>NW_022589719.1:25378639-25503524 GCF_004348235.1 Phoca vitulina | reverse complement strand
CACTCCAGCAACCCTCAGTTTGTTTCCTGAGATTAAGAATTCCTCATATCAGTGAGGTCATATGATACATGTCTTTCTCTGATTGACTTATTTTGCTCAGCATAACACCCTCCAGTTCCATCCACGTCGTTGCAAATGGCAAGATCTCATTCCTTTTGATGGGTGCATAATATTCCATTGTATATATATACCACATCTTCTTTATCCATTCATCTGTTGATGGACATCTTGGCTCTTTCCACAGTTTGGCTATTGTGGACATTGCTGCCATAAACATCGGGGTGCACATACCCCTTTGGATCCCTACATTTGTATCTTTGGGGTAAATACCTAGTAGTGTAATTGCTGGATCGTATGGTATCTCTATTTTCAACTTTTTGAGGAACCTCCATACTGTTTTCCAGATGTAAGAGTTCACAAAGAACATGGCAACAAAAGTGGGTGTTATGTTTTTCCCTCTTCAGGTATTACAGGTGGTCCATTTCCTGCTGGACAATTTGCACACCCATCCATATCATGGCACCCGACTGCTCACCTTTGGCATTTTCTCCTGAGACTACAAGTCCTGAAAGTCAACAGTGTCTAAAATCACTCTAGAAGAAACTGGGGCTGAGCACAGCAGGGTTCTATGAGGTCAAGGTCAATCCTGTTGATATTTTAAAAAAGATTTTCATATCCCTACAAATGTTTTAATGTTTCATATCTAAAAACTGAGAGATGGTTGTGGATTTGTTTATTTCTGTTTGTAATTTTTTCCCTATTTTATTAGCTCATGTCAATTAATGAACTAGTCTTACCTCATTTATCATTTTGTACTTTCTCCCAACTTTGTTGATTAAAATCTAAAAGTTATTTTGCCTGCTATTCATACGTCTTCAGCAGTATTTTTTATTGTTTTTGGTTACTTGATGCCTATTATGTACATTTTTACCCTTGACTTTCAGGCTCTGAGTCCTTTTAATCACTGAATTTCATATTTTATTGTGAAAGTATATATTTAGTAATATTTTCTAACAATTTATTTTGTCCCTTGAAAACATTTTCTCTATGTTTTTTCCCCTCTCCTACCACAAATTAAATTGTGTTCTCTAAATGCTTTTTTTAGTTTTTGGTTCTACTTTTTGTTTGATTATTATACGTTGTACTTTCTATTTTTAGTAAATTTCTTTAAATTTAGATAGGCATAATGACTTAACTAAGTCTTCATTAGTCATATTTGCTTGGAATAATAAAAAGATTATGGAATATTTTAATTCTGAGTTATATTTCAAATTATGAGCTGAACTATCTGAACTAACTCCTGCTTCTATCTTATACGGTGTCATGAAGAAGTATGTACTATATGATTGATAATAAATTATCATTTAATAATAAACTGTTTAAATGTTATGTTATATATGACTGCAATTATAACTGTATTGAATATTTATTTAATATTAATGTTCCTTTAGTATTAGCCATTTTTGTCAATGACTCTCTTACTGTTCCCTTTGCAACCACTTTTCATCCTGGGTCTAGTTTTCTTCTACATGATTTATACCCTTAATTATTAGTCCTCAATGACAGTTTCTGTGAGAGAAATTTCTGTGAGAGAAATTCTGTTTTTATTTGTCTGAAACTGTTTTGTTTTAACTTTAACTCCCAAAGAGGAATTCTTTGAGAGTTAGGGTATGGATCTAGATAGACAGGTATTTCCTTTCAATACATAGAAAATATTTCATTTTCTGGCTTGTATTAATTTGTTCTAGAGAGGATCATATTACTAGATTATCCGTTATTTCTCTGTAGGTAAACTTTCTTCTCATTTTAAATTTGGTGTTTTTTAGTTTCAGGTTTTGTCTTTGTTAGTTATATTTATCCTGCTCCATCTTTGGTGGCTCGTTGGCCGATTTCTCCAAGTAAGTCCTATCCTCTGAGTATGTTTTCACAGTATCACGGACCTTTAATGTACAGGACTTTTCACAACTACAAGTTAACATTTGTATGATATTTGTTTGATTGATTCATGATTGTGTCATCCCCAGATTGTCAGCTCCAGAGGGCAAGGTCCATATCTGGTTTTGCTCACTATTATAAAGCCAGTATTTTCCCCAAACCTAGAATATAGGTGATTCTCAATAGATATATATTGAGTTGATAAACTATAATTATGTTCTTTGCATTATAATTATTTCATTGCAAGCTCTATTCTCTACCACTTTCCACCATGATCTTCATGAATTCTTACCAATTGAAAACCCAACTGTGAAACTTTACATATCCCTGCCTCATCCCTCCCACCATGAAGCAGAAACTGTTTAAGGACACAAATCTTTTCACTTTCTCTTATACTCTCTATGATGACAGAACAGTGGTAAATACAAGGCTTTCCCTGAGTGTTTTTAACCCTGTGGATGAATGAGTGAATGAGTGAATGAATGCCAGTAAGCCTGGAGAATGTTTAGCATGGTGTGAGCTTGTCACATTTCTTTGCTAAACTATCAACTATGTGATATCAAGGGCTATCCATTGGCCTGTTTGAATCCCAGGCTCACAATTTATAATTTGCTTCTACCAGGGAAAGTTACTTAATCTCTCTTAGCCTCAGTTTCCCATCTGTTAAATGAAGATAATAGTATTAATGCCCCATGGAGTAGTGTGAGAAATAATTGAACTAATGCTTGCAAGGTGCTAAGCTTAATACCCAGCACAAATTAAGAGTCCAATGCATGTCACCTATAATTAATTACCCCCATTCTGATTTCTTTCCTGTGGTTCCTTAAACAAATTAGTCAGATTCCATTTCATTTCCCTACAGATTTCATTTGTGAGGGAAAAAGAAGTATGCTCCATAAAATGCAAATTCCTTGGGAGGGAATAACCAAGATTTGTTGTGTGCTCACAGAATTAAGTGCATATTACATACTCCTTGTATTATTCAGCAAGTATCTGTTGATGAACTATTATGTCCCAGGGCCTGGGCTAGATGCTGAGATCACAGTCCTTGCCTGTATGGGTTTGCAATGTCGTGGTGGCAAGAGAGACATTGGCAGGTAATGAAACAGAGCGTGTTAGACAGGGATGGGGGCAGATCTCTAAGAGCACATGGCAGAGTGCTCAGGTCTCGTTTCTGTGGAGGCAGAGAAAGCATCTTTTGAGAGACATCTATTTGAGCTTGTCCTACTGCTAGAAGCAGCTTGAATCTGATGGGAATGAGGAAGGTGCTGAGTGGAGGGGAAGCTCAGGGAATATTTAAAGCCAGAGGTGGACAGAGGACAAAGTGTGATAGGAGGTTGAGGCATGGCAGCTACCTACCATTGAAAATGGAGTCCACTGGGCATGTGAAGGTGGGCGTCGAATTCTAACCTTCCATTTAGTAGTTATGTTGCCCTGGGGGAGTTAGTCCCTCACTGCTGCTTTAGTGGAGTCTCCGTCTCTTCAGCTGAACGTTCAGGATGGAGTCTCTGCCTCTTAGGGTTGTTTTGAGGACATTCAAGTAACTATGTGAAAGTTGTCCACACATAGGAAGTGCTCACCAAGCCGTTTGCCACTGCCCCGTGTATTTCACAATCCTACCTGTGACTGACCCTCTCCAAGACTTTAATATTCATCTAGGGGACATTCTGAGAGCTCTGGAGTTTAGGAGAGGAAACAGTTTTCGTGTGAAAGAAAGAAATGGAAAAATCAGATGAGCATCAAAATTTCAAGGTGACATTTTTGGTGTGCCTTCCCCAGAGCTCTTAAGGCAAATAGGAAATTTGAAATTATGGAAAATAAGACCGAGGCATATGATTAGCTTTCTGATCCCAGAGTGTCCTAATTAATCCCCAGAGGCCTGATTCCCCATGTAACACTCATTGATGCTATTCTCAAGTTCTTCTGTGACTTGTTTGATGACCTGTCTCTACCTCCCACATCCTGGTATAAATGCAGCTACATTTAGTATCTTAGAAAGGCCTCAGTGAACTTCTTTAATCAGAGGTGAGAAAATAAGTGCATTTCACAACTAGAAGTAAGTATTTGTGTTTTTATATTCTTTATTTTTAGTCAAGAGGAGATAGCAAAAAGTCTCAAACTGAGGCACAGCAATTTGCACCTTGTTTGTGTGAAATATGCAAACTTTTCAGGCATGGGTTAGAGCTTACTCTAACAGAAAGTTCTTAGAGTTGGAGCCAGGAGATCTATGAGACCCTTACTTTTATCTATCTATCTAGCATCTATCTATCTAACTATCTATCTATCTATCTATCTATCTATCTATCATCTATCTATCATCTATCATCTATCTATCATCTATCTATCATCTATCTATCTATCTATCTATCTATCTATCTATCTATCTATCTATCATCTATCATCATCATCTATCTATCTATCATCTATCTATCTATATCTATCTATCTATCTATCTATCTATCTATCTATCTATCTATCTACCATCTGTCTATCTATTTATTTACTTTTTGGCAAGATTTTGAGTGTGTGCATTTATCCTCTTTGTGGATCCATAGTTTCAGTGGTTTCATTAGATTTTTTAAAGAGATTTGCATTTAAAAAAAAAAAGGAAGAAGCCTAAGACCCATTCTTTCACTGAATTCTTGCTAAGGGTTCTTCCTTAACTTTTCTCCCTTTTTTTCAGAAACAAAGTCTTTTCTCATTCTCTTGTAAAAGAATGGGCTACAAAATTGTCTAGACAGCTAGATGAATTGAGCTGTGTTGCCCTTTAGCACATTTTCACCAGGGCTGAATCCTTGCCTGAGTTGTTTTTTTTCCTTTTATCCTTTTTCTTCTTTTTACTTCTTCTTTTCACGGGGATGCTCTCCTCCTTCTATATCCCCATCATCAGCTCTGTTAGTCTCTGTGTTCCAGGAACACCTGGTTTCATGGGCAAGAACATTGTGCAGTTGACCTTACCCTGATTTCAGAAGCATGTTAAGCTAGGTTTCATGCCCTGATGTCACCATCTTGAAATCCTTGAGAAGTTTTGAACATAGATAACTAACATTCTTATTTTGTACTGGACCCTGTTTATTAGCTAATCCTAGTTCCACGCTTTACCACTTGCAGCTTTGTACTGTCCTTTTGCAACTCTTTTGCTGGTTCTTTCCTCATAAGTTAGGGACTTTTCTTGGTTGTAAACTACTAAACCCACAACTCATTGTTCAGAAGATGTTCACCTTTCACTCTGGCTTGACATAGGCAGCTGGGTCATCTGTGATGTTCTTTTTCAGCAAACATGTTATTCATTGTCTTTTTTGTGCCTGTCTTAACTTATCAGGACTTCTGCTCCACTTTCAAGTGGATGTTTCTGGATCCCACACAAGTCACTGAGTTCATGGGTCAAGACCATTTCAGATTCCATAGACAGTCATTTAGTGACATGCAACAAATGAGTTTTTCTGCAAATGAACCTCTCAAGTCCAATTTCCTGTCATGCCTTCTATAAATCTGAAATTTGCACATCCTGATCTTTTTTTTTCCATTTTTCTGGGAACACTATCTCCACTCTTTCTAGGGTTTCCTGGGTGCAAACGAATATGAAATTACCTCCTAAGCCATCCTGTTGATGTCATTTAAAGAAATATGCTGTTTGAAGGGTAATTTCCTGCTAGACACTTCTGGAAGAGTAGCTGCAACTCTCCACTGACTCCTGTTCTGCAGTGAAGGTCATTGCTATTCTTGGTAGGAAACTCATAAGTGGAGATGAATCAGGCTTTCAAAGAAGTTAATCATTTACATTTTAGGGAACATCTAAGCTGGGACTTTTTCACTCCTCTGCATGAAACCTGTACACATACACACATCCCTAGCAGTTCCAAAGAAAGATCACATATGGTACCTTTGCCTCTGTTCTTTATTTTCCTTAGAACACCCTTCTTAAAATAAGCTTACTGCTTGTGCTCATCCTCCTTCAGTTTGTTGCTAAAAACAGTCACATTTTCATGAGTACTTCAGTGATGTTACTATTTAAAAGTTGAACACCCTCTCCACAAAACTCCATTTTCTTAATTTTTCTCTATAACACTGCCATTTGACTCACCATTTACTTACTTTCACTACTCTGTGTCTCTTTCCAACAGATGCGAATGCTAGAAGGGCATGGATTTTTGAAGGTTCTGTTCATTTTGGCATCCGCAGGGCCTAATCACATGATATGTTGAGTATCAATAAACGCTTATTTTATGAACATCTAGTTTGATGTCCACGATGACTTTAGAGGCAGGCAGAAGTTATCATTCCCATTTACAAATGAGGAAATGAAAACTCATGGCTAAGGGTCATTGCTCATTATCAGTAACTGTTACTAGTGTATTCAACAAATGTTAAGTACTTACCCTTCCGGATAAAGGAGATAAAGTACAAAAAGACATTGTCATTGCCTCTCTAAAACTTAGACTAAACTAAGTTTCAGTGCCTCATTTTGAAATGAGATAAGAATTGGGCCAGTTTTAAAAAATTGAATATGAGGAAAAGGGCAAAAAAAGGCATTTGAGAGGAAGGAAGAGGAAGTTCAACACTAGTAATGACGTAAAGGAGAGCTAAAAAAGCCATGGGGATTGTCATACCTCTAGACAGATAAAGTTGTGATTAACAACTTAAATACTAACTATGCAAAACTGGTTTCTTTATCGACACATTGTCATCGCTGTAGACTGCAAAATACTGAGTGAGAATTAATACGATTTGATGATTCTTTGTTCATTTATTTGCCATAAGTTTATAAGACCACTGTGACTGTGCCTTTTAAAATTGTGACTCTGGGAACATCTGCTTTATAATCTCCTGGACAATTGTTACATATGAAGATCCCCATATACCACATAAGAGGTTCTTAAACAAACTTTCTGTGACTTTTCTTGATTATGAAGCTTTCCAGAAAATTTCTTTGTACACTAAAATTCACAAAGCTCTTAATTCTCTTAAAGACATGACGTCATGTCAAGCTCTGTGGGGATACAGAGAGGAGTAAACACTTGTAAGTAATTAATTTTTCATGCTTACCCTGTTTTTTTTTTTCTTTCCTTTTTAAAATTCAGTTCATAAAAACTACTTAGAAGTCAGAGTGCGCAGGGCGTCTGGGTGGCTCAGTCGGTGGAGCATCCGACTCTTGATTTTGGCTCATGTCATGGTCTCAGGGTTGTGGGATTAAGCCCCCCATCCGGCCCTGAGCTCAGAGTGGAATCTGAGGAATCTGCTTGAGATTCTTTATCTCCCTCTGCCCCGCCCCCCCACGTGCCCCCCAACTCTCTCTAAATAAATAAATAAAATCTTAAAAAAAAAAAAAAAGAAGTCACAGTGCAATAATGAGCTAGACTTTGTCTCTGCCCCTGTGGAAGGAATATATGAGGAGTGGAAAGTAGACACATTATGGTTATGTAATGTGCTACAAAATGAATGAGAAGTATGTAGGGTGTGCTGGAAGCATAAAACATACCGAGCCTTATGGGATAAGTAGAGTTTGAGAGGCAAAAAATATTGCAGAGAGCAAGAGGGTATGTAGCTCAGTTGTATATATACGGATAGTTATAGTTATAAGTATAGTTATCTATAGGTGTAACTGTAGGTGTCTATATAGAGAAATATAATAGCAATTCAATATAAAGACAAATGAAATAATGATTAGTAGAAGTAAAGAATCTGTTTAGGGTAGTATTCATTTTGAATGACACATGGAGGTACAGAGAAAAATCATTTCAATAGTCAGTAATATGATTTGAGAGATACCTTCCTGTCTGCTTTATTTCTGTTGTTTCCAGTGCAGGTCCAGACTCTCAGAAAATGTCTATCACAAATGACAGTGCAATAAGAGAATTCATTCTTCTGGGGCTTACAGATCGTCCCGAGCTCCAACCTCTCCTCTTTGTGCTGTTTCTGGGTGTGTACCTCGCCACCCTCTTCGGCAACCTGGGCATGATACTATTGATCAGGCTGGATTCTCGCCTGCACACACCCATGTATTTCTTCCTCACTAATTTGGCCTTTGTAGACTTGTGCTACACCTCAAATGCCACCCCGCAGATGTTGACTAATTTCTTATCAGAGAAGAAGACCATCTCCTTTGCTGGCTGCTTTACACAGTGTTACATTTTCATCGCGCTTCTCCTCACTGAGTTTTACGTGCTGGCAGCAATGGCCTATGACCGCTGTGTGGCCATATGTAATCCTCTGCGCTATAGTATGAAAATGTCCAGGCGTGTCTGCATTGGCTTAGCCACATTTCCTTATGTCTATGGCTTCTCAGATGGGCTTTTGCAGGCCATCCTGACCTTCCGCTTGAGCTTCTGTAGATCCAATGTCATCAACCACTTCTACTGTGCTGACCCGCCACTGATTAAGCTTTCTTGCTCTGATACTCATGTCAAAGAGCATGCCATGCTCATATCAGCTGGCTTCAACCTCTCCAACTCCCTCAGCATCATCCTGGTGTCCTATGCCTTCATTATTGCTGCCATCCTCCAGATCAAATCAGCAGAGGGAAGGCACAAGGCATTCTCCACCTGTGGTTCCCACATGATGGCTGTGACCCTATTTTATGGGACACTCTTCTGCATGTATGTAAGACCACCAACAGATAAGACTGTCGAGGAATCTAAAATCATAGCTGTCTTCTACACCTTTGTAAGTCCGGTGCTTAATCCACTGATATACAGTCTGCGGAACAAAGATGTAAAGCAAGCCTTGAAGAATGTCCTCAGAAGAAATATGGTCACTAAGATGGGACTGCCTCCAGTTTCCAATAAATCATAACTAAATCTTTGGCTCAAATAGCTTTGCATTCTGATGATGTATTTTGATATTCTCTACGAATATGCCTCAAATATCTCAGCTAAAAATCTCAGGTCTGGGAAAAAACGAGCTTCACTTATTAATCTAAGCTCTTGTCCCTCAACATTGGTCCACAGACCAGCAGCAACAGCATCATCTTGGGGTTTGTTAGAAATTTAGCACCACGTTCTGCACCTAGATCCATTATATCCAAATCTGGGTTTTAATCACATCATAGATGATTTGTAAGCACATTAAATTTGAGGAACATTGTTCTAAGTGAAAATTCCCACTTGATATGGCATGGAACATTCCTGTGTTCTTATTGTTTACAAAGATAAACAGGATAAAGATGCTCTCAGCTCAGTTCCTTGGATTTATTATATTCTTATTACTCTATTTTTTGGGACTAGGAGTCTTTATGAAACACATCCTTCTATACTTCTCTGAGCTACTAAATAAAACCAAAAACCATGGGTCATGAGAGTGGTTCCTGTTTCTTGTGAATATACTTTTATAATGATCAGTATGAAATGGGAAGAAAGGAATAAAGTGATCCTTTTTTTTCCCCTCTAACTCTGAGTTTGTGGATCCTGTCTGTGGCCTCTGAACTATAGGGACTGACTTCTTCCTTCTGACCTGCAAGCCTGAATCTACACACTCAGGTCTAGGAAAAGAAAGAATACTTTCTGTGTCACTTGGATTTTAAAAATTGAGAATTACTTGGCATTATCTTTTATCTTCTTTTCTAGATTTTTAAGTGAAAGTTTGGATTATTGAGTTTTACTTCTTTTCTCATATAAATGTTTATATATTTTATTTAAACACTGCTTTAGCTGAAAACAACTAAATTTGGTATTTGTTACATTCAGTTTGCAAAATTTTATTTTCCCAGTGCCTTCTTCTTTAACCAATGGGCTATGTAGAAGACCATGCTTAATTACCATATATTTGGAACTTTAAAAGATACTTCATTGTTATTTATTTGTAATTTAGTTCTGTTGTCAGAGAACATATTCTTTATGATTTTAATTTTGGAAATTTACTAAGTCTAGTGTTTTATTGAGCTTTATTGAGATATAATTGACATATAACATTGTGTAAGCTTAGGTATACAATTTGATGATTTGATACATGTATATGTTGTGAAATGATTATCAAAAGACTATTAGTTAACACATCTATCATGTCACATAAGCACGATTTTTTTCGTGTGTGTAGTGGTGGTAGTGGTGAAAACATTGAAGATCTACTCTTTTAGCACTTTCCAGTATACAGTACAGTATTGTTAATTGTAGTCACCTTGTTGTACATTAGATTCCCCAGAACTTATTCACCTTATAACTGAAGGCTTGTTGCCTTGGACCAACATCTCCCCATTTCTCACATCTCCAGCCCTGCCAACCAACATTGTACTCTGTTTCTGTGAGTCTGACTTTTTTAGATTCCACATAAAAGTTAGATCATACAGTTTTAGTCTCTCTGACTTATTTCACTTAGCCTAATACCCTCAAGGCTCATCCATGTTGACACAAATGGCAATTTCCATTTTTTAATGGTAGGATAATCCTCCATTGTACATCATCTTTATTCCTTCATCTGCAAATGGACACTTGTTTCCATGTCTTGACTATTGTGATTAATGCTGTAATGCATGTGAGGGTGCAGATAATCTCTTCAAGATCATGATTTCATTTCCTCTGCATATATCCCCAGAAAGAGGGGCTTACTGGATCACATGAGAGTTCTATTTTTGATTTTTTGAGGAAGTTCCCTACTGTTTCCATATTGACTGTACCGATTTACATTCCCATCAGCAAATGTACATGGGTTCCTTTTTCTCCACATCCTCTCCAGCACTTGTTATCTCTTGTCTTTTTGATAATAGCCATTCTAACAGCTGTGAAGTTATATCTCACTAGGCTTTCATTTGCATTTCTCTGATGTTTGGCGATGTGGAGCACTTTTTCATTACCTGTTGGCTATTTGCATGTCTTCTTGGGAAAAATTTATTCAGGTCCTTTGCTCACTTCTTAATTGGTTCTTTGTTTTTTGTATTGAGTTGCATAAGTTCTTTATACATTTTGGACATTAACCTCTTCTTAGATATATTGTTTGCAGATATTTTCTCCCAATCCACAGGTTGCCTTTTCATTTTGTTGATTGTTTCTTTTGCTGTGTAGAAGCTTTTAAATTTGATGTAGTCTAATTTTCCTTTTGTTGTTTGTGCTTTGGTGTCATATACAAAGAACCATTGCCAAGACCAATGCCAAGTAACTTTTTTCCTATGGCAGGTCTTATACTTAAGTCCTTAATTCATTTCAAGTTAATTTGTGTGTGTGTGTGGTGTAAGATAGAAGTCCAATTTAATTGTTCTGCATGTGGTTATCCAGTTTCACCCAGTCTCACTGAAGAGACTATCCTTTTCATACTGAGTATTTTTGACCCCCTTGTCAAATATTAGTTGACCTTATGTGCATGGGTTTATTTCTAGGCTCACAATTCTGTTTCATTGGTCTATGTGTCTGTTTTTTTTTTTTTTCCATTTTGTTTTGTTTCATTTTATGCCAGTACCATACTGTTTTCATTACTATAGCTTTGTAAAATAATTTGAAATCAGGAAGTGTGATGCTTCCGACTTTGTCCTTTCTCATGTTTGCTTTGCTATTTGAGGTCTTTTGTGGTTCCATATGAATTTTAGGACTATTTACTTTGTTTCTGTGAAAATGTCATTGGATTTTTTTTATTGGAATGGCATTGAATCCACAGACGGCTTTGGGGCATATGGACATTTTAACAATTTTAACTCTCTTTGAACCCATAAACACTTGGTATCATTTTTATTTATGTCTTCTTCAATTTCTTTCATCAAAGACTTGTTTTTGGCATACAGATCTTTAATGTTTTGGTTAAATTTATTCCTATTTTGTTTTTCTTGGTGTTATTTTAGATGAGATTTTTTTCTTTATTTCTTCCTCAAATAGTTCATTGTTAGTATATAAAAATGCAACTTATTTTTGCATTTTGATTTTGTATTCTGCATGAACTTACTGAATTCACTTATTCTAACAGTTGTTTGATAGTGTTTTTAGGGTTTTCTATGTATAAGATCATATCATCTGCAGAGACAATTTTACTTCTTTCTTTCTGATACTGGATGCTTTTTTCTTGCCTAATTGTTCTTTTTTTTTTTTTTTTTTAAAGATTTTATTTATTTATTTGACAGAGAGACAGCGAGAGAGGGAACACAAGCAGGGGGAGTGGGAGAGGGAGAAGCAGGCTTCCCCCAGAGCAGGGAGCCCGATGCGGGGCTTGATCCCAGGACCCTGGGATCATGACCTGAGCCAAAGGCAGACGCTTAACGACTGAGCCACCCAGTCGCCCCTTCTTGCCTAATTGTTCTAGCTTGGACTTCCAGTGTTATGTCGAATGAGAGTGGTGATAGTGGTCACCCTTGTCTTATTTCTGACCATAGAGGAAAACTTTCAAATTTTCACCATTGAGTATGATATTAGCTGCGGGCTTTTCATATATAGCCTTTATTATATTCATGTATGCTCTTTCTACACCCAATATGCTGAGAGTTTTTATGATAGGATGGTGAGTATTGTAAAATGCTTTTTCTGTGTCTATTGAGATGATCATATAATTTTAATTTTTTATTCTGTTAATGGATACATCTTTTTCTTCACAAATAACAAATCCCATTGGGTCAAGTGTACTATATAATAGATAATGGGTACAAATGAATTTGAATTTTGCTTTTAAAGTTTGATATATGCCCTTTGAGCATGTGATTTAACTTCTTTTATCCTTAACTTACTTTTATTTGGTAATAATAATAAAATATAGGTTTTTTAAAATGTTACTTTATTACTGTGTAATTTACATGCAATAAAATGTGTCCACTTTAAGTACAATTCAATGTGTTTTGACAAATGTGTATATCCATATAACTGCCACCAAAGTTGATATATAGAACATTTCATCACTTCCGAAATTTCGTTTTTATCCCTTTGCTGACAGTTACTTTCTTGCATACCCAGCCTTTGGTAATCGCAATGTGCTTTCCTAACTATATTTCATATAATGGAATGAAACCATATATGGTCTTTTGTGTGCATATTCTTTGACTTAGCAAAATATTTTTGAGAATCGTCCAGTTGTTCTATGAATCTATAATTTGATATATTTTCTATTAATGAATAGGATTACATTTTAAAAATTTACCACAATGTGTTTATCCACCCATCTGTTATTAGAATCTGGGTTGTTTCATTAAGTATCAGACTGTCTTAAGTATCAGTTTTTTTTTTTTTTGGTAAGATTTTTATTTATTTATTTGACAGAGAGAGAGGAAGCACAAGCAGCGGGAGCTGCATACAGAGGGAGAAGCAGGCTCCCCACTGAGCAAGAAGCCTGATGCAGGACTCCATCCCAGGACACTGGGATCATGACCTGAGCCAAAGGCAAATGCCTAACTGACTGAGCCACCCAGGCGTCCCAAAATTATACGTTCTTATAGTAAAACATTCAATCTCTATAGAAGAGTACAAAGTAAAAGATTTTTCCCTTTTCCTTTTCCCCACCCTGATCTTCCATTGTCTCCTTTCAAGGTTACCATTATTAACAGTTTCTTATGTTTTTAGAAAATTTCTCTGTATCCAAAAACCAATCTATGGCTATATATGTACACACACACACACATATTGGTCAATACACATGTTGACTGTCATGAGCTAACTTTTAGTAGTTTGTAATTCTGTAGCATTTGCTATGCAGGGGTTTCAGTCCCATGGTCTAGAGGAATGGGACCAAAAGTACTGATTGGGACTTGCTGTCACCTCTGGGAGAAAGAAGTCATGATAACAGCTCCACATCCATGCCTGACATCCATTTCTTCCTCCCCACTTGTGAGAATCGCTTTCAATAAGAACTTTCCTCCTTTTGCCATAACAGTACACAAAAACTTCCACTTAGTTTTTATACATTAACTCCTGAAGCAGGCAATGAATGTCTCTTGCAAAAACATATGGCTTATCAAAAGGAATGAGATCTTGCCATTTGCAACGATGTGGATGGAACTGGAAGGTATTATGCTAAGCAAAATAAGTCAATCAGAGAAAGACATGTATCATATGACCTCACTGATATGAGGAATTCTTAATCTCAGGAAACAAACTGAGGATTGCTGGAGTGGTGGGGGGTGGGAGGGATGGGGTGGCTGGGTGATAGACACTGGGGAGGGTATGTGCTATGGTGAGTGCTGTGAAGTGTGTAAGACTGTTGAATCACAGATCTGTACCTCTGAAGCAAATAATACATTATATGTTAAAAAACAAACAAACAAACAAACAAACAAAAAAAACATATGGCTTGCCTCAAAAGAAATTGTGGCTCTGTAGAGTTTATCTGTGACATCCCAGCCTCCTAGTCTCTGCAGTTGTCATGTCTTCCTTCATCTTTGTCTGTTAATCTATTTTTTCAGGATGGGACAGATATTTTCTATTTGTATCATAATTCAAATTTTATCTGCAAAAATTGTCCTTTGCCACAATTAGTTACTATATATCTAATTTTAGAATTAAACATTCTGACATATTTGTAAATATTTTGATACTAAACAATGCAAAAGACAAGTTGATTTTTAAGATGTTAACATTTCAGGTGACTTTGCAGCTACAAAGCATAAGCAGAGTTGATGAATGTTTACTGAGTATCTATAATAAGCCAAGTACTGCTCCAGTACCAAGGATCCCCCAAGGAGCTGTAGGATTGTATAGTTTTGTAGAGTTCATGAAACTGTAAAGAGAAGAATCAATACAATTTGTTAAGTGTTTTAATATAAGAAAACAGAATTGTTAATGCAACAGAGGAAAGAAAGAATATATTCCAACTTGAAGTTGGTCTTATATGATTGTATGAGACAAGAACTTGTTCATCCTCTGTGTACCTGCTCTAGCATACTCATAGCTGCTGGCACAGTGTGATGTCAGACCAGGCAGGGTCTGAACAAAATAAGTGATAGAACTGATTCGTGATCACATATGTATGTGTTAGTTTCAATGAAAAAGGAAAAGCCACAGAACTGTAATTAGTCACTCCCCCAATGAACACGTTTTTCTCAGTTGTATTTCAAAGCTTCTTTTCTACCCGAGAGCTTATTTCTGTTCAATATTTTCTACAAGGTAACATTTTTGTATTTATTAATTCTCTATTATCCCATATAATCACTTCAACTTTTTTATTACTAGATGCTGTTCTTTAAATATCTTTATTTTGAAAGCCAAATTGTCTGTAAATGCTGGTAAAACACACACCTAAACAAATCACTATTTTTGTAAATTTTAACATTCAGTTAATAGTGTGTTGGATTTTACTTAAATACCCAGGGATCTATTACTGCTTAAGCACATGCACATATGCAATTATACAAAACCATCTCCTTTATTTTTCCAATTTTCTGATTTCAGGGTCCATGTCTATATTTTTACAGACTAGCTTGGCACTAAATGAAGCTTCATTAACGATTGCAGCATAATAAAAAAATTAAGTGAACCTCCATTTTGAATGTAAACAAAGTGCCTCCAGTTTTGCATATGTAAGAGAATGTCTTTGAATGAATCAACAAATGACTCTGTGGAAATATATAAGTTATAAGCGAGCAGTATTGCTCAGAAATACGTGTGACCCATAATGTCATTGACATTTATGACTGGTATTAGCAATATGAAGCCATAGTTATGCCCACATGCATGAAAGTTTAAGATAAAAAAGGATTTGACCAAGTGCTTTCATGAATTGGTTGGCTGGCTAGAATGACACCATCAGACAGTCTATTTTTTAGTTCATATTGTGCCGTGCTGGACATAGAAAAAGTATGTGCTTATGCAATGCTTTTCGTATTAATGATTTATCTCAGATGTTGGATTTTTATCTAAAAATCATAGAATTCTCTTATTAATGAAAAACCTCCCATGAGGAATTTTAAGAACAGGTTTCTAAATTCTTGCTCTTCTTCTTTTAAAGTTAATTTTGCTGGATTCTAGATTTATTGAACATATTAAGCAATATGATGTTGGAAGAATCTATGAGAAAACAGAGAATATTTTCCACACTTCCTTAAGGAACAATAATTATAAGATATTTTACACTTTTCTTCCCACCTATCTAAAAGATCATGAATCTAATTGGTTATTTTTTAAGGAAATCTGATCCATGTGTACTTAAAAAATAAACAAATGTTCCAGGGAATGATAATGCTGTAAATCTAATATTTTTCTTCATATATCATATATTTCTTTGGAGCACTGGATATCTGAAGAATGTTTAGATTCTCACACTCACACACACACACACACATGAAGGGGAGAGAAGGAGATAACAATGCTCACCAAAGTTCAGGCAATGTTTTCATAATATATGTTGTTTCACTTAATCTGCCTAGCAATATTATGATTACAAAATTTTCATCCCGTTTTAAAGATGAGCAGAGACTCACTGATTAATTGCTTACCTAAAATCACATAGCTGTGAAGAGAAGTCTGAATGTGTCTGGCTTCAACATTTATTGCTTCTTTTTCTTACTATGATGTATATTTAAAAGAATTATTTTAATTAATCTCCACACACAACATGGGGCTCGAAGTTACAACCCTGAGATCAAGAGTCGCATGCTCTACTGACTAAGCCAGCCAGGAGCCACTACCCCCACCCACCTTTTTAAAATTTTATTTTTACCTCCTATGATATACTTTTTTCACTATACTTTTTTGAAGGGAAAAGCCATGGAATGAGTAAAACTATCATTTTCTGTATTCCAAAAATATTGTAGATCAGGTATTTCACAGCTGAATGCACACTGACTAATATAATCTGTATGAGAAAAGATCCTATTTTATAATGTATAGACAAATTCAATTTGTTCAATAAAGTGAGCTTTGCAGTCAAATCCTGACTCCATCATTTATCAGCTAAATTAATAGTTAATGAACATAAACTCTGGGATCAGATTTATTGATCAAGTTTCTTAACATCTCTCTGCCTCAGTTTCTGCTTTTGTAAGATAAATATATATAGTACTTTCTCATAGGGAAGCTGGGTAGAAAAATGGATTAATATATGTATGTACACCTGCAACTAAGGTAACATTGTGTGTCAACTATACTCAAATAAAAACATTTTAAAAATACCTGTGAAGTACTTAGCACAATGCCTGATACATAGTATTCACTTAATAATAGTGAACTGATATTTATTATTAATTAGAAAGTTACTTCACCTATTTGAGGCTTCGTTTCCTCTCATAGCTTTCTGTATTTTTCAGTTATTACATTTATAATTCTTGAGATATAATGCCCTTATAGTTTTAGTTAATTAATTAATGCCTGTATTCCCCATCTTGTACATGCCACAAGGTCAAATATAAAACTTGGAAGCAATTATGTCTTTGTTGTTTAGCTTCGTACGTAGTCTGTGCTCCCTTAAAAACCAGAAAGGTGATAGAGATAGATGGATAGATAGATGATGGATAGATATAGATAGATAGATAGATAGATGATAGATAGAAGATATTAGAGAATTCTTACAAATTGGAAATTATATTAGTTGTGAAAAGTGATGGCAATCAGAAAACATATGAGACACACTGATAGAATCTTAATTGTGTAAGATTTACTCATGTACAATTAGTCAATCTATTTTTTTTTTCAACAGAAGACTTCATCTGGCAATGTTCAGGATAAATCAGACCAGAGAAAAGGAATTTAGCTTCCTGGAGTTGACCAGATGTCCAGTGTGGCAGCTTTTCTTTTTTGTCTTGTCTCTAGTTATTTGTATTCTCTTTCTTGTGGAAATCTTGAGCCTAACTCTGCAGATCACGTCCTCATACTCTCTTCACTAATCTGCCAATCCCACAAATTCTGGTTAACTTTTTATTTAAAAAGGTCATGTCCTTGATTAATTTATTTGAACAGTATAACATGATCACTTTCCTCTTAACTCAATATTTTGTCCCTGATGTTGTCTGTGACAATCCCATCCACATGACCATTTGCTTTTCACGTGGTTACAAGATCAGGTTCAAAGTGTTCTACATTTATATGGCTGCCATTACCTCTATATTAGGTTTCATATAGATTTGTGTAACATCACAGTTGTTTTCTCAAGTACTGGCAACATGGAACATTATCATCAAATCCTGCCACTTTGTAGCTAATGAAAAAATTAGATTTTATCATAGACCAAATGGGAACGCCAGAATGTGCTTAGTAGTATATGGGAGGAGTCTCAAGTTTTCACTGTTACCAACAAATTTTCAATCTTTCCAGTCACCATAAGCCAGATAAACCTCTTTTCTTTTGAATCCTATTTTAGAAATATCCTGGGCAATGGCACCTCCTTGAAAAAATCAGTAGCAAAATTAAAACAGTGTCTCTCTTGTATGTTGTAACTCTTCTTTTGAACCATCAAATAATAAAGAGAAAGAGAGAGAATGTAATATTTGAAAATATGAGCAAACCTAAAGTTGAATTACTACATAAATCTTTTTTATTCATAGCATGAAGAACCACCATATGAATAATTTGAAAGGCTTATATTGATTGTGTTTTTACTGTGTAATGTAAAAAAAAGTGTTTTTTGTTTGCCTTTCTTGAGGGAAAGTGATTTCATTTTTTTTTTTTTTTTTTTTTTGAGAGAGAGAGAGAGCGCATGAGCAAGGGGAGGGGCTGGGGAGAGGGAGAGAGAGAATCTCAAATAGACTCTAAGCACAGCACAGAGCCCAACACGGGGCATGATCTGATGACCCTGAGTTCATGACCTGAACTGAAATCAGGAGTTGGACGCTTAACTGACTGAGCCACCCAGGTGTCCGAAGGAGATTTCTTATTTAAACAACAGAACAAAAATATTGTAGAGTAAATTTCCAAAGAATGTCCAATCAAAAGTGAAGAATGATAGCTAGATATGTGACTTACTGCAAATTTTTGGCTTGGAAACCTGATTCCTCTCTTTATAAATCCTGTCTCATATCCTGCAAGTATGTGTGATTTCCTTGTTGAATTAATTTTCTTGAGTTTTAAGGAGCATTTAAGAAATGATGTGATGCTCTGATGAATGAACTTAGGAAATCAGAATGCATGTGGAAGTAGCCATTGATTTGGGGATTGAAATACATTTATGTTTTTAAAAATGTTTCTTTCTTATTTTAGAGAGTGTGCACAAGCAGGGGGAGGGGCAGAGAGAGAAGGAGAGATTCTCAAGCAGACGGCTAAGTGTGGAGCCTAACTCAGGGCTCGATCCCAGGGCCCTGAGATCATGACCTGAGCTGAAATCAAGAGTTGGATGCTCAACTGACTGAGCCACCCAGGTGTCTTGGGGTTATAATACATTTAAAATCATTACTTATTCTGATGATCTTGGGTTGGAATCTCTGTTATAATAAAATGGATTTTTTTTTGCTAGAAGACTTGCTCCATTTAATGACCTTGTTGGTAACCTTTTCACACACGCCAGACAATGTTGAGGACAAGTTACTTCCTGCTTTACACTTCACCGATAGAAATATCTTTGTATATTTGTGGTCACATGTTAATTTAACCCAGCTCAACAAAATGTTATTGAGCAAGGCATGGTAGGTTTTAAAATATACACTGCTTATGAAGAGTTACACTTATTTATGGAGAAACTTCACAACTGTTTTACCATAAGACTTGCTTGGATAAAGGAAATAGTTTAAGTATTTGTTTAAATTGTTTTCTGGGCAGAGAGGAAGAAAAGTATTAATTCTGCTTAAGGCTATCAAGGTAGTTCTCCCAGAGGAAATAACCACTGAGCTGAGCTTTGGAAGCTGACTAGAACTTTGAAAGGCAGAGGATGGGGGAAAGGCATTTCCTGAAGAAGGAACCAACTGGTGCATGGAGAATAACTTGGTTGCACCTGGGACACCAATCATGGATAAGAAAGTGAGAAAAGATGAGGTTGAATAGTAAACTGGATTAGATGAGGAGAGAAGGAATGCTTTGCTAACATACCTAGATTTAATTTGGTATAGATGAGGAACCATGAACACTTTTTAACCTGAGTAGTGATATGAAGGCAATATGACTTCCAGTCATGGTTCAGCATGTGACTGAGAGTCAAGAATTCTGTGAAGAGCAATAATCTTGTTTTAACCAAGGTAGATAGAGACTGCATGAGTGGACATTATCATTATTAATCCAGCAAATGAGAGTCTTCTCCCAAACCAAAATTTTTAGCTCTTTCCTTCCATCTTGGGATTGACTTTAGGAGAAATATTTGAATTGGTCATGAATTTATCTGTTCCTATGTCCTTGCTACCTTTCTAGCACCCTATTTCCTTATACATTTAGTGTTGTCCTGCCCAATTCCCTGCTATCAAGGTCCCAAAGTGGATGGTGGTAAATCTCTCCTTGTCCCTCAAATTGCTGAGCAAAAGCTGAGTTCCGCTAAGCTCTCAGGAAAAAAAAAAATTCCAATAAGGGAAGTCATTTGTATTTGATTTTCTCAATTTTATTGATATTAAGATATTTAAAGTTCAGAAATTTGAATTGGAAGTGACCTAGGATATACTGTAGTATACACTCATGCATTTTATTTTATTTTTTTAAAAAAGATTTTATTTATTTATTTGAGAGACTGAGAGAATGCGTGGGGGAGGGCCTAGGGGAGAGGGACAAGCAGACTCCCCACTGAGAATGGAGCCTGATGCGGGGCTCAATCCCAGGACCCTGACATTCATGCATTTTAAAGATGAAGAAGTCAAAAGAAGATAACTTGCTTAGCACTAAAGGACTAATCTGTGTCAGCAGAATTCCTCAGTGGGACTAAACCCACTTTCCTTGGTTCTCTCTCCAGCCAAATGTTGTAATAGATTTATCAGAAATTGCTTCCATTAACCTAGAAAGCATGGGCATTGTTGATACATTGTTGTTCATGAAATGAGATGATGTTTAATCCACCTCAGGAAATGAGATGAACTAACCGAGGAAAGCCATGAATGTTCATGGCTAAAGACAGGAGAGTTATAGTCAGATCTGCTTTCTCATCTCATCCAGGTCACTTAGTAGCTCTTTGATTTTGAGAAAAGTAATTATCTTTTCTAAGGCTCAGTTCCTTCAACTGTAAGATGGGTTTAGTAATATTAACCTGATATTTTTAAATGAGGTTTTGATAAAATCTTACATGAAAAAAGTTCAGGATGTCAAATTTAATGACATTTAGTTACTTTATTAATCAAATATATGAAAAACACTTAACCACTAAGAAATTCAACAGCTATACAAAGTACATCATGGCCTAGAAAAGTAAGGAATCGGAAGCACTATCAATCATGTGCAAAATGTAGGTGTCTCCAATTATTTTCATTTTCTCTTGGGCTTTTCTAAACAAACAAACAAACAAAAAAGAACCCCACAATATAAAACAACCAAAAAAAGTGTCTAAAATACCCCTTTTTATCAAATGAGTGTATGATTGCTGCAATAATACCATATGGTAGAATATGCTTGTTCCACATTGGTGGAGAGGTGCAATTAATGAATAACTAACTGTCTTTCTTTAGAGTGCAGCTTGTTTTGCTGAGTCTTGGAGTCAGTGAGGGAGAATGGGCCTGGCAATGCATGGTAAGCAGTCAATAAGGCCAGTACTGAGAGAGAGGAAGAAGACACAGAAGAGAAGCTTACACCATTCCTAGCTCCCATGTTACTAATTCTTGAGTTGTCTTCAGGAAACTTCTAACTGGCAGAATTGGTTGCTTCATCTCGATATTTTAAAAATACCATAGGGAAAAATAATCACCCTTATAAACACAAGCAACAATTCCCCTCACTTATTTTTGAAGGTGGTTTTCCAACTTTTTTATAGGTAGAGCTGTTTATTTTTTGTGTTAGGAATGAGCCAAAGTGTTACTATTTATACTTGGAATCCAATTTCTTATGGAATAAGTAGGAGTAAGTGCATGGTTAGAAATAGGTAAATGGCTACCTAGACAAAAACTAGAGCTGGTCATATGACAAATATTAATGCTCATAATTGGGGAATTTTTTATTTTTCTCAATATTATATAAAGGGTAGGTAGACATTAAAATTTTCTTGTGATAGCCTCACATGTGGCCAGATATTTACATGCATTCTAAGTTTTAAAATCTTCAGAGAACAATCCTGCAGCAACGTTTTAAATGTGAGAAAACCCAGGCTCATAAAAATTAAGATGTCTATCATCATAGAACTAATAAGCAGCAGAGTTGTACTTTTTCAAATTGAATCGCCCCAGTTGCAAAACCTGTGAGATGAACATCAGTATTAAGGATACTGGGAATATTTTAGCACAAAACAATTTTTAAAGTTTTGGAAAGCACAAAGATACCTTAGTAGATCATTTTTAAGGAGGGCAGGAGGGAAGGAAAGGGCATGAACACATAGAAGGGTGCAACATGATGATTCACTGTTCTCTAGCAGAAGGCGAGATGTGAAAGCAGCATTGACCAAAGAGTTTTTAAGAAAACAAAGATTTTCTTAAAAGCTATCACTATTCTTTTGGCCCCCAAACTTTTTCTAAACCTTTTTCCAAATTTACAGGATGGAATTGATGATGGAATGAGAAATATGGTACATCAAAGGGGAACATTGCATTTTTAAAACTTTTAAGTTTTTAAAGATCCAAACATGAGAAGTAAAATTTCATTACAAAAATCGACATGTTTGTACTTGTCATTCATTATACTCACTAGTTATTTTAATTTCTTTGCCTTTTGTGCACATGATAGCATTACATTTCTCCTGTTTTGGGTTTAGGTGGAAGGGTGTGGCTATTTCTGGACATTGAGTTGGAGTAGAATTCATATGTGTCACTTCTCAGCTGAGCATTTCATTGTTCATGAAAAATGCTTCAGTGGTTTTTATTTTCCCTTGCCCTGATGACCAGCAATATTTAGAATTTAAGATGTAAGCATAGGTTCTTGAGTGAGGACATGTGGAAAAGTGCTCTCTACCAACTCACACTAGAAATGTGGAATGGATGAAAAGTGCCCTTGGTCTTACAAGCTACCACCATGTGTTGAGTTGCTTATTTCCATGGCAGCGAGTAGAGAGAAAATGAAATTTTCTATAGAGATTTGATTATTTAATTATTAGAAACCATTAATGGGAGCTATAATTTCCGGGAGTGCATTTAATAATAATTGTGTCCTGTGTATTTATTATGTGTGAATATATAATATCTCTTTTCATATTCATAATTAAATAATGAAATGATAATTATAATTACTGGTACATCATATTAAGGCATAGAGAAGTTAAAGAGAAAACAAAGAAAGTATAAAGGCAGCCCAAGTTTATGAGTCTTGGAGACAGAATTCAACCAAAGTCTGACAACAGAAACAGAATTATTATTTTTCTTTTCTTTAAAGATTTATTTATTTATTTTAGAGAGAGAGAGAGACAGAGAGAGCAAGTGGGTACAGGGGCAGAGGCAGAGAGAGAGAGGGAGAGAATCTCAAGCAGACTCCCTGCTGAGCATGGAGCCAGATGTTGGGCTTCATCTCAGGACCCTTAGGTCATGACCTGAGCTGAAATCAAGTCGGATGCCCAACTGACTGAGCCACCCAGGCACCCCAAGACATGGAATTGTTTGACTGCAGTACTTAATATTTTCATGCCTGTTCTTGGGGGGGGGGAATTTCCATCTTTACTGGTAATTTAATTTGAAATACAGAGTGATACAACATGGGAAGTCTGCGTATGCATTTTCGCCTTTAGTTGGTGAGGAAAATCCTCTAAGTGCTAATGAGGTCCCTCAACCCCCTACTTTTTTCCAGACCTCATTCTTTTTAAGATCAGGCCCAATCACTTCACTCTCCCCTGATGTCACCATTGCTCTTATTAGCTGGCGAACCACCTCTCAGGTGTTCATGTATGTAGCTTTTGCAAAGTCCGTTCACCACCATCTTTTATACCCTTTTGTTGTGCTGAATCATCCTTGATACCATGAGAGCAACTCTGAATGTCCAAGTAAGAATTCTTCTATTGCTAACCTCTGAAAAATGCCTAAGGGTGAAAAGCACAGGCAGCTATGTCCATCATATTCACCGAATTTCCAGTTGTAATGCAACTGATTTATGATTTTGTTTGCACTGTTAGGCTTTATGGAAGTTTTGTAAGTGCTATACACCATTACTGTGCATATTTGAGAAAATTTGTAATAACAAATGCAAAACAAAATATATTTTCATATTACTACTTTCTATTCTGTGATTTGATGTTATCTTTTATTTCTTAGACTCACAAATATATTTCTTTAAAATGGTAATTTAACTTTTGTGACAAGAATGATAAATTGGTAGGTAAGTAATTTTGGCCAATGTCTTAATACATATGCTGTGAGTAGTGAGTGAACCATCACACAGCAAGTGCAATTGGTTTAGTCTTTAATATAATTTAAAGGAAATTGCTTTGTGCATAATGGATTGATGTTCAACTGCAATTCAATGTGATCACGTGCATTCTTGAAGCTTTAATTTATCTATATATGCTTTATATATGCTTATTGTATCTATATATGCTTCAATCTAAATGATCACGTCAAATTGATCACTGTAAAACTCTTCTAGGGAAGAATGAGTCCCATAAAGGTAGCATGAGGCCTTAGGGCTGAGGGTGGATGGGCAGAAGACACAGATATTATACAGAAAAGGTGACATTCTGTATATCATAAAACAAAGGATTTTAGAGATAACTTTCTTAACTCCATAACAGATTTTTCAGCCTATACAGAAATATATTCCAAAGCAGTTTATCCAGCTATAAATAACTTGAACTGTTATTATTCTTTAAAATATTTAAGCCATTACATAATGCCTCAAGTTTTCATTAATTCACCTGAGATTCTGGAGTCGTGTAGTCTCAATCTAATCTATTTTGGTTGGCAGCTTTCTACTTTCTCCGAGAAAATTATTCTTTCCAAGTGGGGTGGGTGGAAGTTACCTTTGTGGATAAGAGTCTGCTTATTTTCATTATGGCCAGAAATGTATCTCCTTGCCTGCTCTTATCTTTTCTGGTCACTACCCAGTGATAACAATGGAGAGGTTCCACTGTCGTTGAACAAAGTGTAATGCTAGAGGTTAAAACCAGGGTCTTGGACATAATCACTGGCCCTAGAAATGACAGTTAGCCTTTGGAGGGCACAACAAAACACCATCTTCAACAAATTTATTGTCCCATTGAAAAGCTATCTCAGAATTCCTATTGCATAGTAGTACACTCTGTGTTCTACAGAACATGAATGTTCATGATGCTGATGGAATCTCTCTCATTTTCTTTCTTTCTTTATCTTTCCCATTTTTAAGCTAAGTAAAAGCTAACTAGGCTAATTATAACATAATTTTTCCCCAAAGAACTTCTCATAACTTAAAGAGGTAAATTGTGTATCTCTAAGAGACTGGACAGGATATGAAGATTTCTCATTATTATTTAATAAATGAGCACTTGTAGATTTTTCTCCTTAATGCCTATTAACATCATGCAAGGCACTAGTGTTTTCTCAGGAAAATAATTTGTGTGATATTGTTCTGGGAAAAGGTTTGTATAATACAACATATACATTTGTTAAATAGAAATTTGAAACTAAATACATTGAAAATAAGTTTGCAAAATATCCAAGAAGCTTTCCAAGAGCTCCACTGGATCTCCAAAGTAGAGTGAATCATTCCCTACTTTCTGACTCTTCTATAACTCTGTCAAAATATATCATGGTTGTAGAAAGTTTGTTTGCAAAATTCCACTATAAGTGGTGACATTAATCTCTTTGTTTTACCTATCTTTGAAACTCCAGAACATAATTGTCAATAATATTTAGTAGATTATAAGATTATAATTACATGTTAGATATGCCAAAGAGTCCACATCCAGGGAATATATATAAATGTATGAATGTGTATAAGTAGTTTACCCCTTTATACTTGGCTATGATGACCAATGTGATCAGTTTGTCCTTTATCAATTCAAATGAGTCCAAGCATGATGTTAGATTAAAAACAATATTTTGTCTGACTCTCAGGGCTGGTGAATTATTTGATTAAGTGGTTTCCATGCCTAATCATGGAGAATATGCTTATGATGAAAAAGTGAAGGGGTTAAAAAATTATTTTTGCATTGGGTTATAAAGAGAAGTATAAGTCTTCATTAATATCTTAAATATGAAATTACCAAACATGCCAGTATTGGAAACAACAGATATTTAAGAAATAGTTTTGGAGGGGTGCCTGGGTGGTTCAGTCAATTAAGCCTCTGACTCTTGATTTTGGCTCAGGTCATGAACTTAGGGTCCTGGGATTGAGCCGAACATCCCACTCCATGCTCAGTGGGGAATCAGCTTGAGGATTCTCTCTCTCTGCCCCTCCCCCCATTCATCTTTGTTCTTCCCCCCCCTTCCATCTCTGAAATAAATAAATAAATCAAAAAAAGATAGAAGTAGGGATGCCTGGGTGGCTCAGTCGGCTAAGAGTCTGCCTTAGGCTCAGGTCATGATCTCTGGGTCTTGGGATCCAGTCCCACATCTGGCCCCTTCTCAGTGGGGAGTCTACTTCTCTCTCTGCCTGCCACTTCCCCTGCTTTTGTGCACTCTCTCTCTCTGACAAATATATAAATAATCTTTAAAAAAAAAGTAGTCTTGGAAATTTGGCTAAGCACAATATTTAGTACTAGTATGTTTCAATCACAGTATTTGGTATAACTGTTATGTACTAAAGTATCTCAGTAACTTTCAGAGAGCCTGCTACATAGCAAGTCCTCAGAAAAGATTTGTTGTAAAGAATGGCAGAGTGCAAGCATAGATATTGAATAAAGATAAAAGAGGAATGGAAAAATATATAAATTAATAAATAAACAATATCTGATTTTTAAATTCATTTCCTTCTAGTTATCACTAGGATTATGACAAATATTGACTTAGAATTGAGAAAATGCTTAATTTCACTGATGTGACAGAATTTATTCTTTTGGGACTAACCAATCGTCAGGAATGGCAAGTCCTCTTCTTCATCATTTTTCTTGTGGTTTATATTGTCACCGTGGTGGGCAATATCAGCATGATCATGTTAATTAAGGTCAGTCCACTGCTTAACAGCCCCATGTACTTTTTTCTCAGTCATTTGTCATTTGTGGATGTGTGGTTTTCTTCCAATGTGACCCCCAAAATGTTGGAAAATCTGTTATCAGAGACAAAAACTATTTCTTATGCTGGTTGTTTGTACAGTGTTTCTTCTTCATTGCCCTTGTCCATGTAGAAATTTTCATTCTTGCTGTGATGGCCTTTGATAGATATATGGCTATTGGGAAACCTCTGCCGTATGGCAGCAAAATGTCTCGGGCTGTGTGTGTGCGACTGATTTCTTTCCCTTACATATATGGTTTTCTGACTAGTCTGGCCGCAACTCTGTGGACATATGGCATGTCCTTCTGTGGGAATATTGAGATCAACCACTCCTACTGTGCGGATCCACCTCTCATCAAAATGGCATGCGCTGGGACTCTTGTAAAAGAATATACGATGATCATACTTGCAGGCATTAATTTCACATATTCTCTAACTGTGGTGACCATTTCTTATCTGTTCATTCTCATTGCCATTCTACGGATGCACTCAGTGGAAGGGAGGCGGAAGGCCTTTTCCACTGGTGGGTCCCACTTGACAGCTGTCGTCATATTTTATGGGACTCTCATATTCATGTATCTCAGATGTCCCACAGAGGAGTCTGTGGAGCAGGGGAAAATGGTGGCTGTGTTTTATACCACAGTGATTGCCATGCTGAATCCCATGATCTACAGCCTGAGGAACGAGGATGTGAAAGAAGCCATGAACAAAGTGATCAGCAGAACATGTCTAACAAAATAAAATAAAATTCAGTTAATATTGTTTTCTGTGTTTCATAAGCATTTGTCAACAGATTGCAGTTCAGCATATCAAAGACGTTTTACAAAAGTTAAATTTTCATGCATTAAAAATAAAAAAAGAGAAAGACTCAAATCCAGAGAAAAAAAGGAGATAAATTGGCCCTATTGATGTGAGTAGTGAGGATTAATTAAAATTTAAGAAATTAATTAATTGAAAAAGTTATCTGAGCCAATGTTTGCAGGTACACTAATTGAAATTGTTCAAATATTTAGCTGGAATGAAAGATTTTGTTTTGCTTATTAAAAAGTGCAATGGATGATTATGGTAAATACTTATCAATTTGCTTATTTAGAGAGTAAATTGGAGCAGTAAAAAGTAACAACATATTTCATTTAGTTTTCTAGTATGACAACATAAAAATGGTGGTCTTGCTAATGGTTGTGAGATTTTGTGGAAACAAATGCTTTTTCTTCAATATGAAGGGCAGGTCCTTTCAGAGACTACTACATTGAAAATAACTATCCTCTTGTATGTCATCCTTTTTCAACATTTTTAGTGTTCAAGAGAGATTCAACATTGTATGTATATCTCTCTTACAGATTCCAGTAACTGCCATATTTACATGCCAAGGTGGCCATTGATCACTGAACTTCTCCCTTGTCCCTGCCAAAGTGTCTTCAGTGGGACTGAAGAATGGGTAGAATCAGCAGGTGGATGTGTAATTTTGAAAGCACAGCTCTCTTGATTCCACTTAATAAATAGATTAAATTGGTGTTCATGGGGAATATTTTGCACATCTGTGACTAAGATATGGTAGTTAAATACTTTAAAATAATTTTGGTGTTTGAAAGACATAAAGTATTTAGGGTGGTGTATTTGTTGCTAATGATAACATGGCCCACCACTCTCATACCTCATTTCATGAAATACAAGCATGAGGAACAACTTTAAAACTTGGACTTTTTAAAGTTTCTATATCAATACATACATATATAGATACATTAATAATCTGCTGTTTTGGTGTAGAAAATACATAAGTACAGCAATGCAACACACACACACTTAAATTACACATTTAAGTAATTACAAATTTATCCACAAAGATGTAAATATAAAATGACATTGATGTAATATGAGTATAAACATTCTTCTTTGTCCATTTTTGAGTTTTGCTTTTCTTCAAGGGGAACCAGCAATGCATATGAACTCATTTCCACACACATACACATATGTCATCGGCAACATTTTAAAGCCATTTGCATTTAAACAAACTGCTAATTTAGATTAAATTATAATACTGTATCACTGTGCCTATAGTTTCAAAACTTAAACCCCCTAAAAACTTTAAGATCTAACTCAATGTTACTTTTGGAGTTAGTTAAAACTAACCTTGTCAGGACTCACTTGGTCATCTGATCCCAGATCTAAACTTTGAGGGGGAGGGAGAAACAATGGTCTACTACCTCTGTAGTTCAGCCTACTCGAGGGTTGTGCAAAGTTCTAGTTCATCTAGTTCATCTAGTATGGACTGTTAAAAGGATAACTTTGTTATGTCTTGGAGGATAATTAAACTAAATTTTAAATGTAAAGAAATAGGATAATAGAATAGGTAATCAAAGAAGCAGCAACATAAGGTCATTAACGGAACAACACTAGAGTTAAATTAATTGGTTTGCATCTGGTCAGTTAGTAGAAGTCTGTCCAGGGAGACCTAGTTAGTCCCAGTGCTTTGGTTTCCTCATCACAAAGTGATGATGTTAATAGAACCTGTTTCATAGGACCTTTGCATGCAAAAGGTTCAGTGAGCACTCAGTAAAAGTTAGCTATTCTTACTGATATTATAAAGCTGAGACTGTTGTCACTAGAAAAATCTGTCTTAGTTTTTTCATGTTGGAATATTATAATATATTCTATAAAGCTGAACTAGAGATCACAACACTTTTTTGAAAAAAATCGTTAACTGAGTATTCCTGAATATCAGTTTACATGTAACATCTACACTAGGCAACTTAAAGAGTTCCCAAGATGAATGAGACAAACTCTACTACCACAGAGTTAAGGTTATGTGTAGAGGAAAAGAAATGTACACTCATGCAAGAAGAAGTATTAGTTTATGTTTCTCAGATACCTTGATGCTTTTTTACTTTTTATATTTTTAAAAAATATATTTAAATTGTTTTATGCTTAAAACAATAAAGTAGTACCATTAACCCAAGTCAACTCTGTGAATTGGAGAATCATGGGTTCATCAAGTGGGGTCAGGAGTTTTTGCATAGGGAAATCCCTGACCTTAGCTCTCTTCCTCAACCAGACTGCAGATGTCATTTGACTCAGTATTCCCACACTTGAAAGGAACCAAAAGATGAGTTACAATCATGGAAATCTATAGTAATGGTAAACTTAGATCAGAAGTAAAACTTTGGTGACTATTATGTTATGTGCCCAATTAATAGCATATTTAATTCCACTATTAAACATTTTTTAGGGTAAGAAAATAGTTCCTAGAGAGTAATTCACTTCCTGAATTCATCCTGTCACTAATTGCAGGTGGCCATGATATAATCACAGAACTCACACTTTTTTTTTTTTTACTATATAAAGGGATGTCTCTAGCAACACTCTTTTTCACCATGCCAACCTAATATTTCTCCTTCTGAGCTTTTGCATTTCATGCCATTCATCCTTCATATTTCTACACAGCTTGCTATTTCTCACCAACTCAGAAGTCCCCTCCTCAGAGAAATCTTTGATCACTCTGTCTGTACCCTGCCTCCTCTTATTTCTTATTTTCCTAGCATGCTATAATTTTGTCACAGTAGGTCCACTCCCTAAAGTATCTCATTTGTACATTTGTGTATTGCTTACTCTTTTCAATGAGAATAGAGTAGGATGCAAGCCAGAATCTTGTACATCTTGTTCACTCTCAGATTTCCAGAATTTAGAATACTGCTAGATACAGGGGCACCCGGGTGGCTCAGGTGGTTAAGCGTCTGATGCTTGATTTCAGCTCAGGTCATGATCCCAGAGTTGTGGGATCAAACCCCTTGTTGGGCTCTGTGCTGGGCGTAGAGCCTGCTTGGGATTCTCTCTCTTCCTCTGTCTCTCCTCCACCCCTCTCTCCCTCTCTTAAAAAAACAAAACTAAACTAAAGAACTTCTAGATATAACAAATATATCTGCCATAATATTGGCTTTGATGTTTGTGAATCAATTAAGGTAAGCAATTACAAACCAAGGCCCATTTTTGAGGGTAATAGACCCTTTAAACACTATTATTTTTTTATTTTTATTTTTTATTTTTTATTTTTTTTAAAGATTTTATTTATTTATTAGACAGAGAGAGAGACAGCGAGAGAGGGAACACAAGCAAGGGGAGTGGGAGAGGGAGAAGTAGGCTTCCTGCCGAGCAGAGAGCCCGATGTGGGGCTCGATCCAAGGACCCTGGGATCATGACCTGAGCCGAAGGCAGCCAATTAACCCCTGACCCACCCAGGCACCCTTTAAACATTATTATTATGTGGAGCTCAAATTTCCAAGATGGTGCTAATCCTATAGATATGTCCTTAAGAACTTATGGCAAATTTTTACTTCTTGAGAAAAGTAAGCTGGAAAAGTGTAGTAAATGGGGAAAATATTGTTTGGGAACTTTTCCTTGAGAGAATATTCAATGTGAATATGACTAAGAAGGTGTAGAATTGATTGGTTCTGAAAACAAGTGGAATCTGAAATAACATGCCACCTAAACTTTACTTCACGATATTTACTTGTTGACATAATTTGGTACTGTGTGCAGCGATCAGACAAGCATAATGTTTAGTTAAATAAAATAAACTGTGACTAGGAATTTCATATGTTGAAGGCATATGATAGCATATGGTAGGGCAAATATGTCAATAACAAGATTGTAACATCAATGTGTAAGTCCATAAGTTGGAGAGGATTTAGCCATTCCCTGACAATTTTCAGTCCAACTTGGATCATATTTGTGCCTTGAGATTTTAACATTAGTGTAATAATTGAGCAAAATGTAAATGTCCAATTTTAATAATACATGATAGCAGTGTATGTAGTTGTCTATTTTACTGGTAAAAGCCTAATAAATATAGATGGTAACTGCCTACCTATAAGACTTATTAAAGGAAACAATAAAGCCTACATACTCTAATCTTGGACATGGTGCAAAATTGCACTGATTGTTAAATTATTTCAATTAGAATAAGGATAAATGTGGCTCAAAAATTTCAAGAATAAAACAGATGCATTCCTGTTTTTTATTTCTCCATAGGTGCTGCAGACTGGCTCTATGCTAAGGCAACGCCAAATTTCACGGATGTGACGGAATTTATTCTTTTGGGCTTGATCAGCCGTCAGGAGTTTCAGGTTCTCTTTTTTGTGGTATTTCTGGTAGTTTACACGATCACTCTGTTAGGGAACATTGGTATGATCATTTTGATCAGCATCAGTCCTCAGCTTCAGAGCCCTATGTACTTTTTTTTGAGTCCTTTGTCTTTTGTGGATGTGTGGTTCTCTTCCAATGTCACCCCCAAAATGTTGGAAAACTTATTATCAGAGACAAAAACCATCTCCTATGTGGGGCGTTTGGTGCAGTGCTAGTTTTTCATTGCCCTTGTGCACGTGGAGGTCTACATCTTGTCAGTGATGGCTTTTGATCGCTACGTGGCCATCTGCAACCCTTTACTTTATGGCAGTAAAATGTCCAGGACTGTCTATGTTCAGCTTATCTCTGTGTCTTATGTCTAAGGGTTCTCTGTTAGTCTAATATGTACGCTATGGACATATGGCTTGTACTTCTGTGGAAACTTTGAAAGCAACCACTTCTATTGTGCAGACTCTCCTCTCATCAAGATTGCCTGTGGGGGAGTCCACATCAAAGAATACACGATGATTGTTATTGCTGGAATTAACTTCACATATTCTCTCTCTGTGGTCCTCATCTCCTACACCCTCATTGTAGTCGCCGTGCTATGCATGCACTCAGCTGATGGCAGGAGGAAGGCATTCTCCACATGTGGGTCCCACTTGACAGCTGTTACCATGTTTTATGGGACTCTCATATTCATGTATCTCAACGTCCCACTGAGGAGTCTGTGGAACAGGGGAAAATGGTGGCCGTGTTTTATACCACAGTGATCCCCATGCTGAATCCCATGATCTACAGCCTGAGGAACAAGGATGTGAAAGAGTCAGTCAACAAAGCAATTGCCAAAGCAAACTTGGGTCAGTGAAACTGCAGTAAATATTTTTGTGGTATGTTGTTACCTATTAAAAATGTCCAGGCATAAAAGTCTTAACACAACAGGGATTTTCTAAAGGCAACTCTTACATACAATAAAAGGTTCAGTCTAACACAGTGATGCTTTACCCCAGGAAAGGACTCCAACTACTAAGACTGCTTTATTCCACATATACAACCATATCATCAAAACTGACATACTAGTGTCATTCAGAATGTACATAAATTTGCGTTAAGTGTAGTCATTGGAGGAACTCATAAATAACTCTATATAAATAAATGTTAATTAGAGATACCTTTGTTAGAGTTGAACAAATTTCCTAGGGTATTTTCTCTATACACATGCTCCTCCACCTAGGTATCATATGAAATTTATAATTTCATAAGAAAAAGAGTAAGAATTCATGTCTTTTTCATGACCTTAAGGATGTTAGTGGTCCCTGATTAACCAAAAAATGTCCTATAATGTTCATACACACATGGATTTCTGAAAATGGAATTGTATTCAGAATCTTCAACCTGTGTCTCAGGACAATCATAGGTTCTATCCTCCGTATGTGTTGTTTGATAGTTAACAATATTCCAGTTTCAGTAAGCTGTTTAATTACTCTAACTCTATTCTTCTGGTTTGGATTCTGGTATAGCATTTTTTTTTTAAAGATTTTATTTATTTGACAGAGGGAGAGGGCGAGAAGCTGAGGGAGCGACAGTCAGAGGGAGAGGGAGAGCAGGCTCCCCACTGAGCAGGGAGCCCGATGTGGGGCTCGATCCCAGGACCCTGGGGTCATGACCTGAGCTGAAGGCAGATGCTTAACCAACTGAGCCACCCAGGTGCCCCTTGATTCTGGTATAACTCTTGATATAAGCTGCTAAATACAGAACCGAAGAACGTAATGTTAGTGAGAAGAAACTAGGATCCAGCAATAAATTCAAATCAGATCAACCAAAGGTTTAATAAGACAAAATCTGGCAGCCTAAGGTCAGATTTTATATATCGGAAAATTCATAGTTTCATTTTTTTCATTATGATGGTGACAGGAAATACTCCTTTGTCATCGCTTTTAAGATCAGGAAATTTACTTATTTTTGTTACTTTCTGTTTATTTATGCAGCTTTTTCTCATTTGAAGTGATTGTCATCTAAAGTTCAGTTTTCAGATTTATTTAGATAAAATTATGAATTAGTTTAAGAAAAATATGTTAAGCTAATAGTGTGATATGCCAATGAGGAAAAATCATAAGGCATAATAATAATCTAAAAGTCAGAAAACACAACTGATGACCACAATCACACACACACACACACATCTGCCCATCATATATATATATATATATATATATAGTTACTGTGCATATATTATAGAGTATAATGCATACAGCAACTTCTTGGGGGGTACTATCAGGTACTACTTCCAATGGGATTTATATATATATCCATTGTCCTAATTTTTTCAGAGTCCAATAATTTCTGCACTATCCAAGACTATTACATGGTTTGAGCAAGACAAAGTCCGGTAGGTCTGTTGTGAAAGTCTCTGTTGTTATACCATTGGTTAATTTTAATCATATAATATTCATACAGCATCGGAGAGAACTCTGCTACCCAATGTGCTTCCCACACTCTTCAGTGAACTGTAGCCCTAGGATGGAACCAGTTTTGAGTTTCTGAGCTTCATAAGCACCAAACACTCAGAACGTAAAAATGTTAAAGCAACTTTTCATCTTTTTCTCACCACTAAGAGTTGGTTTTGAGGAGTCCGAAATATTAGCCAATGTCATTTAGCTGGAAGTGGTAAAACTTAGGTTTGAACTCAAGACCTTAAGATTCTAAGAACTAGCCTCTATTTAACTAAGATGCCATGGCTTGAATGCAGACAGATTTTGATTTCTGATCATGCCTGGGTTTGAATCGCGAGGCTCTTGAGATGAAAACAAGGGTGATAGAATAAAAAGAAGAATCAGCTCAGGGTAGGAAAGCACTCATATGTAACCCTGGCACATACCACTAGTATGACTTCATTTGATAATGAACTTCATTTTGTTTGTTTTTTATTCATTTTGTTCACTGTTAATTGCTTATAATTTCATTATTGAATGAAAAACATGTATTGCCTACATCATTAGATCCATTATAACTGTATACCAGAGTACACAGGTCATAGAGCATAGTCTTATAGTTCAGCAGACTGGTTTATTTAGAATCCATTCACCTTCCACTTGTCTTATTGTTGGATGAGGTCATTGAGAGGACAAAACTGCCAGTTGACCCTCAAGCTGGACCAGGGTAATTGGGGGCTCCTCAATCCTTCCCCTGTCTTTGGAATGTGTTGAGAGCAAGGTGTTGTTGAAGACTGTCTGCATGTATATGTGACTGAACCCTGTGAAGGCCTCCATGTAAACGTTTAAGATTCTGGCAGGTACCTGTGGAGATTTACTTGTCTTGTGGCCACCCAAGACAAGCCTCACATGTAAGTTTCCTTGCTTATGAAACTGCCACCTACCAATCTGGAGTGCTCTGCCTCTTCCTTTGGTCTATCTTTGCCCTTGTGTAAAGAAGCCGGGTTCAGATTTCACTGAGAAAACTCCCAAGGTTAGAAATTAAAACTTATAAAAAAATATATTGTTTCACTTTAAAGCCAGAGAAACCACTCAAAGTATCTTAATAAAAGTAAGTAACAAGCAAGTGTGTTTTGTTTTAGTGTTTGTTTTTAAGTAAAATTGCAGTAGTATTTTATGAAACTCAAGGGCAGAGAACATAACCAGACCTCACAAGAAACCAGTAGTTGGGCCTTGAAATCGAAGACCAAAGATTTTTCTTGTTTGGATTTCTTCTTTTTCTTTCTCCACAGATCAGCTTTCTGTTTCTTAGTGCACAGGGAAGTCTTAAGTGGAAACCTCAGCTCCAGAATTCACCTAACCTATTAAATGATCAGTTGAGATGCACTGGAATTACAGGATTACAATGGCAAATTCCCTTGAAAGACATCTGATTGACTTATTCTCAGTCATGTGATCACCTCAATGTACTGTGCTTTCAGGGGTAGGGCTCCTAGTGCAAGGACAATGTCACATTCCACCTCCGTGAGGAAGTAGATTCTCAGAGGGGACAGGGTCCTGGTAAACAGGAAAGCAATCTGTACTGTGTTCCTTTTGTCTCCTTAGCCATTCATTCACTACAATCCTCTACCACCATTCAGAGTAGTTACAGGGGTTGTATTAGACACTAAGAGGGACACATTGTAGAAGATAAATTCATCAAACCCTATCCTGGGAATTGAGCTCCCAGACTGAAAACCTAAACCGTGTGTCTGAGCCAAACCCAGGCATGTCATACTGGCAGAATAGCAAAGCAGAAGGGGTATTTGTACTGGAGGCTGGTGGGCTTCACCCAAAAGAATCAGGACTGAGGATCTGTCTTTTATTTTTTTAAAATAAGCTTACGATACCTGTTTTCCACGCTGGTACCACCTTGTCCCACATGTTCCTCTGTTCTCCTTGGGGCCTGATACAGAGGCACTGTGGCTAATAGCTCATGCTACTGGAATTTTTGCCTTGGTGGCACATTAATTGCCTTAATAACCCTTTTCTGACCCTTTAATTCTCTCTGAGTCTTACTAACTCCTATCAAAATTAAAAGTTTATTTTTGTAATTATTTGGTTGATATCTATCTGCCTTCTCTACCAGACTGTTCAGCCCTATCAGGCAGGAATGTGTTTGCTTTGGCTCACATTATCAGGCACACAGTGGACATTGAACATTTGAATTTATGAGTGAAAAAATATATCTATTACATTACAGTTGAAGGTTTAAGTGGATTTTGGATTATTTTGCTTTAGAATCACTGCAACATAGAGCTATATTCTTGGAATATGACAGCAATCATGATTATCATACGTTTTTAAACAACCCCTGGCCTGTCCCCCAACCCTTTGTAAAGTCCCCATATCCCCAAAACTTCAAAAAACTTTGGAAAGCACAACTTTGTTTAGGGAATTTAGGGATAGGTCTACATTTCTGCTTTGATAGAGTAATAAAGGGGAGTAGAGCTTTCTAAAAGGTAATCCTGATTCTCAGATCTGCATAGTGAAAAAAGACATCTTTTCAAAAGACATGATAATTGTGTAACACCAGGGAGTGACCAGCAGTGAATCTAGTGGTGGTCAGAGGCAGAGTGAGGACTGATGGTTAGCAGACCAGGTAGGGGTGGGGGCAGGCTATGAAATGACATTGGGATGGACAAGAAACTTACTTCACCACCTTCCCTGCCCCCTTCTCTGTCTTCCGACCGATATACAAAACAGAAACACTTTTGAAAGAAGCAGTTGACTCTTATCAGTTGAATAGGAATTATCCAGGTCAGGACTCTCAGGGTCATATACCTAAAGAGTAGCAATTTGTTAAAAGTCTAAATTCTACTCCTTTAAACATTTCATCTTATTATAGACTATATGAAGAATAGAATTCATGTACAAAATAATTTTACTCATATAAAGGGTGGTAAAAATGAATTTACTCTATCAAAAGATTTTAAAAGATTATAAAAACAATATATCTACATATGGCATTGTTCCAAGTCATTTTTTAAAGTTTGTTAGAAGCAAGACATGACATTTGTCAATCGCTTTCCTTAAGGCATTTTTTTACCTCTTGGTTCCTCAAGCTATAGATCATGGGGTTTAGCATAGGAATTACTATTGTATAGAACACAGAGGCCTTTTTGTCTGTGTCAAGCGAATGGTTTGATTTTGGCTGAAGATACATGAAGATCAGAGTCCCATAGGATATAGTCACAGGGGTCAGGTGAGAGGCACAAGTCGAGAAAGCTTTGCACCTCCCTTCCGTAGATTGGATTTTCAAGATTGCGGCCACGATGTATAAGTAAGAAATAAGAACGGTGGTCAAAGAGCTGATCATGTCGAATCCAGCAAAGGTGAAAATCAAGATTTCTTTGAGGCTGGTGTCCGAGCAGGCGAGGACCATCAAAGGGACATCATCACAATAGAAGTGATTGATGATATTGGGGCCACGATAAATCAGTTGGAAAGTAACAACTGTGTGGAGCAAAGCAACACAAAAGCTGTATAAGTAGGGGTCTATCACCAGTTGCATACACACCTTTCGGGACATAATCACCATGTAGAGAAGAGGATTGCAGATGGCCACATAACGGTCATAAGCCATTACCGCAAGAAGGAACATCTCTGAAATCAGGAAGTTCAGGAAAAAGCCCAGCTGTGTTGCACATGCATAGAAAGATATAGACCTGTGCTTGGTCAGGAGGGTCTCCAGGAACTTGGGTGCTACCGATGAAGAGTAACAGAGGTCTACAACAGCCAGATTACCGAGAAAGAAGTACATGAGTGTGTGAAGTCGAGAATCCAGTTGGATTAATGAAATCATCCCCAGATTCCCTATCAAAGTTAGAGTATATACCACTGAAATGAGCAGAAAGAGAATGACTTCAAACTCTCTATGGACTGAAAAACCCAAAAGAATGAATTCCATCACCTTGGTGCTATTTCTTTCAGCCATCTATTCCAGTCTCTTAACTGTTGAAAAAAAAAAAAACAACAAGATAGAGCCAGAGACAAATTATTTAGTCAAGGAATTGTCACCAGATGCCAACTCTTGTGTGTTTTAGCTTCAGAAATTATAGTTAATTGAAGTGGAATATCAGAACAAACAAGTACATCCCATTTCAAACTCTTCTCTCTGGCTGTTTATAATTTTCTGAGGTCAAAAATTGAGGGACAATGAAAAAGAAATCAATTGATGGCTATGTAGTAAAAATAACAAAGAAACAAAAAATCTTTATATGTTTATAAAGATATTTAATATTTTAAATTTAGATTATTTTAAATTATATTGGATAAAGGGAAGAAAACAATTTTTTATTTCCTGTCCCTTTATTTCCTTCTTGGTGGAGCAAAACCATAATGTATCAATCTAAAATAGAATGCCATAAACACTATAATCCAAAGAACTATACTTTTTAAAACATACATATTCTAACCTTTCTCACAAGTGTATTATTTTTTTAATTTTTAGAATGCAGTATTTGAAAATGAACTAACATGTACACTTCAAAATTTGCCTGATCCACAAGTAGAAACATTTAATGGCCCATTTTTTCCCATTGAATATCCCGCTTACCTTTTCATTTAGCATAATGTATATTTATTAAAATAGAAAAAAAATGTATCTTTTCAACATTTATAGTTAGAAATGTTTTCCACAATCTCTGATAAATTCTCAGTGAAACAATAGCATACATTCTTACTTTTAAGAGGTGGAAATCTCTTTCTCAAAAGAAAGAATTATTTTCAGGAAGCAATACGATGTCATATGATGTTTGTAAAGTTTTCATTAATGACCTTTGGGCGCTGGGTGGCTTGGTCAGTTAAGCATCTGCCTTTGGTTCAGGTCCTGATCCAGGGTCCTGGGATGGAGCCCGGCATCTGGCTCCCCGCTCAGCAGGGAGTCTGCTTCTCCCTTTCTCCCACTCCCTCTGCCCTTCTTCCCAACCCCAAGCTTGTGCTCTCTCTCTCCCTCTCTCGTGTTCTCTCTCTCTCTCAAATAAGTAAACAAAATATTTTTTAAAAAACAATGGCTTTCATGTCCACAGTTATGAATATATCAGTACCTCATGGTCCAGCTTAGGGATCCAAACTGTCAGTCTGTCTGCAATTTAGGTAACTATAGGAGGAGGAAGAAGACAAATGGGATAGCCTGAATTATGGACAGTCCTCCTTTGGTTGGTGAGAATCACTTTCCCTTATTGGATTCCATATTCATAGGACATGCGAAGCCATGTCTTTCTCCAATTGCCACCATATGCACAGTCTTCTTAGACCCTTGACCTTCACTGCCTTCTCACCTCCACCTCCACAGTCAGAATTAATTTATCTTACTCCTCTGTATATAACTCGCTTATAGTTATCACAACGTATATGGTGTGGTTATTGGGAGTTACATGCCTCTTTCCACCTCTGAGATTGTGAAAGCTAACTAATTTCGGGAGGAAAGTAAAAGATAAGAAATTCTCACCATATCAAACACACACATATGTAAATACAGTGTGTGAAACAGAAAGAATCATCTCCTTTCCTCTGCAAAGGTATTACCCAAAGGAAAACAGTTTTGTCTAAATGGTCAGAAAAATCATCTTTTAAATTTTCTCTTCTTCCTTTATTGACTCAGCTTAATACTGTAAATGGTACCTAATGCATTCTCCAAAAATAAATAAAATATATACATGCATATTTTTACACACAAACACATACATGTATTCATACAGACATATATAAGTGATGTATACGGATGTATACACAAACATATGTGTATACATATAAACACACACATACATACTTGCATACATAAAATCTGACATGAAAACAATTATCTGTCTCATTCATTTATTTTCTCCTTGGTAGAACCAAAGCTCACCTTGTGAGAGGTGTGTTTGGATAGAATTTTGGAACTGGCTTGTCTTCCTGAGCTGGCATCTTACCACAACTGTTCGTACTATAACCCCCTACTCTGGGTGTAGAACAGAAGGGGAAATGGAAAAGTGTTGATAGGATAACTTCGGATGTTTGAGAGGTGGAAGTTTTAGTATTGGGTTACTTTTCTTTGTGCACACACTGGAATCAGGCTCATTTCCTTTCCTTATACATCCATTAAAAGAAAGGAAAAAAAATGCAAAATCCACACTTTCATCAATTTCAGATTTTGAAAAGACCAGCCCCCATTTTTATGTATTGTTTTCGCTTATGAGTATCTTTTTAATACATATCCCTTGAACCCAACAAGATTTTCTTCTGAGAGAATGGCAACTCACACACAAAACCTTGTCTTCTACAGAAACTGACTTCTGAAGTTTTATCGACAGATGAAACATATTTCTTCCAAAGGAAGCCTGAGTCTCAAGGAGTTGTTGAGGGGAATAGCTTATTTTGGGAGTGTTAGGAGCCTTATTTCATTCTTGTGTTTAGATGACAGCTTCATCCAGTTGGAGCAGAGTCAGACAGGGTCATCTACTTTCTTTTTAATGGGGAAAACTGGATGACTTGGGGAAGGAGGTTTGTGGAAATAAACAACTGTACCTGTTTAACCTACCTGGTTGTGGAAGAAATCTTCCCCTGAATGTTTTCACAGTGTTCTCCTTCCAATGACACTATCCAATGATGGTGAGGGTATGTGAATGTGTGATATAGGCTTTATACAATGGAATCTTTATTCCCTAATGAGTTAATTCCCAGTGTTCCCCAGACATGACTGCCTTAGTTAGGGTCACTGATCATCCAGGGCACAACTATGATTAAAAAGTTCTAATTAGAAAAAGATTAGTCCATAAAACAAAATTTACATTAGGTCATACTCAAATTAGAATGATCTCACCATAAACTCACTAGTCTTTGGTTACATATGTCCAATCCAATTTGTGTAAACAAAACAAAGGAAAACAAAACCAAATGGCAAGCAATTGAGATGTTACGACCATTTCTAATGTCATTTGTTTAAATTGTCCCTTCCTGTCCCTGTGACCATCTTAGAGGGATTCTGATTTAATCATTTATCTTATCATCTAGCCAAGTGGGATTTATACCTAGAAGTTATAAATTTTTAAGTAGACAATTCTGTTTATTTTTTCTTTGCTAAGTGAGGACATGAAAATAGTAACAAATCCTCTTTATTTATATTTTAGAGAGATGACATTTAATTTTTTAACGTCACGTGGCATTAATTTGTTGTATGACCTAAGAGAAGAACCTAAGCTATTTGTCCAAATAGTTAATTGCCCTGATGTTATTTAATTAAATAACCCATCTCTTTCTTATTAATTTACAATTTAAAAATATCATTTTATTTACTAAAATAATTCAATAAAATCAACTAGCTTCTGATTATAATAAATACCTTGGAGTTTTAGAAACTTTTCAAAAGCATTTTTATATATCCTTTCTTTTGTAAAAAAAACTTTTACAGAATATAAATAAAATATATGCATATATATGCTGATTATAAAACTTTATCTGTAGGAAGACATAAATGCAAATATAAAAATAAATATTTGTCACATATAAGTATATATCATCTACCAGAGGTAACTGTTCTTTAAGTTTGGAGAGACTTTTGTTTCTCTTTTTCCTTTATATTTTTATGCATTTCATTAAATTGGGCTCATAGAGTGTATGAAAACTTACTACCTATAATTACCATTTTTACCAGCAATATATCAGGATTTTGCATACTATTTAAATTTCTTTCCAAAGCATGTTTTCTACTATATCTATAACAGTTATTTTGACATTTTGCGATTTTTTTTAAATTAGTAAAATAATAATTCTTTTATTCAAAATTTGTTTTGAATAATACAGTATTTTAGGGTAGAATGCTAAAAAATGGAAATGTTGAAAAACAGGATTTGTCTACTTTAAAACTTCTTACTTATTGCTATTTTTTTTTTCTGGAAATGTTCCTTAAACAGCTGTTTGTGTTTACATGTTGTCTGCGATTTATGTCCTCCTACTTCTCTCGAATTCATTCCGATAGACTTCTGTCCCCATTATTCTCTTGAAAATCCCTTTAATAAGATCATGTTAATTAATAACATTTATCAACAATATTTGCCAAATTAATGATTCCTAGATTAGCTTTCTTTACTTGGATTCCTGCATCCTCCTGATTTTCCTCCTGGGTATTCTTTCTCAGTTTTGTGGATTCCTGCTCATTGCCTTCACTTCTAAGTGTTGACGAGTCCCAAGCTCAGTGCTTTCTCAGTTTGTCTATATCTATAAATGTTCCTTTGCTAATTTCAGTCGGTCTTACACCATTTAACAGTGTCAGGACGTCAGTGACTCCCAATGTGACTCTTCCTCCCAGTATATGTATATATAATGGAATATTACTCAGCCATCAAAAAAAAAAAAAAGAAATCTTACCATTTGCAACAATCTGGATGGAACTAACGGGTATTATGCCAAGTGAAATAAGTCAATCAGAGAATGACAATCATCATATAATTTCACTCATATGTGGAATTTAAGAAACAAAACAGAGGATCATAGTGGAAGGGAGGGAAAAATAAAATAAGACAAAATCAGAGAGGAAGAAATATCATAAGAGACTCTTAACTATAGGAAAGAAAATGAGGGTTGCTGGAGGGGAGGTAGGTGGAGGGATGGGGTAACTGGGTGATGGGCATTAAGGAGGGCATGTAATGTAATGAGCACTGGGTGTTATATGCAACTGATGAATCACTAAACTACCTCTGAAACTAATAATACACTATATGTAAATTAATTGAATTTAAATAAAACTTAAAAAATAAAATTAAAGAAAGGTTTTTATGGGTATTTTATTTTAAAAATTTTATTAAAAAATTAAAAAATAAAATTAAAAAAAGTGTTTTCACTTTTATGGATATTTAATCATTGGCAAAATGTAAATTTGTCATTTACATTTTAAATAATAACATTTAATATTAGAAATGTATATTTTACCAATGATTAAATAAATATAATAAAAGAGGAAACACAATTTTACAAGCTTGCAATCCAGCAATTGCCTGTTAGATATTTACCCAAAGGATATAAAAATACAGGTTCAAAAGGGCACATGCACCCCAATGTTTATAGCAGCATTATTAACAATAGCCAAACTATGGAAAGAGCCCAAATGTTCATTGACTGATGAATGGATAAATATGTGGTATATATATGCAATGGAATATTACTCAGCCATCAAAACAAGCTCTGCATTCTAGAAGGGCTTTCTGATCATAGCATATGTCAAAATCGTAATTGTGAAAAAAGTAGTAGTTTGACACTGAATTTGAAAGATTTTCAGGTGCCTGGATGGCTCAGTTGGTTAAACAACTGCCTTTGGCTCCGGTCATGATCCTGGTGTCCTGGGATCGAATCCCACATTGGCTCCCCCTGCTCAGTGGGGAGCCTGCTTCTCTCTCTGCCTCTGCCTGCCACACCCCCCGCTTGTGCTCTCTCTCTCTCTCTGTCAAATAAATAAATAAAATCTTTAAAAAAAAAAAGAAATTTTCATTACTGATTATTTTTCCAAATTATTTGGTACTGGTTAATATTCAGTAACTTGGTACAGAATTTATTTATTTATTTATTTATTTATTTATTTATTTTTTTTTTAAGATTTTTATTTATTTATTTGACAGAGAGAGAGAGACAGCGAGAGCAGGAACACAAGCGGGGGAGTGGGAGAGGGAGAAGCAGGCTTCCCGCTGAGCAGGGAGCCCGATGCGGGGCTGGATCCCAGGACCCTGGGATCATGACCTGAGCCGAAGGCAGACGCTTAACGACTGAGCCACCCAGGCGCCCCATTTGGTACAGAATTTAAAAGTTCCAGAGTGCTTATTCCCCTCCATACTACATAATATGAAAGCAGTTAGTTAGTGTTTCCATTTTTAGTCAGGCTCCAAAGGTTCAGGATATCTGAGAAATTAAGAAAAATGCCAGCTTCTGTCACTGCCCTTCTTCATCTGGTAATTTTAATTAAATAATTGCTTGTCATTAAGAAAAAACTGAAGTCAGAGTTTGCTCCAGTGTTGATGATGAAACTGTCTCTCTGTGTCTTATTATAAAACTCTTCATTGCAAACAGAATTCCCTACTGTAATTGCTTCATGGAGGCTACTTGTTAATCAGTTTCAAGGGGGCTTATTAAAATGACAAGTTTTCAGCTTTTTCATGCAACATATTAAATGAAACCAATCTCAGCAAACAAAGTTTCAGTTTAGAATTAATGAATCTGCAGTTTAGTTTGAATGTGTGGAGATAATCATCTGATTCCTTGGGGATGGCTATTTCCTCTACCTTGAACTGCCTTCCTTGGGAAATAAGATAGTGTAGTGGGAAGAGAAGGGGATGTGGAGCCAGATCTAGGTTTGCATGCAGACCCTTCTACTATCTATCCATGTGCTCTTGGGAAGGCCATAAATTCTGAGCCTCAATTAAGAAATGAAAATGCTACTTATAGCACAGAGCTATTTCAAAGAGTAAACCCATAATGGATATTAATTACTTTGCAAACTGCAAATTGATCATGTAATGATTATGAGTAGAATACTAATGATCATAATAAATAACAGGGACTAAAATTTATTGGGTGTTTATTATGTGCCAGGCAAGGTACTAAAAAGGTCTACATACATATCAATCAAAAAACAATTCTTATTCTCCCCCCAAACAAGAATCCCACTCTAACAATGAATTCTACATCATGCCCAGGGAATAGTAAACTATTAATCACACCTCTAAATTCTCTCATTTTTCAAGGCATACACATCAGCTGCAACATGTAATTTTTTTTCACTTTTGAATTACACAAATTGTAATGTTTCTACATACCAGTCTTTTTCAAATTCATTGGATGTAATTCCATAATGTTAAGCCACTATCTTCTTTGAGGGAGCTCTTGAAATACATCTGATTTATCAGTCTTGTATAGGAAACATTTCTATTATTTCTCTCTATATGGGGTTTAGGCAAAACTCATTAGTATGATCTATAATGTTCTGTGTCCATTGTCCTGACTGTCTTTTCTAATTTCTCCTGCTTTTTTCCTTCCCTGTCCACCACCAAATTTATTTTCTTCATTGATTGTGGCTATACATCTTGTCTTTGCATATTCTGTACCATTGAAATACTTTTCCACAGCTTTTCCCCTCTGTAATGGATAATTCTCTCTCATCTTCTTAGTACAAGTCAAAAGTTAACATCTTGGTAAAATTTTCACTAAATTCACATAACTTTCTCTTCACCTGATCCCACAAAGAAAGAAAGAAAGAAAGAAAGAAAGAAAAGAAAGAAAGAAGAAAGAAAGAAAGAAGAAAAAAGAAAGAAAGAAGAAAGAAAGAAAGAAAGAAGAAAGAAAGAAAGAAAAAGAAAAGAAAGCTGATACTGATAGGCCACTGAATTGTAAATAAAGGATCTATTAATTAAATGCAATCCCAATTGATCTATATATTCAATGCAGTCCTAGTTAAAACTAAAAAAGCATTTTTTGCAGAAATTAGCAGGGGAATTCTATAATTATACAATATAGAATATTTCAATCACCCATAACATGATTGTTGTTACACAGTTGTATGTGTCTATTAAAATTCATGTAACTGGCACATATAAGTGGTAGATTTTCTGTGTTTATATTTAAAAGCAATAACCTTGACTTTAAAAAAAACCTAACTATTACACAAATTAGCCTTTGTTTCTTACTATGGTTATCTTTGCAGGGGAGATAGAGACTGAAAGATACAATACGAGAGGCTCCTTCGGTTCTGGTCATGTTCTACTTCCTGGGTTTGTTTACAGGGGTATGTTTAATTAAAGCTTCATCAAGCTGGGACACCTGGGTGGTACACTCAGTTAGGTGTCTGACTCTTGATTTTGGCTCAGGTCATGATCTCAGTGTCCTGAGATCAAGCCCTGGATTGGCTCTGCACTGGGGGTGGAGTCTGCTTAAGATTTCCTCTCTCCCACTCCCCCCCCCCAAAAATTCATCAATCTGTACACTAAAGATGCATGTACTTTTCTCCGTGTAAATTTTCTTCAGTAAAATAAAAAAGGCAACAAAATATTTTGTCATAACTTTTCTAATAAATGCCATAAACCCTTGTTACTTAAAAACTCTGTATCTCTCATTTTACTTATACACCCATTAATGAGACAGTTATACATTTTTGTTATGTGTCAAATTTATGTTTGTATGAGTCACATTTCTTTTGTTTTGAAAATTATAATTTAGTACTTTTAGGTCTGTCATTTTCTATCAAAGTCTTAATTATCTTTCTTTCTTGGAATTGATTTTTCTTCATCTCTCTCTTTTTTTCCTTGATTATGCTATTAGCGACCACTTAGTCTTACTGAATTTTTGTTTTATTTCCACTTCCTGGTTTATTATTCTGAGTTTTTTGTATCATATTTCCACATCCTTCTGATGTCTTATTGTCTCATTTCTGACACATTTGATTTTCTTGAGTTCTTATTCATTTTTTTTTGTTTTATATTACTTTAAGATGTATTTTATATGGTTCATTTGATTCTTTTATGGCCTTATTCGATGCTCTGATTTTGGTAACCTTTGAACAGTATTTGTTATTTTTATCCTTTTGCAGTTTAAATATAATTGTATGGAGTTCAGTAGTAATTATTTTATTCCTTCAGTGTGTCAATATGATGGGCATTGTGAAGTTGGAGATACATCAAAGTAGCTTTTCCAGTTTTGTGTTCAAAAAATCACTCTCATGTTTTCATGATGATCTTAAAATATTTTTGTACAGCTCCTTTAAGTCCCAGAGCTAAGCTTTAAAGAGTACTTTCTACCTGCTATTTCTTGAGTTTAAGCAGATGTTGCCTTCTAAAGATACTCTACGCTTTAGACTTACACATTGCTCTAGCAGTCCCTTTTGAGCCCTACATCTTCCAGAAGACCTCCCTTTTTGAAATTTTCCTTCCTAGTGTATTTGCCCTACCCAACTGAGAAGCTTCTCAGCATTTTCTGCTTCTAGGTGAAGCCCTGTCCTTTTCAAAGGGAGTATGTGCTGCACATTTCTTAGATTTTTTTCAGTCTCTCATGGATCCTTCATAACATTGATTAAGCCTGGGTAAGAGCAAGGACTATCCAAAAAAAAAATAAAGAAAAATAAAAATTCTACTGGGCCTCCCAGTAGACATAGGTCTACAAATGTTAAATGTCTCTATTTTGACCTTAGGGGTGTGTATGTGTGTGAATTGCATATGTATATATCTGTTTTTCAACTGATCAATAGATATTTTTATTTAATCTGAATAAGTGCTAGATTACCATTTAGGATTCACAAAATTACATGATTTATCTAGTCCTACAGAGCTTTAAACTTTTAATGTCTCCTCCACATTTCTATGGGATTTTTTTTGACTTTTCTTTTTACCTTGAATAATAATCTTCCAATAAGCTCAAAATATATACTTTTAAATGTATACATTAAAGCCACTACTTTATAATTTGAACAGAGTAAAAGGGTAATACATTTGTTTGACTCTAATAAAATGCCTTATATTGCCAAAATGAGGAAATTGGTTTTCAGAGAAGTTAGTTCTAATCAAGTGTCCGAGTTATTATATAAAAATATGTCTCAGATCTAAAGATTTCTTATCTAGTGTCAACATATACATATTTTTAAAGCATTATTTTAAACCAGGAATCAAATAACTATTTATTGACTGTTAACAGTCAACAAAACCAAAAGACAGCTGACAGAATGGGAGAAGATATTTGCAAATGACCTATCAAATAAAGGGCTAGTATCCAAAATCTATAAAGAACTTATCAAACTCAACACCCAAAGAACAAACAATCCAATCAAGAAATGGGCAGAAGACATGAACAGACATTTTTCCAAAGAAGACATCCAAATGGCCAACAGACACATGAAAAAGTGCTCAACATCGCTCGGCATCAGGGAAATCCAAATCAAAACCTCAATGAGATACCACCTCACACCAGTCAGAATGGCTAAAATTAACAAGTCAGGAAATGACAGATGTTGGCGGGGATGCGGAGAAAGGGGAACCCTCCTACACTGTTGGTGGGAATGCAAGCTGGTGCAGCCACTCTGGAAAACAGTATGGAGGTTCCTCAAAAAGTTGAAAATAGAGCTACCATACGATCCAGCAATTGCACTACTGGGTATTTACCCCAAAGATACAAAAGTAGGGACCCGAAAGGCTACGTGCACCCCGATGTTTATAGCAGCAATGTCCACAATAGCCAAACTGTGGAAAGAGCCAAGATGTCCATCAACAGATGATTGGGTAAAGAAGATGTGGTATATATATACAATGGAATATTATGCAGCCATCAAAAGGAATAAGATCTTGCCATTTGCAACGACGTGGATGGAACTGGAGGGTATTATGCTGAGCGAAATAAGTCAAACAGAGAAAGACATGTATCATATGACCTCACTGATATGAGGAATTCTTAATCTCAGGAAACAAACTGAGGGTTGCTGGAGTGGGGGGTGGGGTGGGAGGGATGGGGTGACTGGGTGATGGACACTAGGGAGGGTATGTGTTCTGGTAAGCGCTGTGAATTGTGCAAGACTGTTGAATCTCAGATCTGTACCTCTGAAACAAATAATGCAATATATGTTAAGAAAGAAAAAAAGAAGAAGAAGAATATAGCAGGAGGGGAAGAATGAAGGGGGGGAAATTGGAGGGGGAGAAGAACCATGAGAGACGATGGACTCTGAAAAACAAACTGAGGGTTCTAGAGGGGAGGGGGTTGGGAGGATGGGTTAGCCTGGTGATGGGTATTGAGGAGGGCACGTTCTGCATGGAGCACTGGGTGTTATGCACAAACAATGAATCATGGAACACTATATCTAAAACTAATGATGTAATGTATGGGGATTAACATAACAATAAAAAAAATTAAAAAAAAAATAAAAATGAAGTTTGAGGATTAAAAAAAAAACATATATTTATTTTTTAAAGATTTATTTATTTAATTAATTATTTTAGAGAGGGGGGAAGAGCAGAGGGAGAGGGAGGAGAGAATTTCAAGCAGACTCCACGCTGAGCATGGAGCCTGACAAGGGGCTGGATCCCACGACCCTGATCTCATGACCTGTGCCAAAACCAAAAGTCTGAGGCTTAACCCACTGAGCTAGCCAGGTACCCCCAAATGTATGTATTTAGATCATAGATTTAAAGCACACTTCATGGCTTTCTATTATAACTTGAAATTTCTAAAGACATCTTCCTGGAAATATCTGAGGTCATATTTGGTCAAGTAAAGAATGGTTCGATGGAAATACAAACAAGTTAAAGGAGTCAATTGGTTTTGGAGACAAAGAAAATACACTGTAGGGAAAACAAAAAGTGATGAGCTGAAAAGTTTAGCATTGCTTATTTCAATTGCTCAGAGCTCTCTCCCTTCTGCATGACTCTAATGAGAGCATTTTTTACTTCTTTGTTCCTAAAACTATAAATGAGTGGATTCAGCATGGGGATCACAATAGTATAAAAAACAGAAGCCACTTGATCCTTTCCCAAGGAGTAAGACCTACTCGGCTTTAAATAAGTAAAAATCATAGTCCCGTAAAAGATGGTGACTCCCAGGAGATGAGAAGTGCAAGTCGAGAAGGCTTTTCGCTTTCCTGAATTGGAAGTAATTTTCAGGATAGTAGACAGAATGGACACATAGGACACAGATATTGTGATAAGAGACACCAATAGGGTGGAACCAGCGACAATAAATATCATGATTTCTATGTCATGTGTGTCAAAGCAAGACAGGGCTAAAACTGGGGGTGTGTCACAGAAAAAGTGATGGATTACATTGGAGTCACAGAAATGCAGTCTGCTCATGCAAAGCACATTGACAAAGGAGTCTGCAAAGCCAATCAAATAGGACCCAAAGACGAGGGAACAGCAGAATCTTGTGGACATAACCACTGGGTAGTGCAGAGGATTGCAAATAGCAACATAGCGATCATAGGCCATGGAGGAGAGAAGGAAACATTCAGCAGCCCCCAAGAAGACAAAAAAGTACATCTGGGTGAAGCAGCCCACATATGAAATATACTTGGTGGAAGTCAGCAAGTTCTCTAAGGTTTTAGGTATGATGACAGTTGAGTAACTGAGGTCAAGAAATGACAGGTGACTGAGGAAAAAATACATGGGGGTATGCAGCAGGAGATCCAGGCGGACTATCAGTATCATCCCTGCATTGCCCAACACAGTAACCAAGTATATCTGGAGAAACAGCACGAAGAGGACCAGCTGGATCTCTTCAGAGTCTGTCAATCCCAGAAGGATGAAGCCAGGCACCTGTGTGTTATTCTTTCTACCCATAGTGTCAACTGCTATGAACTGTGAAGAAACCAAATTTGATACTTAGCAGGAATGACTTCAAAAAGGTTTGTGTTTATATGAACCACATATTTATAACTGTGTTTCTAGTAATTGATGATGAGAGGTTTAAAGACCATGACTGAAAAAAAAAAATCTTAATTTGATTGCCAAATATAAAAATAGGCATAAATTGACATTTGAATACAACATAATTAAAGCTAACATATTGAATAATTAAAATGAGACTGATCCAGTTCTAAATATTTCTTAATGCGCTTAGTCCTTGTGAGACTATTATTCCATAGGTACCACTGTTAGCCACATTTTTTAATACAAGATATACTGACTCTAGAGAACATGCACATAATACTATATTCCTGTTTATAATAAATTTCAGCAAACCTGAAAAAAAGTTAGATATATGACAAATAGTGATATAAAAACAGTTTTAATGCATTATTCAGTGTCCTTTTTTCAATATTTTTAATACAAATGACAAATTTCAAATTTAGGGGATTTTGGAAGATATACTAAAATTATAGACCACATATTAATTTTAATTTCCAAACTATATGATGTTTTCCTAACCTGATCATTCAAAATTAAATTTCTAAAATATGTTCATTATTTATAGACCCTGATTCCATTAACTCTATATTTCTGATTTCACAAATCCTGGCATTATTTGGGGTAAGGTCTAAATGACATGTATATGCATACTATTCTGATAATGTCCCCATTAAATTTGATCCTAACTAAAGACCTCTAATTTTGAGAGAATAATACTTACTGTGAACCAAAGTTGGGGAAAAAAAAAAACCTCCCAATATTATCTGCCTAGAAGTTTATCAACCTCAAGTTTTGCTCACAAATCATATTTGATAACCATTTGAGTCGAAAATTTCTGTGATATATTTGTTCTTTTTGAGATAAGTTCTTTTTAAACTTTAGTGTATTCATTTTGTTTTATTCTGAGATAAAAATTAATCAACCTAGAAATTTTGTTCAGGTCCTGCTCAAAAGGAAAATTTGCTAGGAAATTATTTCTAAAAAGAATACCAGGAAGCTATAGTGAACATAAGCAAAGCAGAGTATGTCTTGCCTGTTATGCTGATAATTCCAGGGCACCTCATATACTGGGGACCGAAGATAATGCGATGCATGGTCATCCCTGTGGACCAATTTCCAAGGAAGATTTCTTGGCATGTTTCCAAGGGCAGAAGTCCAAGGACTAAATGCAGCTATGTTAGGTTTGAGAAAATGGTTGTCTTTTCCCTTAGAAGCTACACAACGAAGAGCCTGCTGGTTAGATTTTCCTTCGTGAATCTCTAAATTTTTGGCTGGGATAGTGAAGAAGCTATTTCTATTTTTCTTGTTCAAATTCATCAATTGTTATCTAAGTTTTATCATTTTATTTCCTCTATTAGGTTTGTGGGGAAGGAAAAATAATATTTCCTCTACTTTTCTAGATTCTTGGTTGAGACACCCCCCTCCTCCCATAATAAAAGACATATTAACAAAAAAAAACAAAAGTTTAATAACCTGTATACTTCTTGTATACGTGGGAGATTGTAAGCAGAAAGAGTTAGGGGTCCCCAGAAAAAGAGACAAGACAAGGCTTTCTTGACACAAGAAAAATCATTTTAGGTCCTGGCGATCTTATGATCTATGCCTGACCAGCACTTCTTAACCAAAGCATATTCTTGAGTTATTTTTGCAGAATTTAAACCTCTTTGAGCACTCAAATACTGGACCAATTGGAGCCAGAGAATTGATGATACTAACCCTTGCCTGCCCTCCCTGGACTTTGATCAATCAGGATCTGGACTCTAGCTCCTTAAGATGACTTTTCCCCCAATTCCATGCTGAATTTCCATTGTGTAAGCCCCTTCCTGAACATGCATGCACCCTTAGCTTAAAATGTCCCTGGTTTTGTTGTTTGAGGAAGGATTGTTTTGAGAAATATTCGCAGTGTTCTCCTTTACTTGTTGCAAATAAAATCCTTCCTTTCTACTCTTTGGTTTGGTTGTGTCTTTTGGCTCCACATCCACCAAGAAGCGAAGCCAGTTTCAGGTGTCAAGATGACCAGGAAAATTAACACCTCAAGTGGCCCAAGTCACCACCTTAAATACCATCTCCTGCTAAAGACAAAAGATGTTGGGGGTGGAGTCCAGTTATAGGAGGTTACTGATGTAGGAAGGGCGTTAGGGTTTGAAGCCGATGGGCAAGAAATAATTCTTGAGACATCTTTGGTGCAAAAAGGTGGTTTTATTAAAGCACTGGGATAGGACCTGTGGGCAGAAGGAGCTGCACTGGGGTCCTGAGGAGTGACCCATTATATGCTTTTAAGTTGGGAAGGGGTTAGGGATAGCTTGAGCCTCTAAGGAATTTTGGAAGCAAGGTTTTCAGGACCTTGAGGGCGCTAGCGATTATTGGGAAAAAGTCATTTATTACTGTCTAATAAAACTTTAGTCATGAGACCCTTCAGATGTATATCGGTGGGCCATATGCTCAGAGGATGTTTGCCAGCATTTATCTTAGATCTTAGAGGGTAGAGATAAAGGAAGTTTCCAAAGGAATTTTTATATGTTAAAGTAGACTTAACAGGGATTAAGATTGCCTTTTGCCCTTAGCAAAGTGTCAACATCTCAGCAGCTGAGTTCCTAGAGGAATGTTACTTTGCCTGTTTAAAGGACTTATCAATGGGCTGTTAAGTAGTAAGGAAATTCAGTAATTTTTTGTCTGCCTTTTTTCCCCACATCAGTTACCAGGAAAATCACAGTAAATAAGGGTTTGGTTGTTACGCAGATTTAAGTCTATGACCTCTCCATTCATAAAAGTTTCTAGAGGGGCACCTGGGTGGCTCAGTTGTTAAGCTTCCACCTTCAGCTCAGGTCATGATCCCAGGGTCCTGGGATCGAGCCCCGCATCGGGCTCCCTGCTCCACGGGAAGCCTGCCTCTCCCTCTCGCCCTCCCCCTGCTTGTGTTCCCTCTCTCGCTGTGTCTCTCTCTGACAAATAAATAAATAAAATCTTTAAAAAAAAAGTTTCTAGAGATTTAGTTACCCTCTTCTTCCTGGAACAAAGAGGGAGACATTTATACAAGTAGAGATTTCCCTTATAAATGTAAATATCTCTTTCAAAAGGGTAAGTTCTATTTAGTTTTCAAAGCTTCTCCTGTGTTTACTGTTTCAGTTCAAGATAATTCTTATGCCAAAAGTGCATTTTTGGTGGTGGCAAATTCTATGCCCCTTCAGATTGAACTCATTGTTTTTGCTTCTGCACCTAGTAACAACTGCTTGTTTTATTTATTTTTTATCTGTTTAATAATACAGGAAAATAATATTTGCATTATTAATCTGAGAGTTGCTTTACTTTTAAATTATATGTAGTGATATTAATTATTCCTATTGTGGCCCATTATATAGGTAGTACAAAGTTACATTTTTTTATTTCTTATTTGACTAAGAATAATTTGATATTTTTAAAATTTCTGTGTATTTAATTTTCAAGCTAAACATATATTTTTCTTTTTTAAATATTAATTTTAAATTGTACTGCATTACAGTCAGAAAATGTGACTCCTTTAAATTCAGTTTTGTAAATTTATTGAAATTATGGATTAATTGTAATCAAGTAGTATAAACAGCTTTTAGATGCTAGGAGAGAAAGATTCAAATGTTGATATGGAAGTCTGGCCTTACCAACTACAGTATTTATAGAGTCTCAGCAGGGGGAAACAAAAAAACCCCACAAAAATTAGTGATACATGTTAGGAGGGGAAAGTACTATAAAAAAAATAAAATGTGAAAAAGCTTAGGAGATGGAGAGTCCTGGAGTAGGGGAATGAGGAAGCAATCAGAAATAGTGTGGTCAAGGTAGGCTTCAATGAAAAATTGGTATTTGAGTCAAGATTTGAAGGAGGGAGGGGTTAGTCATGTCGGTATACGGGAGAACAGTGTTTCAGACAAACGGAACATCCGTACAAAGGCCCTGTGCATTGGATGGGCCATACAATTGGAGGAAAAGCAAGGACTATGTGGTAAGTATAATTCTATCCCGGGGGCTGGGGTGACCAGAGAAATAACAATGAAGTATTTGTATGTCAATGGTGACAAATGCTGTGGAGAAAAGCAGGTGAAGAGAGTGCTTGGAGACAGTTGGACTTACTCTCTTAAAATAATCTTTATTTTTCAGAGAAGTCTTCAGTGATAGGGTCACACTGAAAGAAGTGAAGTAGACACCCACAAAAATATTTGGAGAAAGTGAGTTTCAGGCAAATGGAATAGTAAAAATAATGTTCTGCAAAATTAGTTCCTTCTTCCCGAAGTCGGGGTCCATCTTGTCAGTTCAGAAGGAAGAATGAACACTAGAAGTTATATGAACCCTAGGCATGGGACCAGTCAAGGAACACATAGGCCTAAGCCCAAAGGATAAGGATGCTTCTCATTCAAAGGAACCTGTAGGACAAGTCGTTAACCAGCATTACCCTAGGGATAGAATCATCAGATGTACCTAGTGAACTTTCTAACATAAAGACTAAAGATATTTTTTCAGATTCCAAGTCTTGAAATGGAAGAGACCTCCAGAGGACCAGATGAATAGACACCAGAACAGTTGTTAGGATGATGTCATGGGTCAAAGTATTCGCCTACTCAGGAGACCACTGCCACAAATTTTGCCCTTAAAGATCCTCACTTGCGAGGCATCAGGGTGTTTGGGACTTTAGAGGATTAGCTCCCCATTCTCCTGGGTGGTGCCACTCCAATAAATAACTTATCTTTCTCCACTGCAAAGCCTCAGTGTCTGTTTTTATTGTTTTTTCGTGCATTGGTTGGACAAATTCTCCCTTGGTTTGGTTATATTCCTAATGTTTTGCATCACTTTATTTTGATGAAAATTGTGTAAAAAATATACTGGAGTTTATATTTTTTTCTCCAAATTTTTATTTAAATTCCAGTTAGTTAACACACAATGTAATATTGGTTTCTGGTGTAGAATTTAGTGATTCACCACTTACATACAACACCCAGTGCTCATCACAAATGCCCTCCTTAATCCCCATCACCTATTTAGCCCATCCCCCACCTGCCTCCCCTCCAGTAACCCTCAGTTTGTTCTCTATAGTTAAGAGTCTGTTTCTTGGTTTGACTCTCTCTCTCTCTTTTACCCCTTTGTTCATTTGTTTTGTTTCTTAAATTCCACATATGAGTGAAAGCATGTGGTATTTGTCTCTCTGACTGACTTATTTTGCTTAGCGTAATATTCTCTAGTTCCATCCAAGTCATTGTAAATAGTAAGATTTAATTCTTTCTTATGGCTGAGTAATATTCCATTGTAAATATATACCATATCTTTATCCATTCATTAGTAGGTGGACATATGGGCTCTTTCCATAATTTGGCTATTATTGATAATGCTGCTATAAACATCAGGGAGTTTGCACTTTGACTCACTCTGATAGTCTTTGTCTTTTTAGAATATATTACACTTAATAAATATAAAATCAGTTATATTTTCTCTAATATTTTTATATTTCATAATACCACTATTTCTAGTTTTCTTCCCTGAAATGCATTTTCCTTTCTTATTTGTTGTCTTTTAGTCATTTTTAGATAGCTTATCTACCCATTTTGAAAGGGAAATATCCAGTGCAAAATTCTGATTTATTCTACACTACTTTATCCAATTATCAGACAATATTCTGACATTTCTTTCTGAATAAGCCTCTAATCTTTGTGTATGAGCACAAGTGTGAGTCTAACTCTACCTGATATCAAGAAGTCAATTTCATTCAATATGTTTTATTTTCATTGAGTAATTTGTTGTTTCTTCAGTAATTTCTGCAAGACTTCTTAAAATAAAACAAGTTAAGAAGAATAATCTTATAAATTTTTGTTTTGATATAAAAGGTATGTTAAAGGTGGTGAAATAGAATGCATGCTCAAGGAATACACACAGATAACAGGAATATTACGAAGGCACCACAGGTTTAATAGACTGAAAAAAAAGAACACTCAGTATCTTTATATTGAAGCCTGGTGCATCAAACATATTTTAAATTGAATAATTTTTTTCCAGCATATTTTTTTAAAAGAAGAAGATAACTGGCAAATTAAACATTCCATGATCACTTCTGGGACATAGTCCCAGAGATTATGGAGTTGGTTTTCTGGATTGGTCAATGGCAAAAGTTCTGGGATAGTCTAGCAGAAGAAGGACTGAAGAAAAGACAAAGATATGCATGACCAATTGTGAAAAGATGTGTATTACAGGGTCCAAAGGGAAGGTACAAAAAGCAGCTGAAGGAAAGAATGATGGGAAGTATACCAGTAGCAAATATGAAGAACATATTGAAAAACATAGAGAGGCATTTAATCATAATTTTGGACAAATAAACTATATTTCTACTTCTTATGATGAACAAGAAAAGTGTGTCATCTTTTTGCTCCTAGACAGCGATCAGCAAGAAAACATTAATAATAAAAGAAAGCAATTAGATACATAGTTTTATTAATGCTAAATAAATATTAAATCTTGAAATTATTTAGAGCAGAATACACATGCAATGCAAGTGAAGATAAAAATAACATACAATTAGAACCAGGGTAAATATAAGTCATGTGCAAGAGCCACACAATTATAGAAAATTGAGCATTGGATTTAGAATGCATGAATGAAAATCCTTGGTGGAAAAAGGGGAAAAAAGGGAAATATAATCAGTTTAAAAGTTCTCAATGATGATGATGAAAAATCTTCAGAACAACCAATCTGAATCAGACACCATGTTTGGAAGGAAAAAAAAATCTCGCAAGGTCTTAATAAAAGGGAATGAGTAATGAGATAGACAGTAGCCTCAATAGGTCCATAAATTAAAACATAGTATGTTTCATAAGTTGTCACTTATAATAGTTTGTAGAGTAAAATGTTGCATTGTAAAATGAAGTTTGCAGGAGTCAGACCTTAGTTATTTAGATCAGAGAAGAAAATTAAAAATTCCAAAGCAAATGTATATATACGCACATACAGATCCTTTTACATACATTACCATCAGCCACTCCCAAGACTGAAAACTGATTTTCTTAATAGGAGGTTTGTTTGTGATGTCTGATATATGAATTTACTCCAATTATTTAAAATCATATATACCAAGTATAATTCTATGTATACTTATTTCCATATCCTAACCATTGAGGGAAAAAGTCCTTTGAAAAGAAGTATATCTGTTAATTACTATACTGATTTTAACATATAAATAAGAAATGTTTTTGAAAGAATTCTATAAATAGAATTTTCAGTTAAGCTAATATTTTTTTTGAATGCCAATATGCACATGACTATCCAGACTCTACCCAAGAAAGATACAAATAAGAGCAAGGCAGAATGTTTCACCTTTATGGATTGATCACTCTACTTCCACCAGCAAACAGACTGCAAAGAAAGTATTTACTTCCATATTTTGTACATGATACATTTCCTAAATGTGGAGAGCACAATTATGAACAAGCAAACTCTTCTCTGAAAGACCTTACATTCTTGTTGGATGAAAGAAATAGAGATCACACACATTTTCTTGTGTAAGTGCTTCATCAAATTTATCTGCAGTTCCTTTCAACATACATTTTATTTTATTTTATTTTTATTTTTTTCAACATACATTTTAAACGTGATTTCCAGCTCCTTGGATTACTGCTCAGTGCTTTCTGCACAGTAAAGACAGTACTAAAGGACTCATCTTTTCCAGTGGTCATTTTGTAACAATGCCTGGGGGAGTCCAGTAAACGGGTCTCTTCTCAAGGAAAAGCAAAATAAAAACCCAGTTTCTCCTTTTACTACTATAGACTTGACCAAGCATTTCTGCCTGACTTGGAAAAGCAAGAACCTCTGTAATATACTCCCAAATGCCTCAGGAATTGTACCACAGCTAGTATGCTTTATTTATCTACACAGACACACAGACACACACACACCACACACATATATTGAAATGCTTATCAAATATTTGAACTTTGGGAAGCATATTATGATTTTTTAGAAATTAAACTCTGCTGCATTTGATAGAGACCCTACTCCATGAACATCATTTTCTTTGTCATCAAAGCTCACGTTTTACAGATAAATGATCCAAATTTTAACTCTATTGCAAAACTAATCCACATGATCAAGAGATTTTCTATATTAACCAGTGTCTGTTGCCATGGTGTTTGGTATATGTAATCTACATGCTGAAATGAACTCCTAATATGCTAGTTCAGTATTCAATACAAACAAATAAAATAATAATTGACCACCAAAATTTCAAGTCTCTAAGTTATCATTTTGTGTATGTTAAGCCTTTTGAGTTTACTCTATGATTTTCCTGATTGTTGGAGCAATCGAATGCCTGGAGCCATCCAGGTGTGTTTTAATGGTAACGTGCACAGATTTGTCATGACAAAAGTTTTCTATGTATGACTCTCAGGAAAGCATTTTTCACATCTCTGTTCCTCAGACTATAGATCAGTGGATTCATCATTGGAATGACAATGGTATAGAAGACAGATGCCACCTGTGCCTGGGTCAGGGATGATGTGTTATCAGGCTGCAAATATGTGAAAATCAGGGACCCGTAGAAGATAGTTACACCCATGAGGTGGGATGCGCAGGTGGAAAAGGCCTTCTGTCTGCCTACTGCAGACTGGATCCTCAGGATGGCTGAGATGATGGCAGTGTAGGTGACTGTGATGAGGAGCAGGGAACTGAGAAGTGTGGTCCCCGCTAAAATAAAGATCACCATTTCTGTGCTGAAGGCATCTGCACAGGACAGGGCCAAAAGAGCTGTGGTATCACAGAAGAAATGATTGACGCTGGAATCACAAAATGCCAAGCTGCTTATCACACAGACTGAGACCAGAGAATTCGTGAAGCCTATTGCATATGGCAGGACTCCCAGCCAGTTGCACACTTTCTGGGACATAATCACCGAATACAATAAGGGATTGCAGAATGCCACATAGCGGTCATAGGCCATTGATCCTAGAAGGAAACACTCACTGCACACCAAACCCACAAAAAAGTACATTTGAACAAAGCAGGCAACAAAAGAGATGGTTTTCTGTTGGGATGGAAATTTACCAGTGCTTTGGGTGTTACAGTGGAGGAATAAAATATGTCAATGAATGCTAAGTGGCTAAGAAAAAAATACATTGGTGTGTGAAGCTGAGAGTCGATTCTGATTAACATGATGAGCCCAAGGTTTCCCAAAACAGTGAACAGATAAATAAAGAGAAACATTAAGAAAAGACTGACTTGTAGTTCAGGGTGATTAGCAAATCCAGAGAGGATGAAGAGGGTCACCTCAGTGAAATTGTTCCCAGTCATTTGTATCAAATCAGGCCTTTGACTTACCTGCTGAATAACAGTAACAAAAATTAGAGAATGATTCAAACTTAAAGACTTAATAATCAGAGTTGACTTAGACTCCAATAATGAGAGAGTAAAATATGGCAAGCACATACTTAGTGACTTCAATTTGATTGATAATTTATACATGATTTTCCATTTTTTTAATAGAACTGACAAACACTAATAAAAACTTCCAAGTTGATAATTGTGTGGAATTGGTAGCCCTCTAAGAGATAACTATCTGGAAGGATTTTGGAAGAGATTCCTCCTGAGATATACCATCTTCTACTTCAGCCTATCATCATGGGCCTTGAATCATACACTTAGCAATTTATCTACAGGAATTAATTATATGATACTCTTAGAAAATATTAAGGTTATTTGTGAACTTAATGATACCTTTGTATGACAGTCTTAATTTGTCAGCACCTAACAGATAGTTTATAGGGTAATTTTAGCAGCATAATAAGATCTTAGACGGGCACATCTGATCGTTTCTTGGACTCAACAAAGCTTTGTTAAATGTTGTAAGGAAAATATATACATAAAAGATCCTGCTTACTTTATATGTTAATGCTAAAATTCTTTATACTTTTTTTTTCTGTCACATGCCCTTTCTATTGGTTAGCTAAGACCAAACACAAGTTCATGCATAATATAGTCAAATTGTTTTGTGTACGCACTCAGCAAACATGTTTGCTCCCAACAGAAAGCACATGGTTATCGGTGACATCAGGCAATAGCCAATTCATCACCAAAAACAGTGGTTTCCAAGTCAAAAATAAAAATATTACAAATAATAAAATAAATGTGATTTGCTATATTTACAATAAAGTGTTAAAATACAAGGTGATCTTACTAGAAAATCAGAGAACTTATTTGCCTAATTCAGTTGACATAAATATGATGGTTAATGCAAGTTTGTTTCAGATGTTTGACACTCCACCCGAGTGACCCAAAAGCACTTGATGTTCTATTGAGTAGATTTAATCATTTAGTGTCTCCCACCTTCACAAGGGCTCCTATTCTTTCCCAGTTCATTTAACAAGCATTTAATCAATGAAGGCATTTTGTCTTGCCTGTTATTAGAAGCACTTTTCTTAAGGCTTACTGGAAGATGTAAGCATGTAAAAAGGAAAAGGTTTTCAGTACGAGAAACACACACTTACACACGAATACACACACACACACAGTTACAGAAAGATGGTAAGATTAGACTTACCTGCGAATTAGTTATCCAAAGGACACCTTCTTTGTGAGCCATCTTCCAGTTATTTTCAGGTTTATCAGAGGACAGGAGAGAAAACATGCAATATTCACCAAATTCACCGTTAATTTTTGACATACATTTGCCTCATTTACAGTTCTGGCTCTCCTGAATTGTTAATACGATGTTTTAATCTGTTGCTTTAATCTGTTGCTGCGGTTTAGCCCCGAGCTATATTTCCTATATAATGGACCTCTATTAATATTACGGATTTGATGGAAAAAATGCTGGTGTTGAGGACAGTTCTGGGTAATGTGTCTATTACCTTCCATTGATAGAATAGAAACAACAGCCAAATTAACTAAGATAACTGTTTATTTTTATGTGCCTTCTTGAGAATTAGAATCTGATGTTTTAGCTCAAACCTAGACTCATATTCAGGGTTAGTTTTGTTCTTCATATATTTCTAAAGCAGTCTCAGAATAGAGGATTATCTTCAGAAATCTAGCGTGTTAACAGTCTTCTCAAGGAGCATCTGTTCCTCAAACTCTCAAGCTTGTATCATAAAGGAATTGGCCAATTAGCATCTCTTGAGATTTGCATTTTAATTGTACCCCAAGGCCTATTCTTAATTTGCCTGAGATACAACGCCAATGGAAATGTTCAGAAATACATATTCCTTCATTTTGTGTATTTCAGTTTAAATGGCTGTAGACATACTGAAAAATGTAATTGATATAGTTTTGAAAATTAGGTTTCTTATTTATTAACATATACGTAATATATACATGATACATGTTTATATAATATAAATGATATATTTAAATATATTAAAATATTGTATATAATAATTAATATATTCAACTATAATATAATATGATGTGATATAATAAAATATAATATACAATCATATATATAACATTACATATCTAATGATGTGATGTTATATATAGTGTAATATATATGTATATATAATGTAACTATAATAAAATGTATATATCATACATATGTATATATATGAAGCTTTTCTAAAGCACTAAACATTATAAAAATATATGAGATACATGGTGTCAGAGATTATCAGATTACTGTTGCTTTTGCCTGGGCTTCCCAGACAACCCTCCCAGGAAGGAGAAGTAAACTTTTTCCTATTTACTGCTTAAAAGATGTTATTATATATTGAAATTATGCTACCATGACGTCAACAAATCGTCCACGTATTTATTTTTAATGCAGGCACTTAGTGATTTTTAGCTGACTGTGCTCAATGATGCATACACAAAATCACTGACTGAGAACAGCATGCCATCTAGGAAAATAAATAAGAAACCTGAAGTAAAAAAATCAAACTCTACTCTCGGTTTCATGATCAGCTGATAGGAATTCAATTCACATCATTATCCCAGTTGTTGTTTGTTTATTTTTTTAAAGCAACTTCCTAGGCCACGTGCCTAAAAAAATTCTAGGTTACTAGGATCAGACCCACAAAAGTGAAATTTTTCAAAATGCCTCAGGTCCATGGATGATTGACAAACATCAGGTTTGAGGGATCTCGCAGACTTGTCTCGTTAAATTATTTTTCTTCTGTAATTCTTATAGTCTCTTATTCTACCTTAAAGGGGTTTGGTATTACGATGATGAAACAAGACACATTCTTCATTGGGAAAGAGAAAAAATGCATCTCTAATTTTATTTAGATCACTTTAGAGATTTTTAAGAAGGAATAAAATCTATTATATATGTGCTATATCACTTACAGATAATCAGTGTACTCAGATATTCAGACAAAAGAAACAGAAGTACATTTTTGGTTTTGCTCTTCTATGTATCTTGAAAAAATAAAACTTTGAAAGACTTGGGTTGTATACCTGAAAATTCAATTTTCCATCCATTCTCTTACTCATTTTTTCAATGCACATTTTAATTAATTAATTAATTAATTAAGAGAGAAAGAGCAGGGAGGGGCAGAGGAAGAGAGAGAATCTTAAGCAGGCTCCACGCCCAGCACCGAGCCTGACACAGGGCTCAATCTCAGACCCCTGAGATCATGACCTGAGCTGGAATCAAGAGTAGGATGCTTATCCAACTGAGCTACCCAGACACCACTCAACACACATTTATTAAGCAGCTATTAAATGACAGATACAGACAGGACTGATTTATTGTATTTCACTTTATTGGGCTTCACAGATATGGTGTTTTTTTGTTTTGTTTTGTTTTTTAACAAATTGAAGTTTTGTGTCAACTCTGTGTCAGCAAGATTGTAGATGTCATTTTCTAATATCATTTACTCACTTCATGTCTCTTTGTCACATTTTGGTAATTCTTGCAATATTTCAAATTTTGCCATTATTATATTTGAATTGCTGCAATCTCATGATAAAACTTTAGTGGATGAGGAATTGCTTCTTATGAATGAGCAAAGAACATGGTTTCTTGAAATGGAATCTACTCCTGGTGAAGAAGCCATGGAGACTATTGAAATGACAAAGGACGTGGACTATTGCATACACTTAGTTGATAAAGTAGTGAAAGGGTTTGGGAGAATTGATTCCTATTTTAATGAAGTTCTACTGTGAGTAAAATGCTGTCAAGAAGAATGACATGTTACACAGAAATCATTTGTGAAAGGAAGAATCTATTGATGCAGCAAACTTCATTGTCATCTTATTTTAAGAAATTGCTTCAGTGACTCCAACCTTTAGCAACCACCACCCTGATCAGTTAGCTGTCACGAACACTAAGGCAAGAACTTCCACCAGCAAAAAAAAAAATATGACTCACTGAAAGCTCAGATGGTGATTAGCATATTTATCAATAAAGTACTTTTAAAGTGTGTACATTGTTTTTTTTTTAGACATAATGCTATTACACACTTAATAGACTACAGCATAATGCATGCATATCTTCTATAGGCACTGGGAAACCAAAAAATTCATTTGACTCACTTTATTGTAGTGATCTAGAACCAAACATGCACTATCTCTGAGGTGTGCGTACATTATGCTTTGCGTTGGATTGCAAAGATGAGAATGATATTGTCTGCTTTCACATTACTTAGAGTTAATTGCTACTTTCAAGATTCAAAATTTGGCTCAGTTCTTTGATAGTCTGATATTTGGTGAGCCTATAGGCTATGGTTGACCATGGTAAAAGATCAGTGGACATTTAATAAACGTCAGTTCAGTTGAATTCTTATTTGCTTATTAATCTATTTTGAGTTCTAGTTGTTAATCAGCTATATTTAACATTTTATTTAGATACTTTTAGGTTTACAGAGTTTTGAGTTGTACTTTACCCACCTTTATAAATGTTAACATCTCAATCACAGTACAATTATTGCCACTAAAAAAATTTACACTGAATCAATAATATTAACTAAACTACAGATTTTATTCAATTTCACCAGTTTTTCCATAAAGCCCTTTTTTCCTGTTCCAGGATCCAATCCAGAACATCATGCTGGCATTAATATCTCTCCCTGTCTCCTGTGATCTGTGACTTTCGCATTTTCTTTCTTTTTCTTTCGTGTCTGCGATACTTGTCAAGATTACTCATCAAGCATTTTGTAGAAGACTACCTAATATTTTTCTTGTGCTTAAATTGAGGTAATTCATTACAGGGAAGAGTGCCAGAGAGGTGGTATGTTTGCCCTTTCATCTTCTCAGGGGATACATGATGTCAATGAGTGATATTACTAGTGATTTAAACTTGATCACTTACTTAATGTGGTGTCTGTGGGACTTTTTCACTATGAAGTTAGGACTTTTCTTTGTAATTTATATATACTTGGGGAAGGTAATTTAGACTATGTAAATATTCCATTTATTCTTTTGGGCACCCATCAATACGTTCCCTCTACCAATTATTACTATGCTATTTTTGTAGGAAATTTCCATTTCCCCATTCTTTTAACTTATTTTATTATTTATTTATTTTTTTATTTACTTTGGTGAAAAGATTTAGATTTAGATTTAGATTTAGATTTAGCCTGCTGGATTCAGTTTAGATGATCTCAATTTTGTTGGCAACATTCGAAGTATCATCTTCAAAGAGCCAATGGAACATATGTCTTCTTCTCTCCATCGGGCCTGAGCAGGGTGTTGACTTTGGCCACATCAATGTCAATAGAGCTTCTTCACAGCCTGTTGATTTTGTGCTTGTTGTTGGCCTTGACATCCACGATGAACATAAGCGTGCGGCTGTCTTCTATTTTCTTCATGGCTGACTCGGCAGTCAGGGGGAACTTGATGATGGCATAGTGGTCAAGCTTGTTTCTCCTGGGGGCTCTCTTTGGAGGATATTTTGGCTGCCTTCAGAGAGCAGTGAATTGGGCCATGGGAAGGTAGGTCATGTGCAGACCTTTTTTTGTGGCTGTGGATGCCTTTTAGCACTAATTTCTTGGCCTTCAAAACCTTGCTTTGGCTTCAGCTTTGGGAGGAGCAAGGGTCTTCCTTCTTCACCTTCCATGCCACCTTTATGAAAGGGCCTTTCAACATATTTTAATTGAAATTATTCTGTAAGGAATAGTTGTTCTTTCTTCTGTGTATTTATTTAGTTAGCTACTCATACGAATGTGCACTCATTGTAATTACTTTTTCTTTGGGTTATCCAACACTACCATCATTTATTTTGTTGCTCAAATTGTTCCAGGTCTGCTAATGGAACTATCATTGAATTAGCTCCTGTACACTTTGCTCTTTGGTCATGCTTTTGTTTTTTTGTTTGTTTGTTTGTTTTGTTTTGTTTTGTTTTACCTCTTACATTCTGGCAGCATAATAAGCTCCAGGCTCATCTTATATTTTCCTGGACTCAATTCCAGAGACATCTACTTCTCCAAGGAGCCTTGCCATCTTTTATGGGAGGATGGTATTTGGAAACCAGAATCTGGACTACATACTCTATTTTTATGTGTTCACCCATATTTTTCCCTTAAGAATATGTCACACATATTTTTGATGCTTTTGAATTTCCAAGTCTCTGTAATTATAACTTTTCAAATGAAGACTCTGTTATAGTTGAAAATGTTTAGATTTAGGAACCATAATTCTGAGTTTGTCTTGAAATACCATTTACTACCTTGTGACCATGTGAACATTTCTTAATTTCTTTAATCCTCAGCATTCCCATGTCTACAAAACGACAATAGTAGTACCTGTCTCATGTGTTTGTCAATATGAAATTAAATACTATATACAAAATACCTTGTATAATATTGAGGATATACTAGGTATTCAATCAATGTTTGTTTCATGTCTTTAATATAAATGAGGTTGCAATAATCTATTATATCTATACACCCACGTTTATTAAACTGTTTCTCCACCACTAGACATTTACATTCATCATGATTTCTCTCTTTTTTTTTTTTTTTTAAGTAATTCAGAATAAACATTAACTTGTTTCCTTTAGTTAAATAACCAGAAGCATTATTTTGGGGCCAAGCTTACAACTTTCTGTTACATATTAGTGGGAGGCATTCTAGAGTGGTCTGACAAATTTTAATTTCAATGAAGATTGTCCCTGATTATCAAAGTCATCATAACCTTGCCTCCATTGACCATTTATATCTTATCAAACCCCACATATAATAGAGCTCAATAAATCAAAGGTTATTTTATTAGGTATTTATTTCATTATTATGCATCAGAAATACTTCCTTATATCTTAGTTTACTATTTACATCACTTTAAATATTATTGAAAACCTGAGTTCTATAAGTGGCTGATATTTTTTTAAACCGTACTAGATGAAAAACCTCCTAATTTAAAATTTATCTTTATTTACTCCTCAATATCAAATATGCTATTACATTCTAGGTTAAAAAAACAAAACAAAACAAAAACAAAACAAAAAAACCCCCAAACAGTCTTTGAAATACTTAATTTATCGATTTAGTAAAGAAGTAAGTATTGCGTACTTGCTATTGTAACAATCACTATCCCAGTAATCCTGAAACTAGGAAGTTGAATAAGATGCGGTCTTTTCCTTACAGGACTAAACAGTTCAGGAGAGGAATGAAGAGTTAAAACAAAAGCTCACAATCCATTATTACAATACAGTGTGCAATGATAGAACAAGGGAGGAAATAAACTAATTTTCTCAAAGATGTTATCAAGAAAATCTTTAGAAAGATGGGAGTTCTTGCTCTTGGCCCTTCAGATTCAAGATAAGTATAAATTGTTAAAATGAGAGAATACATGTGGCATTAAGGAGAAAATCATGACCAAAACCTTTTCTGAGATAAAAATAGAGACATAGTGAAGGGGAGGGAAGCAATGGAAGAAGTCAGAAGACTACTTCAATAGCTAAGGTTTGAGAACATAAGGTCTGAACTGAGACAGCAGCACTGATGATTAATGAAGAAGAGGAAACTGATTTTAAGGGTATTTGGGAACCAGAGTCAATAATACCTAATACAATAAATACTTGAATAAGATAAGATAGATGAATCTAGGCTGACTTGCTAGGTATTTGACTAGTGTGATTGAATGTACGGAAATACTTTTGTCCAGAAAAAAATAATATAAGAATAGAAATTAGGTGCAGGGACAGTGGTGAGATTACTTTAAAATGCTGGGTTTTAGAAATTTGAAGGACATTCAGAAAAAGAACTATTTTTCTTCAGTGAGATATAAAATGCTCACATGTCTAAAAGAAGTATGAATGTGTCTCTCAGACTTTCTAGTTATCTTAATAAGCTTTCAAAACAAATTGCTCTGTAATATCATGTGCAGTTATAAGGGAACGGGACTGAAATTCAGACTGCCACTAATTACCCAACGAGCCCAAATGCATATATAATATATAGTTGCATTTCCTTCTCTTCAGTACTTGGTTTTCTCACTAGAAGAACAGATTATAACATCCCATTTAATTACAAATTCCTACGATTTTGAAAAAAGAACATGGCACCAAAAAAGAGGCCATATTCAGCTCTTTGAAATTCATAAGTTATAAACTTTTTAATATCTATCAGCACAATATCTAACTGTTGAAATGGCACTTAGAAGCCAGTACACATAACATCCGTCTGATACTCAACACTGCTCCCTACAAATTCTCACCAAATTCTTGTCCATCTTTGGCTTGAATCTTTCAAGCGATTTTTATTCTCTATGCATCTCCCTTGATCTCAGGATATCATGTATTGCAAAGCCTCATTACATTGAATTGAAATGTATTTCCACACAGCTTCTAAGAAGTCAAGGTAGTGTTAGAGACACATCTCTTTGATTTTCAAATGCATTAAATTTAAACCTTTTTAAATTAAATATTAATTTAAATTAAATATTTAAACTTTAAATTAAATATTGAAACCTTTTATATTTAAATATTGTATTCCTTCAAACCCTGTAAAACAAATCTAATCCCTTCTTTTTATAACATTTCTTCAATAGTGAAGCAATTATAATGTGTGCCTTGACCTTTTCAATTCCATATCCATGGACATGATACGTTTTTATCAGCATTGTTGCTTTCCCCTGCAAAAGAACTTAAATTGGGATGTTGAAATATGTAATATTCACACCTACATATATTAATTCAGGATTGCCTGATCACTGTTAATTAAAGTAGAACCAAAGACCTTAATACCTTAATTTTATCATACAAACTATGTATCTATCTATCTATAAATAGACAGGGAGCTTGATATATAGATACATTTAGATGCCTATAGATATAGATATATACTATCATTAGCATTGCACTGCTAACAGAGGCTTTTAATAGCAACAAAATCAAACCTATATCTTCAGGTTGGCTATAGATCTAAAGAAAGAGACTATATTCACTTGCATGCCATAAAATTATATTAAATTACTGCTTTAATTTTAAAAAGCATAACCAGAAACAAGATCATCACAAAATGCAGCAGTAGATAAAGCAAACTTTAGGGAGAACTTTGCTTGGTTAAGATCCTTTACTGATTGTTGGAGAAACTATCTTTGTATATAACTAATGCCTCGCTAGATCAGAGAAGTTAATTTTTGTTGCTCTTTTATATATCAGCCTTAAACTATTGGGAAAATTCACTCTACCAATTTATAACTTTTATAAGAAATATTTAAATACATCTGGGCTCTTTGTGGTTTTAATGATATTCCTAAACAATACTTCTATCTATAATTTTATAATATTTCAGAATGCCAATTTCCATTGATTTCACCCTTTCCATTTGATTTAATATTCTTCTGTTTTCTTGATTTGGTCCAATGACCATGTTATCAAGTTCTTTTTTTTTTTTAGTAAAAAGAAAAGGGAAATTTATTTCCTCAAATTGCTTCTCAATCAATTTATAATTTGGGGAAAGAAGAGCACAATCACTCATTCCATCTTCATTAATTTTCACATTATGGGTTTTGACTCCCCTCATTTATGAAATTTTATTGTGCAGTACATTTTTTATTTATTTCTATGAGGTTATAATAACTAAACTTTTAAATAAACAATTGTATTGATGAAGGAATTAGGTTTTATACAAGTCTTTTGGGAAGTAATTTAGCAAAGTATCAAAATACATTTTTTCTATGTATTTTACCAAAGAATTCCATTATCAGAAATCCACTGAGATGAAAACAATTAGAAAAATAAAGATTTATTTACAGACTTTATCATTATGATATAAATTTCTTTATAAAGCAAAAACTCTAAGTATATAACACTGGGAGATGGATACTGGAGTAGGCCCAATGTAGCATTAAATTATAGTCTTTGGTTATGAGATATCCAGAAAACTGTTTACCATCGCCTAAAATCTCCCTTATTAGGTGATAGTTTTGCTTTTGGAAGTTTGATTATAACAATAACAGTGATTACTGAATAGCTATTATATTAAAATATTTGACAATAGAATTATTCTGGAAGAAAATATGGACTGTATATAAACAGTAAAATAAAATTTGCTTTAACACATTATATTACATATTTACCTAAATTTAATTGTCAAGCAGTAAGAAAAAAATTCCATAGACTTATAGATTTTAACAGGAAAGATTTATTGCTATGAGCTAAATATCATTCCATTTGATAAACATTCTTTTCACACACTCAAAACCATTGTTCACTACATATTGCAAAAATACCATTAGCCAAAGGTGATAACAATGATACTGGACAGAGTTTTTGTTGCATGGCTGAGTAAGCAGAACAATAAACACTATATGGAATAATGAACATAAGCAACATGGGGTTCTAACAGTCATTTGTTTAAAACACTATCAGCATTTTCAAGTGGCTGTTTTATGGAAGTTTCCTAAAGGTTGATTTTAAGTGAATTCCAATGTAATCTGATATGACAGAGTGTCTTTGCATTGTCATTTTGGTATTTCTTTTAAACCACTGACATTCAGAGTGTCTGGCTGGCTCAGTTGGTAGAGCATGGTGCTCTTGATCTCAGGGTAGTGAGTTCAAGCTCTATGTTGGGGTGGAGCCTACCTTAAAAAAAAAAAAAGTATTAAACAACTGGCAGAAATGGAATTGCCCTAAAAAGGAGCCTGTGGAGGGGCACCTGGGTGGCCCAGTCAGTTTTGTGTTTGACTCCTGACTTTGGCTTGGGTCATGATCTCAGGGTCGTGAGATCAAGCCTTGCATCAGCCTTCACGGTCAGCGGGGAGCCTACCTAAGGTTCTCTCTCTCCCTGCCCTCTGCCCTCCCTCCCCTGCTCGCATACTCTCTCTCTAAAAAGAAAAAAAAAAGAGGTTGTGGAATTATTTTTAAGTTAAATATTCAATTGTAACAGTTCTAGGTAAAAATGTCATACAAAATACACACAGGGAATTCTATTTGTTTCTTAAAATGGGAAGAGCCCTGAGTGCAAGTATATGGATATATGTGTGCTTGAATTCTATCTTTCAAACGTTGGTCTTCTCTGGTCTTGGGTGAGCTTTTAACTCCATTGATCCTTTGTTTTCTCATCTGTAAAATAAGTCAGCTCCTCTAGAGTTGTAAAGAAGAAGGAAAATTGAGTGCACTCTCTGTAACCAATTTTCATTGAGTTAGTAGGGATTCAAAATAATAATTTGCAAATGTAAGGGATCCAAATTACATAGTGGCATAAAATTATTTCCAACTAGAGACACTTGGGATTCAGTTGATGCATAAAGAGACTTTTTCAGAGCTTCCCTTATCTGACTAAAAGCAGGAACCTCTAAGAGTGAGGCTGCTATAACTGCTCTCTCCCTGGGGTGTTTTCTCCCAAGAAAGAAGACAGAGAAGACCACTAGCCCCTGTATAAACAAGCAATATCACAAAATTTCTTATCTCTCCTTTTTTTCCCTCAGAAGCCTGTTTGTTCTTCCTATAAAAGCCTTTCACATACTAAATTATATGAACCCCTATTCTCTAATTATTGAACAAGCTACTTTTTTTTTTGCATCTTATATACATATGAATAAACTTTGCCTATTCACCTGTTAATCTGTCTTTTGTCAGTTTAGTTCACAGGTCTTCAAACAGTAAACCTAAGAGGATGGAAGAAGTGTGTTTCCTCCTAGACAGAATGTACTGCATGTGTATATGTACATATATGCATACATACATTATATATGTATATATATATGTATATATATGTATATATGTCTGTGTGTTTCCAAAAGCCAATAATGAATACATTTGAAAATACCATTTTTTTCCTCCAACAAATCTCACAGGTATTTAACAATACACCTGCCTGTAGAATCAATAAACATTCCTTAAAAGTTTCTTCTTGAAAATTCACGGTCACTGAGCAAATATTTTTCTCAAAATAATTCTTTTCATTGCTTCTTTGGCCTCTGTGTTTCTCACACTGTATATCAGGAAATTTAGGATTGGCAGCAAAAGAGTATAAAACATGGAGAGGATTTTGGCTCTATCCTGTGGGTGGTTAGAGCTGCTCCCCAGATAAGTAAATATCACTGTTCCATAGAAGAGAGTGATGACCATTAGGTGAGAAGCACATGTGGAGAATGCTTTATATCTGCTCCTTGTGGAGTGTAACTTCAGGACAGTGAGGAGGATTCCCAGATAGGAACTAATCACTATCAGAAAGGCAGTCACTGATGTCATGCCAGAGAGGACAGTAAATAAGATCTTGCAGTACCGGGTGTCAGAACAGGACAGTTGAAAGAGCAGTGGGATATCACAGAAGTAATGGTTGATGACATTGGGCCCACAGAAAGACAGGCTGAGCAAGGCGCTCAGGTGGGTGAGTGAGCTAGCAGAACCTACTAGGTAGGAAGCAGTCACCAAATGGACGCAGAACGTGCGGGTCATGAGGCCTTTGTAGTGAAGTGGGCGGCAAATGGCGACATAGCGATCATAGGCCATGGCTGCCAGGAGGAAACATTCGGTGGTCAGGAACATGCTGAAGAAGGAATACTGAAGGAAGCAACCTCGATAGGAGATGACTTTCTGTCCTGCTATGTAGTTCACCAACATTTTAGGAATAAAGACTGAGGAATAGCAGAAATCTAAGAAAGCCAACTGGCAAAGGAAGAAGTACTTGGGGGAATGCAGCTGGGCACTAGCCCAGATGACTGTGATAATCCAAACATTGCCCACCACAGTGGCGAGGTAGATGGAGAGAAACAGCACAAAAAGGGCAGTATTCAGCTCAGGGTTGTCGGTCAGCCCCAGGAGAATGAATTCTGTTACCACACTGACATTTCTGTTGGCCATTTGGGTGTCCCCCACTATGGGGGATCTGCAGGGAACAAGAGGACAATGAAAATAACTGGAGTATAGTGTGAATATATACATTCAATCAACTAACATCTTTAGAAAACTGCAAGGTCTTAGTTAATAATCACAGTCCACAGGAAATTCAATTCTCTCAAGTGTGAGAAATCAGCCTGATAAGAGACTTTGGCTGACTCAAAGTGTCATCAGGGGGTGTAAACTGACATTATGCACCGTGAGAACCTTGGAGGAATCAAAACTCTCTTGGAAAGGCTCAGAGGAATGTAGGTTTAACAGAAAGAGTTTAGGAGATGGACCTGGGGTAACAGTATATTCCACATTCCAGAACACAAGGCAAGGACTCTGTATTTGAGGAAAAACATCCCTTAACAAAGAACACAAAAACTCAATACGTAACAGGTAAATTTCTGAGACATCTGGCAAACCTACTGTCTATCACATCTTTTTAACTTAGACAAATAAAACATGACATGTGTTACACAATAATATACATACACAATATAAACATGATTAAATTTATAGACTATCCATAAAAATGGAAAATGAGAATTACAGATGTCTAGAATATAGAGTGAAAAAACAGTCAATCATTTTATATCATAACATTACTTCTTTGTTAAAATTCACTTGTTCTGGGAAGTCGTTCTCTGCTATTCCAACAGATATTTGTCATCCCATTTTCTGATATCTGAGAGCATTTATTATCCCATGGTGTGGATTAGTCCATATCAGATTTTTTTCATTAAGATTGAATCAAGAAACTTTTCAATATGTTTTGATCCCTGCAGTCAAAAAATCTCAAGTCTAATTTCAAGGACAATGCATATACTTTTGGTACATTAGATCATGTGTGAATATGGATTTTTATCAAGAAAAGGATCATTAAATTAATTTTATTTTAGGCTTTCTCATATAATCCAGATTACATGAAAAATAAGATTATGATAGCTGGTATATTAGGGGAACACAGGGTTAAGTAATTTTTGAGGAAAGCTTTCTTCATTCCAGGATTTATAGGAATACATGATGGACTATTACACTTTGGGAGTTTTGAATAAAAGAAATAAATATAAAGCATGCTTCATATTAATTTGACAATTGAATCTGTTTTCATTGAACATTAATGAACATGGTGTTTCATAATCCAGGCTTTGGTAATATTTCCCTGATATTGAATAAAAAGTGAGAATGACATGGTTTTGGATCTCAGCCCTTTACTCACAGTGTGTTGTAAAGTTATTTAGTAACAATTCAAGTGTTGCAAACCTTGGGACCAGATTGCTTTGATCATGTTTACTTTACTGAAATGCCAGAGGTAAAAAAAGGACGTGTTCTTTTTTGCTCCATTAAACTGTGATTTCATGTCTAAGTCTTAGTTTCTAGCTTAACTACCATTTCACCTATGAATCTTTCTCAGAAGATAGTTGTGATAAATAAGAAAATACATGAAAACTGTCTGGCACAGCCCCTAAATGTTTGCTGCATAGTCAAAGTAAAACAAATAAGTAAAACAGACACCAGACTGTTTATTGACATACCGGACAAATGGCTTTTGACTAAAGTAATATTTTGGATCTTTGTGTTTTTCTTTTTGTTTGTTTCATTTTGTTTAGATAGCTTTGCCTGCCTCCCTTGACTTTAAACAAACCAATTTGTTACTTTAACTATGAGTTCCCTCTTAAGTCACTGATTTTGTATTTGTTTCTTTGATTTTCATTTAACAAGCAGTAATTTTCATCTGGACTGCCTTTCATGCCATTTTTCTTTTACTGTAAAGTCAGTTATACACAACAAATTAATCTTTGAATCTAAAAATTAGCTCTGGTAACAGGGTCAAAAATCACCACTCTCTCAGATTTAATACAATTCCCAGCTTGTAATAATTAAATTTTAAAGGATTTCTTTAAATAAATTTCCTTTTATAATTTACATAATTATATGAAGCTCTAAATACACTACGTGAGAATATAGGGAATGAACCCACTAATTTTTTTAGAAAGATTTATTTGAGAGAGAGAAAGCATGAGTGGGAGGGGCAGAAGGAGAAGGAGAATTTCAAGCAGACTCCCTGCTGAGCACAGAGCCGCACACAGGTCTTGATCTCATCACGCTGAAATCATGATCTGAGCCAAAGTCAAGTTGAACACTTAACCGACTGAGCCATCCAGGCACCCTGCAGAGAGCTATTTGATGGGGCGCTTGGGTGGCTCAGTCGGTTAAGCAGCTGCTTTGGCTCAGGTCATGACTCTGGGGTCCTGGGATCCAGCCCCGAATTGGGCTCCCTGCTCAGCGAGGAGCCTGCTTCTCCTCTCCCTCTTCCTGCCGCTGCCCTGCTTGTGGGCTCCCTTGCTCTATCTCTGCCAAATAAATAAATAAAATGTTTTTAAAAAAGAGAACTATTTGATGTGGTAATGGTCTAATTATATTTCACTTATCTCAATAATTTGAATAGATTTGAAGATGATTTTTCTTCACATTCCATTCATAGCATGTATTAAGAGTTGCTGTTTTTGAAGACTCAAGAAGCATTTATAATTCCTTTGTTAGAGCATATAAATATAACACTTACCTGGTGTTAAGATGAAGCTTAGACCTTTCTCTTAGTTTCCTGACTTGTGCTTATATTTGGTTCAGGGTCTTTGGAGGATGGAATCCCCAGTGATTCTGTGATACCATGTTTCATTAAAAGAGCAAAGAGAGACTTGAGGAAGGTAAGGTCCCAGCACTATCTTTCCAAATTGTAGCAATTCATGGATTTGGCCATTTCTCAGTTTTAGAGAAAACGGTCACATCAATTCGTGTCTCACCTATATAAGCCTCTGCAAAACAACACCTAAATTATTAAAAATGAATTTTAGCAATGTTTATCATTATAGCTTACATAACATAGTTATATATATATATGTATTTATATATATATTTAGTTTTAAAGAGGCCTAAGTTCCCTTTATTGATGACAATATGCTTCTATATACGTGTATTATTATTGGTAGTAATTATGGAAAATAGACATATATTTCAATCGGAGATAACCTAAAAGAAGTGGAAGCAATCAGCAATCACTAGATAGAATTCAAGTGTGCATGTGTTGATACACTAAATTGCCTTTTAATATAAGAAATAATTTAGCCAATTAAGACACTAAAATAAATATCAAGTTTAACATTTTTGTCACAGTGGTAGTTGAACAGAAATGTAATTTTTAGAAATCCTAGGTAGGCTGCTACTTGGAGGATAGAATGAAAAATATAAAAGGTGGTAAATCAGAGTAAAATGGAAGCATTTACATATAGTAAAAAAGGGAAGAGGGGCAAATTAGAATAAATAAGTCACTGACACTGGTCAAATGCAACCAAGCCAACAAACACAACTGTACAAAAACAAGGTGGTGAAAATTTGCAGTGATATTAAAATGAAGCAATAGTTAAAACAGACTAACACATCGGAAATATTATAATTAATTTTACTAATAAGAATATTGCCTTTTCTTTGATAAGTAAGTATTAAGTAGGATCCTAGTTGGAGTGGTTTTTATTTATTAAATGTTTAGTATGTTCCAGGCACTTCACAACTATTATCTCTAATCATTATGTAATTTTATTTAATTGAATATTCTGATCCATATGATTCACATTATACGTGGCCTGGAATAACTAAAGGAATTGTCTGAGTTTGGACTATAGGAAATGGTAGGACAACACCTTAATACAATGATTGTCTGATGTAAAAATTTGTGTTGCTTTTATTATTTATTCCATACAGCCTTTTAGTATTAACAGACTAGGAGTGAACATAATAATGATGGAATTTGAAACCATATTGCATGAAAAATAGTGGAAAAGATAGGAAATATCCAGTGTGAGAAAAATTAGACTCAGGACAATATTCCTTTTTTTTTTTTCAAGATTTTATTTATTTATTTATTTACTTATTTATTTATTTGACACACAGAGAGAGAGAGTGAGAGAAAGAGTACAAGCAGAGGGAGGGGCAAAGGGAGAGGGAGGGGCAAAGGGAGAGGGAGAAGCAGGCTCCCCGCTGAGCAGGAATCCAGATGTGGGGCTGGATCCCAGATCATGAGATCATGACCTGAGCCAAAGGCAGACGCTTAACCAACTGAGCCACCCAGGCTCCCCTCAGGACAGTATTCTGATTCAGCAAACACTGAATATCTGAGCAGTCTAAGAATGAAGAGTGAGAATATATGAATTTTAAGACTTCATTAGATATATCTAAGACTAATTGATACCAACTCTAAAGAAAGAGATGGGTCTTGCTTAAATTGAAAAAAAAAAAAGTCGTATTTAATTGGTAGAATTTTAACAAGCTAGTTTTACAGGGGAAGGATGACAAACATTGGACATTTGTAGAGGGCATTCTATAGCAGATTAGGTTTTTGATGGGATGAAAATATGCTCCTTAGATATCCATAATTCTGGGAGTTGTAATTTGTTTACAGGCCACAACTGACCAAGGACTAACTGAAAATTGCCATCAAAGCTGGGATTGATGTAATCCCTATTGTGTTCACAGCACAAGACCAAATCTCAAATCTTGGAAACCATGAATTCATTACACTGACTGTGGGTCTCTTAATAAATAACAAGCATGACCATGGTGCAAATGTTCCCATGACTAGCCCACATAGCGCCAGCAACTTATTTCCCTGATGAGTTCGGCCAATTTCTAAACTACAAACTCCAAGTCTACCCACGTGAAATAAAAAAATAACACATATTTAATAGAGATTCTCTGTGAGCTAAGAGGAAAGTTATGTTAGATAAACATCTGCCAAGTCCTGATTTCTCCAAGTGTTGATGTTGAGCAGTAACCAATTTTATGGATGGGGTAGAGGGATTGGAGCTGAAAATGCCCATTCTCAATTTTGTATCCTGATATTTTACATGAAATTTGAAGAAATAGCATCAGATATTTCATTCATGAAGTCCTCATTTATTTCTAATTGACTAAGTATATTAACCACCTAAGGATATTTAGAATCTGCTTAACTGAGTTGCGTTTACTGATATGTGTGATGCACACACACACACACACACACATATATGTATATATATGAATCAGGTATATATATGGTATATTACCCATTATATAGAATATATTACTCGTTTTCCAATCTTCATCCTACAAATCTGCCACATGCCCTTCATCTGCCTCACAATTTAGGAAAGGGATTTTCTTTTTTATCTTATTTGAGCATCCAGTTACCGTTTATAATGTAATATAGTTACTATATATACTATAATACAGTAACTCTTTGTTAGGATGAGTTGAAAGTCAGTATTAAACATAAACAAATATCTTACTTTTGTTCCATAAAATAACATCCCTCCCAGACATGTACACTTAGTAAACATTTTTATTTACATCCTGACTAGCCCCTTATTTTATGAGCTGAGTATTATAACAGAATGAGTTCAAATTTTCTGAGTTTTAATTATCTGACTTATATATTATTCCTTGTGTTTTATACTCTAGGATATAAGATATTGAATGCTGTTGAAAAAATTGTGAAGAACAATATAAAATTAGGTTTACTTATCATTATTATTTTACCTTTTTACTTTTTTCCGAAAACCAAAACTTTAATACAAATTCATTTATATGATTGTCTCTTATACATAAATGTCACATATTTGTAGCCCTATGCGGCCCAATTTCAAATAATATATTAAATAATTTTAGGGGTGCCTAGGTGGCTCAGTCAGTTAAGTGTCTGCCTTAGGCTCAGATCATGGTCCCTGGGTCCTGGGATGGAGCCCCCCATCAAGCCCTGCATCAGGCTCCCTGTTCAGCTGGGAGTCTGCTTCTCCCTCTCTTTCTGCCCCTCTCCCTGCCTGTGCGTGCTCTCTCTTTCTCTCTCTCAAATAAATAAATAAAATCTTAAAAGAAATAAAAGATAAATGATTTTGGATAATAATAAAGGGTCATACAAATGTTATATGATGTTCTTGGTGTTGGTGGTGGTATCATTATTTCATTCTGAAAAGTAAACTTTCATATGAATTTCTTTGCTTGATCTCTAATATAATGAGGATGTCAATTTGCTATCTTTTTTCACATTTCAATTTGCTACCTTCACAGATATTGGAGCCATTCACTCATGAGTTTGGCTGTCACTGAGAGGGAAAAAAAGTTTAATCTAGCCTGCCATGTAAAACCATGCCTTAATATCTATAGAGTATTCAGCTGTCTCATTGTGCTGCTTAGCCTAGTTGCCTCTTATTATTTCAGTATTTAAAAGAATCTCCAAAAATTAAATATAATTTTGTTTGTAAATGGAGATATTCTCTAGAACACTGTTTTGTTTCTAGATAGGAGACTTTATAGCAATTTAGGGGGAAGAGATAACTATGGAAGAATCAATATTTGTGGGCCTGATTCCATCATTATGCACTTGTACATATAATTTGAATCAAAGGGAAAACAGTGGCTTCACATATTTTCCCTTCCTGAAATACATAGCACAGATTTCCTCCTGCATAGAATACCTTCAGGTAATTTCTTGTTTAAAGTCTAAAGAATATTCTGGAAGATGTTTAATGGAAAAAGGGAAATGGGTCTGATTATTCACAACTCCCGAATTATCTTTGAGACCTCCTTTCTAAACATGAAGTCAAATTCTTCAGCGTACATTTTCTCAGAGTATTAGTAACCATCCCATGTGGAGTGGTAGTAAAAGTGTGGCATTCTGTCCTGTTCGGTTTCGTATGCAGTAATGGAAACCAAAGCCAGGCGCAGGAAATGGTCCAGACTAACCACTGGGAATGAAATGACACAGGCAATCTAGAACCCAAATTCTTTTTCTGACTATTTTTGAGTATTTGCATTTATTTTGAAAAATGTCTGGCTATAAGTAATCCAGGCTAATTTCAGAATATGCATATGCCAGCTTTGTGGATAATTCAAGTACCAATCCTCTATGCTTTAAAAGTATTTTACTTATTTCTGTGCTTAATAGAGAGACTGAGTTAAGAGATATTTTATTACTTACTAATCTTATGTTTGTATCTGTCTATTTGGGTGTCTGTATATCTATTTGTATGTACTCATTTCTACACATGTACAGGAATGAAAGTGTCTTCAACCGTCCAGAGATAAATAGCTTAGATCTTACTATGGTTTTTAGGTTATTTTACAAAATAACCAGGCATATCTCTTGTACCTGTTATTCTTCTAGGCTTTTTTCTTCTGTTGTAAAATAGAAGGCTCCCATTAAGTAAACTCTAGGATTCCTTTGGGCTCAAAACTTTAATAACTTCATATAAATATTCTTATCCAGAAGACTTCTTTATATGCTATTTTGGGACACATATGGTGTGAAATTAACAAGGAAAATATTTCATTTCTATAGCTCTTTTCACAGCATCTTTCACCTCCTTGTTCCTCAGGCTGTAAATCATTGGATTTAACATAGGAATCACCAGGGTATAGAACACAGATACCACCTTTTCTTGTTCTAAGGAATATTGGGAGCTTGGCTGGATGTAACTAAAGCTTACAGAGCCGTAGAATAAAGTCACAGCCGTTAAATGTGAAGCACAGGTGGAGAAGGCTTTGTGTCTACTGGCTGCTGAGCGGATCCTCAGGATAGCAGCCACAATGAAGACATAGGAGATCATCACAATCAAGAAAGTGATCATAGCAATAATTCCAGAGAAGATTAAAAGCAACAGTTCATTCATGGATGTGTCAGAACATGACAACTTCAATAGTGGGGGAAGGTCACAGAAGAAGTGACTGATGATATTCGGCCCACAGAAAGACAATTTCACCAAGCCAATCGTGTGTGTCAGTGAGTTGATGAAGCCTCCTACACACGACCCAGTGACCAGGACCATGCAAACTATTTTAGTCATAGCCACCGTGTAAAGTAAAGGGTTGACGATGGCCACGTAGCGGTCATAAGTCATTACCGCCGGCAGGAAGCCCTCAGTGGTAAGGAGTGACACAAATAAAAAATACTGCACGATGCACGCAGAGAATGAGATTGTCTCCCGTTCAACAAAGCAGTTCAGCAGCATTTTTGGTGCAAAGACCGATGAATAGCAGGCATCAACCAATGAGAGCCAGCTAAGGAAATGATACATGGGTGTTTGGAGTTTGGGAGTTATTTGGATTAGAAAAAGCATTCCTAGATTCCCTACCAAAGAAATGGTATAGATCAGCAGGAATAAAACAAAGAGGACCACTTTCAGTTCAGCACGATCTGTCAGTCCCAAAAGGATAAATTCTGTAACCAATGTCAAATTAACAGCAGCCATGTGTGTGTGTGTGTTTCTTGGTACCTGTTAATGATAAGAAAATCGAAATTGAGAATAATCATGCCACACTATCAAGACTACTTGGAATCCCTAACTAGCTGTGCAACTTGAGCTGTTGACTTTTCTTTTCTGGTTGTTTTACCTATAAAATTGGAAATTTTTAACTAGAAAGTCTCTAGTCTTTTCAAGTACTGTTTATTAGTTTATTCCAAAAGGAAATTCCACGAGTAAGAAAATAAAACATTGGGGTCTTAGCTTCAAAGTGTGTTTAAATGCTTCTCTTTTTATGTGAGAGGGAAAAAAAAGCTAAAGTGAATTTCATTCTAAAATGTATGCAATGCAAAGTCTAGTTTATAAAGCATAATAATCAAGGTTGGAAATTTAATCTGTGTTCTCATTGAAGTTCTTTTAAACTTCTCACTTTGGATTTAATGGTAACTAATGTCAAATACATCCAAATATAAGAATTAACTGTACTATGGCATTTGAACTGAGAAATTCCATGTATGCCTTCACGTTTAGTTCGTATTCTACAATTTATAAGTTGGACGTGATGAAAGACAAAGCCCTAACATCCAAAAACTTTGTGGTCATCCTTAGAAAATAGCCAGAGGCATTGGTTTCTGAGAAAAATGCCCACTGGGAATGAGAGGAAAGGGTACTCTGAGCTGGAATGTGAAACATGATGAATAGCAACTTATAATTGGCTTTTGATATCCAATAGAAATATCTTACTCAGGGGACTCAGGAAACAGAGTTTTTATACTTTTTTCTTATAAAGAACAATGTAAACCTGTAAAATAAAGCAAACCTATAAAGCATACAGATACTTTTTCACAATATTTTTTTGGATGTTGCAATACATTTCCTAAAATATGCAATGTCTTTTCCACTTAATGCACAATGGTTGATTATTACATTTTGTCTGAAAAAATATAACTATCTTTTTACACTATGTAGAAAATAAAAATAAATATTTTAAACAGTTCACGATGCTATAGTTTTACCTCTTTAGAATAAAGGGAGGTGTTTTTGATGGCTTCATTATCCTTTCACTTGGGAGACACTATTTCTTTAGTACAGTAGGTAAAACAGAAAAAAACAACATTACAAAGTTATTGAAATAGTAAGAAATGAGGTAACTGTGTTAGATGTAAAATATCTACACTGATAGGTGAATAATCCCTATGGAAATATGTAATTATGACAGATTGCAATTCATCCTTTAGGGAAAAATATTCCACACTGATTAAAACACCGGTTTTTCATTGTTTCACTAGATGTTGCCTACCAATTTTGACGTTAATGTAGAAAAAGAAATTGAAGTGTAGGATAAGGGGTGAGAATAAATGGCCAAATTATAAAGTCCTCTTACTCTGTGTTTATAAGAATAAAATTAGCAATAATCGCGCCTCGGATAAACCTCATTGGCTACAATACTGCCACCATGCAAAGCTGTAAGAATAAAATTAAAACATAATGTTTGTGTCTTCTTCATCTTGTTTTTTGTACTTTTAACTGATTTTCAAAATGTATTTATATGAGAGAGTCAAATAAGTGAGTTTCACTTACCAGTGGAAGAAAAAAATATTCAACACTTTAGCTTATTTAGGAACCATATAACTGCTCATTCCAATGGATTATTTCTCTATATTCCCCCCAAACAATCAATCAATCACACAGAAAAGTTGTATTTGTCTAACACAGTGATATAAAAATTGGGTAAATGATAGTAGTTACAGTAGTAAGATTGAAATTCAAACTTCTTCTTTAATATATGATAACCATAAGCAGAGGCTCCATGGTAGGAAAGCAAGAGCAAGATGGTCAAAAAATTTAGTTTTATATTTACTATAGTACAAAGGGAATAGAGTCCCCAGAGTTAATCTTCTGATCAGAAGGATATAATAAATACATGATTAAAATTTCCTGTGTGTTTCTTGAGGGAATTGGGAAACTCTCAAGACCTTAATGGCTCCCTGAAGGCATTCAATTTCCTGAATGTTAGAATGAATAGAAGGAAATGAAGGGCAAGTAAGTATAAGGGAAAAACCCAGAATATATAAATTCTGAAAAACAGTGGAATAGAATAGATAGTGATCCCTGCTCGATACTTTAGCAAGAGAAGCTTTTCAGAAGAATCCTTTAGTTGGGACTACTTGTCAGAAAACACACATGGTGATGAGCACTGGGTGTTATAAGCAACTAATGAAATCATTGAACACTACATCAAAAACTAATGATGTATTATATGTTGGCTAATTGAACATAATAAAAAAATAAAAAATTTAAGCTCTAAAAAAAAGAAAGAAAACACACATATACACATACACATACACACACACAAAGTGCAGTTAAAACCCAAACATCAGTGGGCTTTAAACTAGTAGAAATAACGCCTGGTTTTTTAAAAAAAAAAATTGACTCCTTTGTTTTCTTGGACTGTGAGGATAGAATCAAAGAAAATTAAAACTACTAAAAAGGATTCCTTGAAATGAACCCAACCACCTCTACCTTGAATGTTTTTTCCTCCATTCTAGTATGTGTCTGCTGATAGACAACTTTGGGCATTTTGCCTTCATTTTAAAATGAATAATGAGGAATTCTGGTAGCAATATTTCACTCTGTTCCCTCACAGTGTGAAAGTGTAAATTTGATTTATTTAATTGTAAATTGTCATTTAGTTACAATTCTGTAAATAAGAATTGTCCTTTATTGTTTATTCTAAAAGCAGTTAAATTTCCCTTCCTAAATGTACATTTCCTAAATTCCTTAATTGAAAGCTAATAGAGCAGGTGGTAGGAGTGGGGATTAGGTGATATTCTAAAGTTGAATTAGGCCAGAAGATGATTCATTATTTTAGAAGGCCTAGAAGATTCTAAGTACCTGATGCATTCTGTTTTTTTTTTTTTCAAGTATATAATTTATTACCAATCCATATATGAAGAATTATTTGAGAAATATATATCAGAAATATAAAAAGATTAAGCTTCTTTGACCAATATCCTCTTTTCTCCTGGGAAATTGTAAATCAAGGACAAAAATTATCTGAAAAAACATAAATATCTGTATTTGCAGGGGATAAGGAAGAGAATAAAATAGAGTAAGCATTGCTAAGAGGATTATTTTAAATGGAGCGGGCAGGACATTGAAGAGGTGGGGCTAGAAGCCAAGGAAGGATATGTTCTATGTTAAAATGGACACAAATGGACTTTCTGCCTTAACACAGTTCTGCCTAGCAACCAATCCCATACAGGCGAGTGTAACGCACCAATCACATTTCCTTCAAAATGTTTTATGTAAATTCCCTCTCTCCTTTTTAAAAACTCTAACCTCCTTTGTTTCTCCCAAGCACACTTTTGATTTTGATTGAATCTGTGTCTCTTGGATTGCAATCCCTAAGTCCCCAAATAAACACACATATTTTATTTTGCAACTTGCAGTTTTGTCTTTCCTTGGTTGACACAGGCACTCAATAGATAGGGCTGCAATTGAATTTGGCATATAGAAAAATTTAGCAGCATTATTTAAAATGAATTTAGTATATATTTATTGATTTTTTGTCAGGAAAGAAGACTTTTTGTGAAAAATATAATTCAGAAGTTATATTAATTAATACAACATATTGAAGTGTTATTTTAGAAAATAATAACTTTTTTCAAATAAAAGTTATTGAGGAATAATTATGATACAATAAGCCGTGTTCAGTTTAAGTATATAATAAGTTTTGACAAATATATACTCCAGACCAATTACTACTATAATTAAAACATAGGATATTTCCATAATCCCCAGAATATCTTGTTCTCTTTCTAAGAAACCCCCTATCTCTGACCTCCAACCCCAAAGAACTGCTGATCAGTTGTATATTTGTGAGATTTGCTTTTGCAGAGTTTCACAAAATTAGGATAATACTGTTTTATTGGTCTGGATTTTTTTTTCAATCAGAATAATATTTTTATTTTTTTGTTTATTTTTTTTAAGATTTTATTTATTTATTCATGAGAGACAGAGAGAGAGGCAGAGGGAGAAGCAGGCTCCCTGTGGAGCAGGGAGCTCATTGCAGGACTTGGTCCCAGGACCCTGGGATCATGACCTGAGCCGAAGGCAGACACTTAACCAACTGAGCCACCCAGGCACCCTGGAATAATATTTAGAAACATTCACATTGTTACATAAATCATTAGTTCTTTCTTTCTTTTTTATTGCTTGGTAATATTCCATTGTATGGATTAGCACACTTTGTTTAACTGTTAAGTCTTGATGTATTTGTTGCTGTTGAATTTATTCCTAAATTTTGTCCTATTGCTAATGGAAATATTTTATTAATTTTTGAATTGTTTGCTATTAATATACAGAAACACAGTTCATTTGTAAATATTGATTTTGTCTTTTACATACATAATAAGTTCACTTGAGAATAATGAGAATTGTGCTTCTTCTTTTCTAATTTAGATGCCTTTAGCATTTTGTTTTGTATTATTCATTTTATTTTGTATTGTTTTCTTTTGTATCATTCTTTCATTTTGAATTGTTCCTTTACTTTGTATTGTTCATTTATTCCTTACTTATTTTTTGCCTCACTTTTGAATTGTTCTACCTTTCACATTTAAGCTCCTGAAACTTATTTTTGTATATTATATGTTATGTGATAGAATCTCCAGTAAAAGGTTGAATGGGATTTTTTTTTTACCAAATGAAGGCAGTTTTGTCCAGGTTTTGTTTTCAGGTTTTGCTTTATTTTATTTTGCTTTGCTTTTTACCTCTTTCTTTTCTCCTCCTCTCTGGGAACTCCACTATGTATCTATTGATACACTGAATGGTGTCACACAAATCTCTGAGGCTATTTTCCTTCATTCTTTTCATGTTTGTTCTTCAAATGGGTTGATTTCCATTGCTTTACTGCAAGATCACTGATTGTTTCTTCTATCACCCCATATTTGTCATTGGTTATTTCTAGTGGATTTTCATTTCAGTTACTGTATTTTTAACTACAGAATTCTCATTTGGTATTTTTTATTTGTCCCTTTCTTTTTATTGAGGTTCTATATTTGATGAATACTTACTGTCACACTTTCCTTTAATTCTTTATATATATTTTCTTAAGTTATCTGAACATATTATTTATAATAGTACTTTGATGTCTTTTTCTGCTCAATCTAACATCTGGGTCATTCAGTTTCTACTGACTTCTTTTTTTCCTGAGTCCAATGTATTACATTTTTCGGTTTCTTTGTAGGTCTTGTAAATTTCTGTTAAAACTACACTTTATATGTAATACAGTGTTAATGTTCTGCATTTTGTATGTGCAGCTTTGTTAAGTACTGGCAATTATTTTTTCAAAGTTGTTGTTCTGAGTAACATCTCTGTCAGTGCTTTATGAGAGTTGTAGCTGCTCCATCTCTTCAGCACTTGATATTGGAAACTTTTTTTAAAAAGATTTTATTTTTTAAAGTAATCTCTACAACCAGCACGGGGCTCAAACTCACAACCCTGAGATCAAGAGTCACTTGCTCCACCAACTGAGAGACAGGTGAGCCTGATTTCATATACTATTTTTATTGTCATATCATTTTGTGGTTAATTTTCTTTCCCCAGATTTCTAATAAAGTTGAGCAACTTTCCTTTATTTTTACTGGAAGTTGGGAGATTTTCAATATTTATTGTGTCATGTGCCTTGCAGATATTTGCCCCCTGTCCGCACCTTTTTTTCTATTATGTTGTCTATCTTGGTTTTATTAGTTTGTAAGATTTCTTTATACATTTTGATTATAGTTTCAGAAATATGTAGGGAAACTATTTTCACTGACTCTGGTTTACTTTTTCATTCTATAATTTTTTTTTTAAAGATTTTATTTATTTATTTGACAGAGAGAGACAGCGAGAGAGGGAACACAAGTGGGGGGAGTGGGAGAGGGAGAAGCAGGTTTCCCGCCGAGCAGGGAGCCCGATGCGGGGCTCGATTCCAGGACCCTGGGACCATGACCTGAGCCGAAAGCAGATGCTTAACGACTGAGCCACCCAGGCACCCCTATAAATATATTTTTAAATATCAATGCAATTCAGTGCTCCTTACTTTCTCCTTAATGGTCATTTTGTGTCTTATTTAAGAAATGTTTTGGGGGCACCTGGGTGGCTCAGTTGGTTAAGCGACTGCCTTCAGCTCAGGTCATGATCCTGGAGTCCTGGGATCGAGTCCCGCATCGGGCTCACTGCTCAGTGGAGAGTCTGCTTCTCCCTCTGACCCTCCCCCCTCTCATGCTCTCTCTCTATCTCATTGTCTCTCTCAAATAAATAAATAAAATCTTTAAAAAAAAAAATGTTTTGCCTATTAAGTTTTTAAGATGTCTCAATTTATATTTTTTATTGTTCTAACTTTTGCATTTACTATGTTATGGATTGCCTTCCATTTTAAATTATGCAATTTGAAATATTAAATATAATGCACTCCATTCCTTATTTCACTTTTCTTATTAAAGCCTTAGAAGATTTAATCCCACTGATCCACACTGCTTTTTGCATTGTTTCCATGCATTTATATTTTATTTATTTTAAACCTCCTAATAAAATATTATTATTGTTGTACAGTCAAAATTCAATCACAATTTGTAATTACCCACAAATCTCCAATTTACCCTTCCCTTTGCTTTCCACATTTTCATTGAAATTTCATTTTTTTGTCTTTTCCTCTGAACACTTGTTCAAGAATTATATACACTTGCATACACATACACACACATTGTAAGGTGCCCTGATATTAAATATATAATTTATTTCAGATTTCTTTTTTATTTATTCATTTGAGAGACAGAGGGAGAGAGAGAGAAAATGTGAGCAACAGGGAAGGTCAGAGGGAATGGTAGAAGCAGACTCCTTGCTGAGCTGGGAGCTGGATGTGGGTCTTGATCCCAGAACCCCTGGATCATGACCTGAGCTGAAGGCAGATGCCTAACTGACAGAGGCACCCAGGCGCCCCAAGTATACAATTTATTTCAATTTTATGTATATGCACATGAGCATAACCACCACACAAATCATAATGATACAGATATTTCCAGCACTACAGAATGGTCCCTCATAGCTATATTACCATAACTTAAATTTATCTGTTGTTAAACCTTACACAAATGGAATCCTACACATGGACTTTTCTTTTTTTTAAATATATGGACTTTTAGTTTCTGCTTTTCTTCATTGAGCATAACGTTTGTGACATTCATTTACCTTATTGTACATCAGTAGCTTTTTTAAAAAAAGTGATGTTTAGCCTGCCGTTTTGTGAATATATCAAAATTTATTAATGTATTCCTTAAAATGGTCTGGTTTTTGTTTCTAGTTTATAAATATAAATATTATGAATAAAACTGCTGAGAATTATTGTTCGTGTATGTTTGTGAACACACACATTCATATCTGGGAAATCTTGGGACATAAGCTAGCCATATATTCGGTTTACCATCAGACAGTTCTCCAAACTGCCTGTACCATTTTCCTACACCTGTTGGAAATGTGTGAGTAATGATATTAAACATTTTTACATATGCTTATTGGTTATTTTGAATGACTTTCATATAAACGTTTTTCTATTTTTTTTCCCATATTTAGTTGTCTTATTTGTCTTTTATTGACTGGCAGTTCTTTTTAAATATTTTGGATGAATCTTTTGCCAGTACACACTCTATGAATATTTTTCCATATTCTGTGGCTTACCTTTTTAGTCTTGTAATGGTGTATTTCCAGGGACAGAAGTCCTCATTTAAAACAAAACCTCACTGGGTGTTGTATAGAAGTGTTGAATCACTCAATTCTACACCTGAAACGAATATTATACTGTATGTTAAGCAACTGGAGTTTAAATAAAAATTTGGAGAAAGAAAGAATAAATAAATAAAACACAGATCTATTCTCCCATTGTTCTTTTCATTTTAGTGTTTGTATATCCTTTTTTAAAAAAGATTTTTTAAAATACATTTGTCAGAGAAAAAGAGAGCACAAGCAGAGGGAGAAGCAGGCTTCCCGCTGAGCAAGAAGCCTAATGTGAGACTCAGTCCCAGGACCCTGGGATCACCACCTGAGCGGAAGGCAGACGCTTAACTAACTCAGCCACCAGATGTCCCTGTACATCCTTATTAAGAAATGTTTACCCATTTTGGACATTGCTGCTATAAACATCGGGGTGCACGTAGCCTTTCGGGTCCCTACTTTTGTATCTTTGGGGTAAATGCCCAGTAGTGCAATTGCTGGATCATATGGTAGCTCTATTTTCAACTTTTTGAGGAACCCCCATACTGTTTTCCAGAGTGGCTGCACCAGCTTGCATTCCCACCAACAGTGTAGGAGGGTTCCCCTTTCTCCGCATCCCCGCCAACATCTGTCATGATGTTGTGAAGATACAGACTTGTATTTATTTCTAGAGGCTCTATTTTTTTTCATCTTTCACGCATTTACTTCTATGATCCATCTTAAATCAATCTTCATGTATGATGTGAATTTAAAGTTAAGGTTCATAGCTCTTCTGTGATCCTGCTTATATTTTGTGTTCTCCCACTCATTCTTACTCTTTTTAAAAATAATTTCTGGTTCTTTGCATGTGATTAAAGATACATAGAAAGTGAAGATGACATTACTTTCTTCCAGGGAGGGCTTTATTCTTTCTAAAAAGGCATAACAGATGAGAGGCTGACTAAATTAATTCAGATATTATTTGCGCTGGTTCTAGACTGGGTTGAAGTTAGACCTCATTTTTCTTCTGCCTTCTCCCTGTTTGGGTGTAGATTTCCCAAGACATTGATTAAGAGGTGGGCTTTTCTCTCTCTCTCTCTCTCTCGAGTCCTTAAACACTATAGACAATTAAGCTTTAATTCTTTGGTGGTGTGAACTGAGCTCCCTGCTCTACACAGCTATACCTCGGAGATATTGTGGGTTTGCTTCCAGAACATTGCAATAAAGGGAGTCGAATGACTTTTTTGGTTTCCCAGTGCACATAAAAATTATGTTTATAGTATGCTATAGTCTATCAAGTGTGCAATAGCATTGCGTCTAAAAAAGCCAGTGTGCATACCTTAATTTAAAAATGCTTTCTTACTACAAAATGCTAACCATCATCTGAGCCTCCAGCGAGTCGTCATCATTGATCACAGATCACTGTAACAAATATAATATTGAAAAAGCTTGAAATATTGCAAGAATTACCAAAATGTGACACAGAGATAAAAAGTGAGCAAATGCTGTTGGAGAAGTGACGTTGATAGACTTGCTTGATGTAGGGATGCCATGAACCTTCAATTTGTAAAAAATCATGGTAGTTGTGAAGTTAAATAAAGTGAGAGGTGCCTGCACATCTTCAAATTGCAGCCAATATTTTCAGGGGGCTGCCAGTCTTGTGTCTGATGCAGGCCTCTACTTCTGGTGGAATCTTATCAACAAGCACCTAAAGACTGAGAAAAATATCACCGTCTTTCCAACTCCATTTGAATCTGCAAAAATCTGAATCTTCTGTGCTTCACAAAGAAAACTCTAGCCCTTTTTGCCTGGCTTACAGCAGGACCAAAATCTGGCAAATGTTCTGGGGAGGAAACCTTTATTACATTTGTTGGTAGCTCTTCCTTCTAGCAGGATTCCGTGCCTTCTAAGCACAGCAGGAGAGTGGGAGATTTCAATGTACCCCTGTGGCCCAGACCAGTTTCTTATACTCTCCACCTTCCATCCCATCCAATTTCCTGTGTGTGTGTGGGGGGGGGGGGGGGGGGGCGGGGGGAAACAGCTGTGTGTTTAAGCTCCGATATAATCCAGTTATCTCCTCAGGCCACATAACAGCCGAGAGGACCACTGTTTTCTCTTCCCCCAGAACAGTTACAAGGCACGGGAGCCCCTGCTTTGGAAGATGGCAATCTTTAATATTTGTATTGTTTGGGACAACACCAAACATTTCTCTCTGTTTTTTAGAAGTCCTTCCTTCCTTCCTTCCTTCCTTCCTTCCTTCCTTCCTTCCTTCCTTCCTTCCTTTTTCTTTCTTTCTTTCTTCTTTCTTTCTTTTTTTCTTTCTTTCTTCTTTCTTTCTTTCTTTCTTTCTTTCTTTCTTTCTTTCTTCTTTCTTTCTTTCTTTCTTTCATCTTTCTTTCTTTCTTTCTTTCTTTCTTTCTTTCTTTCTTTCTTTCTTCTTTCCTTCTTTCTTTTTCTTTCTTTTTAATTATTTAGGGAGGGGGGAGCAGAGGGAGAGGGAGAGAGAGAATCTTAAGCAGGCTCCATGCTCAGCACAGAGCCCAACACAGGACTCCATCTCACTACCCTAAGATTATGACCTGAGTGGAAATCAAGAGTCAGACGCTTAATGGACTGAGGCACCCAGGCACTCCCAGAAGTTTTCCATTTAAATCTATCTATCATCTACCTATCTATCTATCTATCATCATCTATCTGTCATCATATATCATCATCTATCTATATCATCTATCTCTCTAGTCTATTGTGTGTTCATCCCTCTGTTTATTTGTTTGCCTGGTCTTCAGACCCAGAATATGGCTAATGCCCTGAGAACAAATGGAACCGTGTGCTGAAACCTGAAAAATATCTGCCTGAACCTCTCCTGAGTCTGCTGAATCCTTTCCAGACCCCTCCATGCAAGCCAAGCCTACATTGTCAAGTGTGCCTTGAATCAGTGAGACTAAGTTAGCTCACATCTCCAAGTTCATGCGTCCCTGAAGCCTAAGCCCCTCCAACTCTCTTTTCTTCAATAGCTACTACTTCATTCAACAGATAATTCTTATCTTGCTTTTCTTGTTATTTTTACATAGATGTTGTTTTGATCACAAGGTACTTCATCCAGAAGTAAAAGTGCATATTTTCCTAACTTCTTTTTTATTTTGAAACACTTCAAACTTATAGAACATATTCAAGAATAAGACAGATTTGCAAGAATATTTAAATGATCTCTACTGTGTTCCTTAACTATAGATACAAACTGCAATTGCTTATTTGCTTTATCAGTCTCTCGATCTTTAGCTTACTATATGTATATATATATGTGTGTGGATATACCCATTTATATATACATATATTTCTTTATAATAGTAATGACATAATATTATTTTATATATCCAGTACACAGTCATGCTTCCCAAAAGTTTGAGATGTAATATTAGGTAATGCATTCATCTTCACACAATACTTTGCAAACTTGTTTACCATATCCCTCCATTACCTGTTCCTCTAACAGCTTTTGTCCCATATCTTAAATATCTTAACGTTTGGATCTCACAGAGTAACTGGTACAAGTAAAGGGACTAAACAGAAGAGTGTTGAATGCATAAATTATAACTAATGACAGTTATTTTTTTCTATAGCTATTCTAAGATACCATTTTTTTTTTTTAAGATTTTATTTATTTATTTGAGAGAGAGAGAATGAGAGAGAGCACATGAGAGGGGTTAGGGTCAGAGGGAGAAGCAGATTCCCTGCCGAGCAGGGAGCCCAATGTGGGACTCGATCCAGGGACTCCAGGATCTTGACCTGAGCCGAAGGCAGTAGCTTAACCAACTGAGCCACCCAGGCGCCCTCTAAGATACCATTAAGATATATAATTTAAATACAAAAATGGAGATACATGTCTTTACTTGGATGATAGCATTTTTAGAACAACAATAATAACAAAAAGATCTGATCCAAGAAAATCGTGCCAAGAGGCTATTTCACTTTTTCTCTGAGATAAGAATGCATTTGATAAATTCCTATTGTTGGAGTGTTTTTTTCATTTGAATCAATGTGAGAGTCTTTTAAATCCATAGTGATATCTTTCAGAGTTTAGCATCAGAATTTGTTAGGGGAAAAAAATGTACTAGCTCTTGAGAGAATGAAACTGTTGAGTCACAAAACAATGAATGGTAAAATATAGTGATTTTCAGTCTTCGTGTCAAACTCAACACTCATGTCTTCAATTTCATGAGACTACCTTGATTATAGTTTTGTTGGTGTTCGTGTCTGTGATACAATTTTAAGGAAAGTCTATCTATTTAATGTTAGGCTAACAAAGCCATGGACAAGATTGGGTCAGTTGGGAGTTCTCTTCCACCATATTGACCTTTTGACTGCCATCTTTCACATCCTTATTTCATAGGCTATAAATCAGTGGGTTTAGCATGGGGATCACCAATGTATAAAACACAGCAGAGACCTTCTCCTGTTCCAGGGAATACTGAGAACTTGGCTGGTTGTAACTAAAGGTCACAGACCCATAGAATAAGGTCACAGCAGTCAGATGAGAGGTGCAAGTGGAGAAGGCTTTGTGCCTCCCCTCAGCTGAGCGGATTCTTTGGATGGCAATGATGATGCACATATAAGAGACCATGATGATAGTGAAAGTGAACATTGCAATGACCCCAGAGAATATTAAAAGCAGCATTTCATTGTTACGGGCATCAGAACAGGAGAGTCTCAGAAGAGGGGGAATGTCACAGAAATAATGATTCACAATGTTAGGACCACAGAAGTCTAGTTTGAGCAAACCTATTGTGTGCGTGAGCAAGTTAATGAGCCCACCCAGGTAAGATGTGAGGACCATCTGAATACAAACCCTTTGGGTCATTATGACTGCATACAACAAGGGATTAGCTATTGCCACATAGCGGTCATAAGCCATCATAGATAGGAGGATGCCCTCTGTTGTTACATATACCGCAAAAAAGAAACTCTGTAGAACACAACCAGAAAATGTGCTGGACTTGTGTTTCGATAGGAAATTGACCAACATCTTAGGAGCAAAGACAGTAGAGTAGGATATATCACAAAAAGAGAGGTTGCTAAGGAAGAAGTACATTGGAGTATGAAGCTGGGCATTTAACCAGATCAAGATAATCATCCCCTAATTACCTGCCAGAGTGGTGAAATAAATAAGGGTGAAAAGCAAAAAAAGAGGGATCTGCAAATTAGGGTTTTCAGTTAAACCTACCAGAAGGAATTCCTTCACCCCTGTATGGTTCCAACCTACCATGCATTCAGGTTTATATAGTTTTTCAGTTGCAGAACAAGATGATATCACTCAAATGAAAAAGATATATGTATAATTTCCTCCATGATCCAGTATCCATAATAGTATTGGGGTGTTTATGTTTACCCTGTAGTTGGTTGAAGAAAAGAAATTAACTTCAGCAGTGGATTATATGTATACTAGACAATCCATTTACAGTGACTCAAATTCTTGGAACTAAAAATCATTTTATGCCCTGCTTCTCAGTTTCCACATCATAAATATTGAGAGAAGGAAACTCTATCAGATTCCAAGAAAGTATTAATTGGTAAAATTGACAGTCAAACCCAAATATGCCTCATACCAAACCTCTGACATATACAAGTTCTCTGCTTACATCGACTACACACCATGGCTCCTTGTGATAGAAATTATTTCCTTATCTTTTGGCCAAACTGTTGCTACCTTTCAACACCTAGTTAACTCATGATGCTGACTTTCATAATATGCAACCCTCTTCCTTTCCAAATCTCAAACATTGGAACTTTTTTATGCCTCAACTTCTGCTCAGATTCTGCACTTGGAAGATCAATGACTGTGTCCTCCATAAGAGCTGAATTGAGAGGAAGAGGGAGAACAATCTTTTCTTCATTGAATATTGTTAAGGCCAATCAAAAAATAGCAGTACAATCTAATTTGAAAGCCCTTCCCTTTCGCATCTTTAGCTAACTTCACCTTTGCATCTTTGTTTTTTTTTATCAGCATTAAAACAAACTCTCCAAAAACCCAATGTCAAGAGGCAAGGTGTGAGGGTGAGGTACTGCAAATATACCTATCAGGTATGTCTTGTTATTATAAAATATTACGTACAGATAAATATATAACTGATTAAGTATTATATGAAATATTATTATATATTTAAATTCACAATTCTATAACTTCATAAGTATATACATGTTCTTATAATTTGAAATGACATATACTGAATGGTTTATGACTAAAAATTGCTTATAAGACAAAGGAAGCAAAAAATCAGATAACACACAAAAAATAAAGCTTAAACAATAATCACAAATAAAAATGTAAAAAACCCACTATCAACAACAACTTTGTCATACTGAGAAACCCCAAATTATAGCTTAGGTAGTCTAATTTAAAGACAATACATATTGATTTGAATTCTATTATATCCAGGCACACTAGGGTTGCAGATAGGAAGAAGTATCAGCTTGTTGTAGCAAAAACAGTCTTAAGCTCTGAGAATCAAGTGTCTGTGTGCATGCCCTGGTTTTATTATAGACAGGACACAGTGACAAACTCGAGGAAAATAGAAACTAATTCTTAAAATGCTATTATTGGATTCATAAAATAAAATTATATCTAAAATATTTCTAAAATACTATTATATAGATATGAAAGGAATGGTTTTCCTTGTGAGGTAGTTAAAATACATTGTAATTTTCAGATACTCCATTTTAAAGAATTTTCCATAAATGTGCAAGTAGCCTTAAGTTACTATATAAACCAAATATTAAATACTGTAAACACACATGCAGACATGAAAATATTGAATGTAGGTATTATGTAAATATTGCCCTTTTCCCCATAAAATGAAAATCTTTGAAGCCTTTGAAATATAAATAACTCACAAGTTAGGACATTGTTTTCTGGCTACTTGGGAACAATACTGAAATCATATAGCTGGTAGTAGGTTCTTTTAGTGTGGGGAGATAGGAAATATTAAAATTTTTAAGTCAACCTACATTACCACTTCTTAAATATATTCACAACAAAACAAAGTCCAGAGTAAGCAGAATATCTAGTGAAGACGACCAGGTTTTCATGATTCTTAAAAGACTAATTGCTGAGAGTAAAGATTTTTTAATGTTTGGTTGCTTTTCTTTTGGGGACATGAACTATAGCTCATGTGTAGATATGAATCTCAGATGTCCACAGGTTGGATCATTCGCATCCTTTCTGGTCTCTCAAGACTGGAGTTAATCATGCCCCTGCAGGTCTTCTCACTCACCATTCACTAGATGCCTTTACCTTCACTTTGATAAAATGCAACTTCCTTTTATAAATAAAACACTCACACATCTTAGGGTAAAGGCACAAAACAGAGAATAACTGCAATGCAGGAACTAAAGAAATGTGTTCCACTCGCATATATGCTACCCAGACAAATCTTCAAATGTTCTAATGATGAAACTGCTGAGATTGTCTTTTTTTCCTGTGAAATGGGAACATTCACACATGTTCTATGAACCTCATTGGTTCCTTATGAAATTAATCTAAATTAATGCATGACATCATACTCTCTAAACTTTAACAATAATTTACATTAAATTTTGATGAGATTTTACACACATACACAACACACAGAATTGAATTGTATACTCTCCTTTTGGTTTATTTGTATAAAGCGTATGCTTTTCTTTTCTCTAATAATTCAATAGACATCACAGAGCTGTGGATTATGTCTTATAATTCTTTTGTAGCTTCCATTCTACCGAAGTGTAGACACATTAGACACTGTGGAGATTTTACATATATTTCACATAGCTTTATTAGATTTTTGCAAATTTATATTTTGCTCTCTTAATCATACAAATAATATACTTATTTCTGTATGTTTGGGAAAGGGTGGTGGATGGTTTTGTTAAGGTGTGCTGTTAATTTTAACATGAAAGCAGACTAAGTTACAATATATGCAGATAAATAAAATAGTGAAGTCATGTCAATCCAAATATTGTACAAAAACCAAATAATTATCACAAATTTTTATATGCAGTTGTGAAGATGCCAATAAAACAACATTAGAGTGTCTTTAGATACAAAATAGAATATATTGCCATGTAATGAGAGAAAAGAATTTCAGAATCCAACAAAACAGTCAGTGAGGAATGGAGTTAGCTACATGATGAATTAGAGTTGCAAATTAGAAGCAGGGGAAAAAAAAGCAATATGGTTAAATGTAGCCAAATTAATGGCACAAACTCTAAAACCAACTGTTTCATAATTTGTGAAGTCATTGCTACAGTAACTCGAATAAGGGATCAGTGTCAATGGCAAGAAGAAAATCCTGTATTTGCTGGCCAAAAATATCTTGGCTGATATACAACTTAAGTTTTCTGAAATGGAATCTTTGACATTCTTGAGATGGGTTAGTTCCTTCAAAAACGGGGAAGTATTTCAGATCCTAGGAAGGTTAGATTTATTATGGAAATGATAAACTTAAATTCACAAAACCCAGAGTTTAAGAAAACTTGTTACATTATATCATCAGACTGATCATATTTATGAAACCAACTTCAAATACATAATCAGAAACTGACTTAGAACTGGGTGTTTTGTTGAAAATTGAAGGGATTTTATGATTTTAAACAGTATAAAGTAATAAGACCATTTGGAATTCACCATATTTATATATTCATGTATTAAAATATAAAGCATTTATATTCTTGTGTTGATTTAATTTGTTGGCCTAATAAGATTGAGAAAATAAAAAGAAATCTATAAATTCAGTTTAAAATATAATCAGTTTAATTAAATAAGATTATATATTATGGCAATTTTTAAGAGCCCTTAGAAAAATTACTGTTATAATTTACTAGTTATATAATTAGACTACCCTGTTTTGCAATTTGAATCAAAATGTAAGGAAAAAAGTTGATTTTTATCTTTATTACAGCAAAATACCACTTGTTAAATAAAATAATAGAAAACTAAAAAAAAATAATAAAATAAAATAAAATAATAGAAAACTAGCAATGAAAAGTCTTTTCTGTGTGGAAAAGTGATTCTTGAAGCTAACAAATAATTCACATTTCAAGAAATAGATGGCGAATAATTTGTTCAATATTCCAAAACAAAATCACTATTCATATTAATTTCCAGCTTTTTGGATAAATGATATTTGAAATTTGACATACTGATGACTTATCAGTATATTAATTGCTGATTACATACTGAAAACTTCATTATATTAAGATACTTATGTATCATTCATGGAATTCTGGTGACATTGGATTAAAAAATGTATCTTTCTATATACATCTATGAAATCCAGTATTAAATAACAAAGAAAAAAAGGACAAAAGAGAGGGAGGAAGGGAGGAGGGAGGGAAGGGAGGAGGGGAGGAGAGAAGAAGACAGAGAGAGTGAGAGGAGAGGGGGGCAGAGAATATCCATATAACTTTAAATACAAATTGTAAAACAATAGATAGCCTAAGACAGACATTAGGTTTTTTTTTAAAGATTTTTATTTATTTATTTGAGAGAGAGAGTGAGAGAGAAAGCACGAGCAGGGGGGAAATGGTAGAGAGGGAGAAGCAGACTCCCCATTGAGCAGGGAGCCCAGTGTGGGACTCATCCAGGACCCTCAAATCATGACCTGAGCTGAAGACAGACACTTAACCAACTGAGCCACCCAGGCACCCTAGAACAGACATTAGAATTCCCATCATTATTTTAAAAGCTTTTGTAATTTCACTTTCATAGTGCAAAGTTCAATCATATGAAGAATGATTTGTTATTCAGGTAAGGATTGGAAATTGAAAACTTTAAGAAGAATTACTAACATGACATTCTTAGAATATACTCGGCATTCTTCAACATCTAGACCTATGTCTGGCAAACACTACCATTTAACCCCCTTCCTACTCAAGATCACAGACATTCTTTAACCTTATTTATAGATATAGGTCAGATTTTACCTCCTTGTACAAGCTTTTTATCAGAGTCCCATAGTCAAAAAATCTTTCTATGTCTTTCTCTAGAAGTCCCTAACAGAATGCCTGGTTTATCGAGTTGTACAATAACTATTAGTTGAAAAACTGAATATATTTTATATTACTCTACTCACCATCTTTACAGTTTTAGGTAGAAATAAATAATAGTTGTAAAAATTATAAAATACGGAGGGATCGATTAAGATATTTGTGCATGTGTGAATAACTAAAGATGCCAGATATAAATGAATAATTGAGTTGCATTCCAGAATTATCAATGAAAAGCTTGCACCACAAGCAGAATAACCAACAATCGCCTATTCCTCTATAAATGGATGACAGCACTCAAACTGATCATAGTGGCTGACATAAATTCTGTGAAAATATATTTGCTAGTGAAATGTGAAGCAATACTTGTTAATATAAAAAACTAAGACAGATGGGCTATTTCTCAGAAATGACAGGTAAGGATTAACTTATTCAAGAGTGATTCCTTAACAGGCTGTCCTCTTGCAAAGGTGCATGGAAATCAACTACAGATCAATGTGAAGGCAGTAAGGAAAATGCTGAGGTGAGGAAGCAGTGAAGCCACATGTCAAAAGCTTCAACATCAGCAATTGGACTCCATTTCCCTGATTAGGCCAGGAAAAAAGATGGTGTTTCCTTAACCATGAAGCCTGAGCTAGCAGATGAGGCTCCTGTCTAACTGTATTATTGTATTAGAGGTTCTTGATCTTTATCAAGTCATGGGGATGCTGATGCTTCCCAACATATAAATGTTGAGGTGGCATCTTTGGGTGGCCATTATTCTGCCTACCACACCCACTCAGATGGTCATTAAAAAAAGTTTCTAAGCAAAATTACCATATTTACACTGTAGCCACAGATTTTAGCCTTGTTTATATACTATTTATTTTCATGATGGTGATAACAGCTATGGGCTGGTTGACTCACAAGACACCTTATTTACTGGATGATTTGTTCCTATAAGGCTAATCTTTCTATGTGGGCAAATGTCCACCCCTGTCAGCCACATGTGAACATGGCCTGCACCCTGAGGCTTGTCACTTAACCATCCTTATGTTTCCACACTTCGTCCATGACCTACAATTTCACAACCATACTTTGGTTTGGATGTTAAAGAGCAGTGCTTCTCAGGTTTCTAAGAAGTGAAAAAGATCTAACTACAACTTCAGTGGTGGTCTTTTTATTGGATGAAGGTAAGTGAGCTGATAAAAACAACTAAAGTCTGACAGTCATGCTATGCCAAATAATCAAGAAGACCACCCAGTTTTGGGGGGCAATTGAATTAGCCTGGAATGCTTGGCCTGGCAAATTTTATACTTCAGAATTATTCTGTTAAGCAGCCAAGGAGGGATATGCGTCCTGGTTCATAACTTGTATTACATCTAGATCAACATCAGCAGTCTTGGAATTGGGGAAAAGCCCAGATGTTTGTCTAAAGTGTACCATCACCATCCTTGGACATCTTCTCTCGGAGGAGTCTTAGATGGGTTGGCTCCTGGTTTAGTAAAAGGCTTCAAGTGTCACCACACCTTTGTTTGTTATGTCCACAATCCTAAATGTACATATTTGCTCCTGCAGCAATGTCAGGGATAATGTCTACAGCACTTTTTAGGGGAAATTGAAAGGATCACTGACATAGTGAGGTAGAAATCATGGAAGCCACCATTTTGGATAGGAAAGAAAGAATTAGAGTTAAGGGCTAATTTGTTCAAAACTAATTCTTTGCTGGCTCTGAAAAGTATATAGGGTTGAGAAGTTAAGAAAATCAATTATGATACAATGTTGTGGTGGATCAAAGATGGCTGTCAATTCACTGACACACCTCCCCTTGAATCTGGGGTCACCTTCACAACTTACTTCTCAACAGAAGACAAAAGGAGTGATGTTCTGGGACTTCTGAGGTTAAGACCTGAGAAGCTAGTAGCATCTGCCTTAGTCTTTTGGAACACTTGCTCTTGGGTTATCCTAAGGCCATCTTATTGAAGAGAACACTTGGGAAGACCAAAAGGAGAGGCCCTAAGACTGCATGAAAAAGAGATGCCCAGCCAACCTCCAGCTATTCCAGTCCCAGGTTTTCAAGTGATCCCAGATGAGACACCAGACATTGCGGAGAAAGGAGACTATCCTTATCTAGCCCCTTCCTACATGGTAGATTCCTGAGCAAAAAAATGGTTGTTGTTTTTAGCCACCAGGTTTTGTGGCAGAGAAATATACAACCAGAGCAAATGCTGGCAGGGCAACTCAGGTCACATATTCTGACATTATTTGTATAGCTCCACCCCAAAGGTTTGGACTCCAGCCCTTGCTCACCCAGATGGGTGCTGGTGCCCCTTTGTGGCAATGCCAGGGTTTTGTCTTCTTGCATGGTCTCAATTGTAAGGCTTGTTTTGCAGCCTCAAAATCAAGCTTTAGAAGCTGGTACTCTCCCCCAACTAGTGAATTTTGAGTTTGCAGAAAAGAGCTAAAACAGGGTTTGGCCGTGACATATGGGTATTCGACCCTATCCTCTGATGGGAAGAAGGAGGGCTGTTGCTTCCTCAAGAATATACGTGAAAAGCCACATATCCTGCTTCTCAATAATGATGGCTGATCCAGCCAGATTATCATACATTATCTCAAAATGGGATAAACACTGATGAGAACAGTATACTTGATGTTGCTTCCATCTGTGAGGAGGGATGACACCAGGAGGTGGTGCCAGGAAATTTTTCTTTAGTTTGCTCAAGAACACATAAAACAGAAATGATTTTTGTGGAGCATAAAATCTTTTACCTTCTTATAGGAGGGAAACGATATGATAAAAATCCTGGTTTTTATAAACAATGAGGACTATGTTTATATAACAATGCAATGTTATTAGTATACATACTTAATTAGAACTAATAACAATATATCAGTTATAAATTATGGCATGTCCTCACCATACTTAGCAGCTAAGAGAAAGTATGGATTCTCAATTAATACTTACCCCGGTCTCTATCAACTTGGCAAACATCTCATGTGTTCCAAGAAAGTATTTTTTATTTATTTCTCAGACAAAAACTACTTATGGATGTATTCTTTTGAATATATCTTTTAAATATGACCAACAATTTTTTTTTGTTTCATGTCACTAGAAAAAAATGGTATTTCTAACTCCTGCCATGAAACTCACTTGCCCCTGTCCTCCAATGCTCAGTGTAAAGGTAATAAAGGTATAGAATTGTCACATAGACTTTATTTCTGACTTGAATAGAGATCTGCATTAAAATGTAGATATTATTACAGAAGGAACACCATTTTTAGGATTTTAAGTTTGTATACTGCATTGCTTTCTTGTAACTGAAATGTAATATAGCTTCTCTGGTAACATTCTTTCTCACCATAGACAGAAGGAGAAAAATAAATCTCGTAAGACTTGATGACCATAAATACCCTACTTTATTATAATTTCTTTTTCTCAACTGTAGCCCACTTCTTAATACGTATTCATTCAGCTTTAAATTTATGTGCTTACTTTATTAAAATTATGTGTTAATTTTCTGTGTTCATGCAGTAAATCTTTGAAATAAATCAACATTAGGGAAATAATGCAGAACAAAACAAATCTCATCTGAGATGTTCTTACCAAATTATTATTCTATTTTCAGGCAGTGACCTCACTCTCATGGGTTTCACTTGCTTTATGGACAAAGAAATAGTCTTGACTAAGTTCAGTGGTTCTCACTCAGGGGTAATTTTGCCTCCAAAGAGACATTTGGCAATGTTTGGATACATTTAGTTGTCCTAGATAGGGAGGATGCTACTGTAATCTAGTGAATACAGATCAGGGATGCTGCTAAACACCCTAAAATGTACAGAATAAGCCTCTCTTCCTCCCCAATAAAGAAATATTGGTCCAAAATGTCAATAGGAACTTGGTTTAGATAAACTGTAAATAATTTTATAGTTTACAAATACAGTGCAGTCAAAAAATGGGCAGAAGACATGAATAGACATTTTTCCAAAGAAGACATACAGATGACCAACAGACACATGAAAACATGTTCAACATCAGTGGTCATCAGGGAAATACAAATCAAAACTACAATGAGATATCACCTCAAACCTGTCAGAATGGCTAAAATCAACACTACAAGAAAAAATAAGTGCTGACAAGGATATAGAGAAAGGAAAAACCTCTCGAACTATTGTTGAAAATGCAAACTGGGCCAGCCACTCTGGAAAATAGTATGGAGTTTCCTCAAAAAGTTGAAAATAGAACTACCCTATGACCCAGCATTTGCTCTACCAGGTATTTACCCAAAGAATACAAGAACACTAATTCAAAGGGATACATGTACCCTGATGTTTATAGTAACACCATCAACAATAGCAAACTATGGAAACATCCCAAGTGTTCATCAACTGATGAATGGATAAAGAAGATGTGGTATATATATATATATATATATATATATATATATATATATATAATGGAATATTACTCAGCCATAAAAAAGAATGAAATCTTACCATTTTCAACAACATGGATGGAGTTAGAGAGTATTACACTAAGTGAAATATGTCAGTCAGAGAAAGACAAATACCATATGATTTCACTCACATGTGGAATTTAAAAAACAAAACAAATAAACAAAGAGAAAAAAAGAGAAAAAGAAGCAAATCAAGAAATTACTCTGAACTATAAAGAACAAACTGATGGTTACCTGATGGGAGGTTGGGGGGGGGGCGTTAAATAGGGGATGTGGATTAAGAAGAGCACTTGCTCTGATGAGCACTGGGTGTTCTATGGATGTGTACATCACTATATTGTATACCTCAAATGAATATTACAGTGTATGTTAACTAACTGGAATTTAAACAAAAACTTAAAAAAAAAATAAAAACAATGACAGCAGCAACAACAAAACCAAATACATTGTAGTTTATTTATTTTAAAACTAACTTATTTTAGAAAATGAAAACAAGTCTCAGATTTAATAGGCCCTATTAAAGAACCTGATAATTTTTTTATGCAACCTTATATCCATAACACAATGGATGGTTGATGATAAGGAATCAGCTCATTTCACAATACTCCCATCAATGTTTTTTTAAAAGGAAATTTCTCTAAAATTAAAAGAAAAATTCAAACTAGCCTATAAGTTTCAGAAACTGGTAAAAAAAGTAACAAATTAATGGCATTGTACTGTGTACGCGGGCAGTCTGTATAGTAGGACAGGTGTTTTAACATGCTGAAAGTCATTAATTTGAATATTGAGTTCTGCATTTTTGTTTTTTGGGTTTGGTGTTTTCTTTTTTTTTTTTATTTTGTTTTGTTTTGCTTTGCTTTTTTGCTTTCCGGTGATATCTCATACATTTGAAATGCTTCACAGATACTTTTGAAATGCCTAATTTCTTCTGGGAATCAAACCTTTATTGTTTCTTAAAATAAAATAGTAATATAATAGTAGAAAAATAATGAACAAGGGTATACCATTACATTATAATTGGCAGTAAAAGCTTTACATGTATTCTAGGAGATTGATAACATATTTGATCATCTAATTCTCAAATCATACATATGCTAGTAGCTTTACATATATTAGTTCATTTAATCCTCAAAGCAAACCATGGTAATGGGAAATATCTTATTCTTGTCTTATCTCCATTTATAGGGTTACATCCAGTATAAACTAATCCAGTCATTCATATTTTCATGCTTACTAGAAAATGCACAATATTATATATTCACAGGTACAAAATTTATTCCTTTAACTTTGTCAAGATAAAACAAAGGAAATGGAGACTGAAGGATCAAAATCAACTACAGAAAATGTCTGATAATTTAATCATCAAAAAGTGATCTCAGAGTAAGGAGTATTTATAAGTCAGTTGGTTTGCATTGTCAATTTGCAGAATAAAATAATTAAAGCCATTGTTCACCTCTTCTTGAAGATAGGGACTCAAAGATTAATTCAGTAATATATGGTCAAATAATTAGTAATGAATACAGTTTATAATCTTGATGACCTTCACAAACTTGTTTGGTTTTCTCATGTACCCACTATGAATGGAACAGTAGAGGATCTCTTACACTAATCAATCTAGCCCAAAGAAAATCAGTGTTCTATAACTTCACTCTGTCCTAATATTAAAGAGACCACTGTTATGTGACTTCTATCTGATTTTCCAAGAACCAGTGAAACCACCATTGCTTATCATAAGTGATATTAAATGTCCCTGATGATAAATGTTCTGCAAGTGCAGAATCTAGACTCAGTTTCCCAAACAAAGAAAGCTACATTTACTCACTCATCTTTCCATCCATTTATTCTACCTATTCATCCATTAAACACACATGTAATGAGAATGTGCCATATGTCCAATACTATATAGGAGTTGGAACAATAAACCAAGACACATATCCCCTGCTGACAAGGAGTTTCTAACATGGGTGGGTTGACAGATAATTCAACATATATCTTTAATCTAACATGATAAAGAACATAATGAATCAATGCACAAAGTGTTTTGTGAACACTAATTGGAAAGCAATTATTATTACTTATTTTATTTTAAGTATATTTCACAGAGTAGAATAATTTTGGAGAGCACATTTCTGAATGAGAGGACAAAAGTATTTTAAAGTATTGAGGATGAAAAGTTATATTTATTTCTGAAAAATTGTAATAAATTTCAAAGAGTTGACATACAAGGTGTTTATGGCATGATGATATCGGAAGGATAAGCTATATCTGGAATATTCTTAAATGTTTTAAATTCTTATTCATTTAAAAGTCTGGTTTCTTTCTAATAGCTTTTTGAGGGCGTTCTTTACATCCTTATTTCTGAAGCTGTAGATTATTGGGTTAAACATGGGAAAGACAACAGTATAAAATACGGCAACTACCTTGTCAGTGTCTAGGGAATAGCTGGTGGTGGGACGTAAGTACATAAACAGGAACGTTCCGTAAAATAACATGACCGCTATGAGATGGGAAGTACAGGTGGAGAATGTTTTGCTCCTGCCCCCTGAGGACTTAATGCTCAAAACAGTGATGAGGATACAGAAGTAAGAGATAAATATGACCACAAAAGTGCTGGTCTGAATGAAGCCACACAAGGCAAGGAGCAAAAGCTCATTGATATGGGTATCTGCACATGATAAAGCCAGGAGAGGTGGGATATCACAGAAAAAATGATTAACAATATTGGAGCCACAAAATGGCAGCCTGAACGTGAGGCACACATGTACCAACGAAGTCATACTTCCACTGAAGTAGCTCCTAGACATACGTGTGGCATAGAGCCATGGGTTACAGATGGCTGCATGACGATCACATGCCATTGCTGCTAGAATAAGGCACTCAGCATCAGCAAAACAACCAAAGAAAAACATTTGTATTGCACAGCCATAGGAAGAGATGCTTTTCCGGGATGCTAAGAAATTCACCAACATTTTAGGGGCAATGGCTGAAGAATAGCAGATGTCTAAGAAAGACAAGTTGCTGAGAAAATAATACATGGGGGTTTGAAGGCTTAAACTGATATTAACTAGGATTATTAAATTCATATTTCCCACCAGAGTTAGTGTATAGACTATGAGAAATACCATGAATAGTGTGACTCGGAGAGGGAGATAATCTGTGAATCCAACAAGGAGAAACTCAGTTGGCATGGTATAATTGCTCTCCAACATCTTGGTTTTCTTGTTTTTCTTGTCCAAAATAGATGGTATCAGAATACGTGAGTTGACTTGAGTGATGTATGAAGCAAGAGTATCTTTATTCTCCCTTTTAAGGAAGCAAATAGAAGGATAATAAAATCACAGCTATGACATTTTCTGTGATCTATTTGGTTTGTTTTCTTTTTTTGTCATTTTCTTTAAAAGAGGTAATTAAAAATCTTCACTGATACCAGAGGATGTATTCTGAGTTGGTGTTCTGAGATGCAGTAACTCTCCAAAAGCTGTGCATATTAAGAAATGAGATTAGTTCCTTTCAAGCTGAAGGGAAAGGAATGTGGTTTGGTCGATGAGATCTAGTAGAATTGTGAAAGTTGGCAAAATCCTTAAAGCAAAGCTTTGTTTTTCCATCTTAAAATCACGTTCTTCCATGTAAAGGAAAGTTGAAAAAAATTCTAGGAAAAAAGTGCCCACAGGTAAACTAGATAATTCTACAGAAGAATATCTGTGATCTTGGGAAGTAGTTTAACATAAAAGTTAAGACACAGAAGTTACTGTAAGAGATGACTAGGTTCAAATCTTAGCTTTGCTACTTACTGGTTGTGTGAGCTTGATAAAGTTATTTAACCACTCTGTGATGGCTAGAGGAATAAATGAGTAGATATTTGTAAAACATTTATGTTACTGGCATATAATAAACACTAATATGAGCATTTATTAAATAAAATTAATTAAGACAAATAAATTGACCTTTTTGTTTCTTTTTAATTGCTTACTAAATACTGAATTTTATTATGTATGTATGTATGTATGTATGTATGTATTTATTTATTTATTTTTAAGTGGGCTCCCCACTGGGCATGGAGCCCAACGCAGGGCTTGAACTCACCACCTTGAGATCAAGACCTCAGCTGAAATCAAGAGTTGGAGGTTTGGCTGACTGAGCCAGCAAGGCACCCCTCAATTTTATTTTTAATAAAATATTCAAGTGTCTCAAAAGTCATCTTATCTTTGGCATCCTGGATATATGATCTGTGCTCTCTTGTAGAGAAAAGGCATTGTGTGTGTGTGTGTGTGTGTGTGTTCTATGCAAATATATTGTTTGGCAGTAGTAAATCTTTTACACATGTCCTATAATTATTGCTTTTGTCTCCCTGGACTTATGTCTCTATCTCACCTCTGAGGTAAGACAATGTCTGATGTGAGGTCCCTGAAACATAAAACGTCTTGAAGAACAACTGTATCTCTGCACTTACTAGTGGACTTCTAAACTGGTTATATGAGAAGATATATGTTATATAACCAGAAGGAAATTAATCAAGGGAAAAAAATAGGATGAGTGCAAAGAAAAAATAAATTATAGCATGATGGAAGATATTCAGCAAGCAGTTAAAGATTAGTAATATTAGAGTAGCACTACAGTGAGCAATAAGGCAAATGAATAATGGAGGTCTATTCTGTCCACCATGCTTGCTAACTCAGAATTACCCCTCCCCCAACAAAATGCAATCTTCTAGAATCTTCTAGAATCACTGAGAAGAGAGGTCAGTCTTCTTTGGGAACCAGATCCTACAGAGGAAGATGTAAGGTGAGTGTCTGAAACTATGGTGAAGCAATCCAAACTCTTAAAATAAAGGAGAAAAAAGTGTTTACTTGGTTATGCAGTGCAAATGTCATTTGTAAGCTTTATATAACATTCACATTCTCACTTAAATCTGTCTTTTATTTTTTCTCTGAAGTTGTGGTTAAAAAATCAACTCAGTGATTAAAGTCGTTAAAGAATCTGCAATTAATTACTTGCTGTATAAACTTTAAATAAGGAGTTTGCACAGATTTAGTGGTTAAAGAATCAATTCAAAAATCGTAAAAAAGGTTTCCTCTAAGTCATTTTTGTGAAATTTCTAACTAAAGAACTAACATTAAAGAATCAATTAAATAACAAAAGTGTACCAAATTTAGGAGATTTTATGCCATTGGTTCTCAGCGATTGTATCAGATGAGATCTAACTATTAACATCAGCTCTATTATAAGAGTAACACCAGTCTACACCGAGACCTCCAGATCATCACATTTGCCTGCTTATTGGGACTTGATTTGCAATCACTGGTACAGAAGAGTCTGCAACAAGGAAGATTAGCAAATTGTCCTGTAAGGCAACTGAGTCAGCATATTCCAGAGCTTCATGATTACATAGGAAACCTTCACCTTTGTTTGGAGATTAGTGATAGAAATTCTAAAATCAGGCAAGTTTATCAAAATATGTTTTATTTTCTCACTGGCAACACCAAAACAAATGGCACTGTGCAGTACTGGTTAAACACACAGGATTCAGAGGGAGGCAAAATTGATGTTGACCTCAGATGCGGCATCTAAGTTTCTGTAAGTCATTCAAGTTCGGTATCCCTAAATTTCTTGATTTTGTTTATTAGCATAATAATATTCCATAAGGTTGAAACCAGGATGAAACTGGATAATTTATAGCACCATTTGCAGAACTTATTATATTGTAGATACATAAAATGGAACCATTATTGTCTATAATTACTATTAAGGGCATTATGATTGTTCGATAATTCAATATCTGACTTCAAAGTCATAAGTTCCCTGAATTGATGATTATAGGAACAAACACAAAGTAGTCATACTATAGATGAACATATGTATGTGCTCATAGCAAGTGAGATTTGGCTTACTGATGAGGGTTATTTAAGCTTACTCAATTAATTAGACCATTGGATTTCCCCAAATTCCAAAATAGGCACAGTTAGCTTTTGCCTCCTGGCAATAAGGGGCACAATGAATCAGGCAAGGCTTTTGGAAAATGCCAGGGGTAAGGTAAGGTCAGATTTATGCCTCCACCATCCTCCATCCACTCCCCCAGTCCACACATATACACAAACTAAGAAAACACCACAGAGAATCAGTGAACAAACCTTTTATCTAAGACAACATTATCTTTGTTACATTGTTGCATTCACAGCAGACAGTCACCTACCTTAGCACCATTTAGAATTTTGAATCAGAGAATTTATTTTGTACAAGAGGTTGACAACCCTTCTCTCCAAATTTTACATACGGGTCTTATAATGGATGACTATTTATCTTCTAGGCAGTGACAAGTGGGACATGACCCCAAGATAATCCCCACCCCCAGGAGGACTTTGGATACATAGCTACTTCCTTTCCAGTGGTGTGGCTTGAATGGTTTATTTTAAATAAGAAAGATGAAAAATGGTAACAGAATGGACTATAATGTAGCCAGTTGCAACAAAACACATGTGTCCATCACTGGGAGATGTTTGATTAAAAAAAGAACAACAACAAAAACATTTTAGCAATACCAAACAATAAAAAAAAAATGCCTTCTCCTATAAATGCTATGATTTCTATCAGATACTGAAAGGTGCTTTAAAGCACAATCTCAATGTTACCGAGAAGAATCCCAAGCACCCTTTTTGTTTGGTTTTCAGTTATCTGGTACAAGGAAATATGCCTTAAAAGATAAGCTGCAGGAGTGAGAGCTTATGTCTCAGGCAACCTCGATTTGAACGTTAGTTTTTCCATGTAACAACTGTGAGACACTAAGCTGCTTATTTAACCTGATTTTTGTTAATTTTTAAACTGTGAATAATAATTGCCCATCTCATCAGATTCTTGTTGGGATTGGGACAATGCATGTAAAACCTAGCCTCTTGTGCAGAAGGTTGTATTCATTTAATAACTGTTAGCTTTCTTTAACAATTATAGCAGCATTTATAGCAGCATTTCTTAGTACTTAAAATTCAGTTTCTGGGTTTTAACTTGTGAACATTGGTATAGAGTCTGTACCTTAAGGTAGACAGAAAGGAGAATGGGTAAGTCTGGGATGCCAGACATTGCAAACAACTGGCTTTCTTCTTCTATCTAGTGGGAAAATTAAAATCATTTTTGTTGCTACTAGAGGGTTTCTTATTTAATAGGCAAAAGATCAGTGTATTTAGAAAAAAGAAAAAGGTCATCTTTTGTTAACCAAAACAGCAATGTGTGTGAAGAATTAAGAGCCAGAAAAATACAGCTTAAAAATTTCTGAGAGGGGCACCTGGGTGGCTCAGTCGTTAAGCGTCTGCCTTCTGCTCAGGTCATGATCCCAGGGTCCTGGGATCGAGCCCCGCATCAGGCTCCCTGGTCCACGGGAAGCCTGCTTCTCCTTCTCCCACTCCCCCTGCTTGTGTTCCCTCTCTCGCTGTCTCTCTCTCTGTCAAATAAATAAATAAAATCTTTAAAAAAAATTTCTGAGAGAGAAGATGCCAAAATCATTGTTCTTTCTTTTTACCCCCTATTTCATTTAATAAACCTATGCATCTCATGAAAAAAAAAATAGAAAAATAGTTTAAAAAATAGTAATCTCTTAGTTGTATTTTTAAAAGATGTGATTATAAAGACAAACTCCTTTTCTATAAGGAGTGTATGTTTGTTATTAAACACAAAGGTGGGGCGCCTGGGTGGCTCAGTTGGTTAAACGTCTGCCTTCAGCTCAGGTCATGATCTCCTGGTCCTGGGATCCAGCCTGCGTCAGGCTCCCTGCTCAGTGGGAGTCTGTCTCTCTCTCTCCCTCCCTCTGCCCCTTCCCACCACTCATTCTCTCTCTCTTTCTCTCTCTCATAAATAAATAAAATCTTAAAAAACAAACCAAAAAAACCCTTCACTTTAAAGAGTACTCTCCTCTCTTACAGTGATATGGGAACCAACAGCAGTAAAACAGCTCTGCTCATTGGAAGCAGAAAATAGATTGGCACATGTTGAGATGAGCCCTGGGTGTTATATGCAACTACTGAATCATGGAACACTACATCAAAAACTAATGATGTGCTGTATGGTGGCTAACTGAATATAATAATAAAATAAATAAATAAAAGAAAATGGATTGTCTAACTCCTTCAAAGTATAAGGAAGGTGGAGGACGAGTTGAGAAACTTGGCAGGAACCAAAGGAAATAGACGACGAGGACAGCAGCATAGAACAGTCTGCTTCATATCCGACAACTGCCAGATCCTTCCATTGTCAGCTGCTGTGAATAATCCCTCATCTTGCTTTACATTCAAAAGACTCAAAAGTTAGGAATGGAATTTTTGATTAGCCAAGAGTAGTGCACATACTCAAGCTTTAGTTTCTAGGGAGCTAGAGATGAAATCTCTCTCTCCTTAGCCTGGTATGGGGCTGAAAAGGCATGTGGCAACCCTGCCTTCCCATTCAGTGCAACCACTACTCTATCCCTTAGAGGAAGGGTTGCTTTCCTGCACACAAGCAGTTGAACCAGAGTAAGGAAGAATCATTTTCAGGAGTGTGTTATTAATTGTACACAACCCATACCAAGAAGCGCATCCACATATAACTTCCCTGAGCTTCCCCTTCACTACCAATTGTATTCCTTCATGCTCCTGATTGACCAAACTGAAATAGATTTCTTCTACAAGCAACGTAGATAAAAATGTTTATTTCTGGAAGCTCTACTTAATGGATAAATTATCCAATATTTTCCAATATTCTTCAGGAATTCCTTAGCCTGGAGTAATAATACTGTGGTAATGCATTCTTTGCAGTAATCACTACAGTATGTGGAGCCTGCCAGCAACCAGGCTGAGTTTTGTTTTGTTTTGTTTTGTTTTGTTTTGTTTTGTTTTGTTTTTGTTTTAACTCTTCCATTAATTAGCCATAGAGAAGTCCCTTGGTGCCATGCTGTGCTGTGAAAGTAAATGAGGGTCTCCTGAAAGTTACTTGGACCTTTAGGATTGTCCAAGCCCACCTTCACATATGCAAATTCCATGAAATAATAATAATTATTCCATGAAATAATAATGTTCTTCATGGAGCAATAAGAGATCTTATAACTCCATGTTCATAATAGAAAATTTAGGACTCAGGATAACCTGGTGCTCCATGGTCAGGTATTCTATCTCAACGAGAACCCAGTAGCAAGATAATGCTTATTTTTCAAACTGAGAAAAGTAAATTTGCTGAAGCAAAAAAAAAAAAAAATTGGTCTTCTTAAAATCTCTAAAGGCTTCCGTTATTGCATATAACATTTTGATATGCCAGTGTCAATTTGGGGAATGTTATAGAAAAAAGACTGAGGTATAGAACTGTTTGCATTGCAGTCCAAAGAGCCCTTTCAGCTATGCATCCTTCACAAAGTTGTCAACCCTTAAGAGAGTCCACTGAGGGGGGTCAAAAGTGGGCTCACCCATATAGAAAATGTAGCCTCCAGAATTGAAAGCGGGTTATCAATATGTTGCATCTTTTATGTGGTAGGAAACCCAAGGTTTAGAAAAGTGTGCTTCCATTTAGGAAGGATGTGATCTTGTGATTTATAATAAGAAATACATATTTGGTTTTTGTCCCAGTTTCTGGCACAAGGCTTCCAAAACCCTTGGAATTTTCCTAAGCGTTGAGAGAGATAAAAATGTCTTCTGCTATGGTACTGATGAGGTGACTCTTGGAATGTCCCTATATCACCTAAGGTTGGGAAGGGGGAAGGGGGAACACTGGAGGCTGAATCCATTGCCAATGGCCAGTGATTTAATCAGTCGTGCCTATGTAATAAATCCTCCGTAAAAACTGAAAGTATGGGATTTGGGAAGCTTCCAGATTGGTGGGCACTTAGAGATTCAGTGACAGTGGTGCCCTCTGAGAAGGCATGGAGGCTCCGTATCATTTCCCCATACCTTGCCCTATGTATCACTTTCATCTGGGTGTTCCTGAGTTATGTCCTTTTATAGTAAACTGGTTATTGAGTAAGTGAAATGTGTCTCTGAGCTCCGTGAGCCACTGTAACAGTTCAATCAAACCCAAGGAAAGGGTCCTGGGAACCTCTGATTTATAGTCATTTCAGTCACATGTGTAGGTGACAACTTGGACTTGCGATGAGCATCTGAAGGGGGTGGGAAATTTATAGGATAGAGATCTTAAATTATAACCCAAGGAGGGGGTCACTGGAAGCTCCAGTCAATAGCCAGTTCTGTCAGAAACATGGGTAACAACCCAGGGTTGTGATTGGCATTTGAGGGGACAGTCTTGTGGGACTGAGTCCTTAACCTGTGGAATCTGATGCTGTCTCTAGGTGGATAGTGTCAGAATTGAGTTAAATTGTAGGATACCTTCCTATACCCTGTTGGTGTCCATAGTAGTGCTTGCTTGGTGGTATGGGGGGAACCCCCCTCCACACGTTGGTAATTGAGGGCAGAACTCAAAATGGAAGATGTGCCAACATTCCCTAAATGTCTGGACCCACAGAAACAAGGCTTCTAGATTGCTGATATGTGCAGATGCCATATAATATTCTGGTCTTCAATATTGTGGATAGTTGTATATTTTCATGGGATAGTGAGAGGCAAACTAATTTTTATTTTTCAAGAACCTGGGATTTACACATTTAGAGACAAAATGTTTAAAAGTTCTTTGTTTCCCCTGTCAAGAAAAACAAAACAATTCAGGATGTTTGTTTTTCCTGTGTGGGGTAGGGAAGTAGAGAAAGCATTATGTTATTGGAAAGCTACATGCAGGGTATCATGGACGGTGCTGTAGGAGTACCATAGTAGGAATAGTAGTTATAAATGGAAGTCATCATCTGATTACATTCATAAAGAATAATTAACTAATATTTTAAAAATTCATTCATTTTCTATACTGGCAAAACTAAAAAGCCAAGTTACAATTCTGTAAGAATCACTGTCTCCATTTTTCACGGAACTGTGTAATAATGGGCTAACTCAGTCAGTCTGGATTGCCCGAACTCTGCATATTCGTAGGTATTCAAAGACTGACCTTCGACTAGCCCTGAGAGATAATTTCTGAAACCTTGGAATATCCTACCTGATAAGAGCATCTTTGTATCCTGGGGTCCCACACCAGTTTAAGCTAATGATGTGATTTAAGATAAATGCCTGTTTTTATACACCTGGGGTTTCTAGGAACAACTTGGGCTAGGCTGGATCAGTTTGAATTCTGGGGTGAGCTGCTGAAGACTAAGTAACTGAGGACAGTTATGTGGACTCTCCAAACCTATGTACTGCCCTCCAATAAAACACTCTACACTGGCGCGCCTGGGTGGCTCAGTCAGTTAAGCATCTGACTCTTGATCTCAGCTCAAGTCTTGCTTTGAGTGTTGTGAGTTCAATACCCGCATTGGGCTCCACGCTGGGTGCGGAGCCTACTTAAAAGACAAAAACAAATTCCTGTTACACTAAGATTTGGTTGAGCTTTTCTGGTTGGCAAGAATTCCTAAGAGTCATTGGGCAACACTGCCAGGAGAACCAAGTGCTCTGTGTGACCTCACCAGAAGAGGACAAGTGGAAGCCTTGCCTGGTTTCCCCTGGACACTGACCTATATATACACCTTTCTCCTTTGCCAGTTTTAATCTAACTCTGTAGCTGTAATGAACCATAACCATAATAGTGATTCTGAGTCTTGTGAGTCCTTCCAGGAAATCACCGAGCGTGCTGGCAGTCTTGGGCACCTCTGACATAAGTACTAAATTCAAAAATTTTCCTCAAGTGCTTTTTTTTTTCTTTTAAGATTTCAAACTTCTTGATTCCTTAGTATATAAAATATGAAATTTAACCTATTTCAAAAATATAAAATAGATATTAGAAAACCAAATTAAATGAAGATATATAAACTCACCTCCCAAGTTAAATAAAAATGAAGAACTTTGAGTGTTGTCCAAACTGGATATTCTTTGTGATCACCCCTATTATCCTGCTTCCTTGACAGTGACAACCATTTTTCTGTATTTTTCGTTCCTTAGCTTTTACTTTTAAGAATCAATTCATCCATGCTCTTACATATATTCTTCATAAATCTACGTTTTTTTGCTTTTTAGTATTACAAATGTGATGGCATCCAGTTTGTCCTTTATATTCCTTGCACTTTTCTTCAGTGTTATGTTTCTAACCTTATCTTATGTTCCTGCTCATTCCTGCACTCTTTAATTTTACAGTTTTGTAGTATTATTTTTCCTTAACATGTCATAATTGTCTGCTACTTTCTATCATGACTAACGCTTCTATGAATGCTACTCTACAGATCACTTGGTGCACAGGTACAAGTCTGTCTGGGTACATCCCTGGATGTAGCATTGATTGGATACAGAGTACGCCTATGTTCAGCTTTAAAATATAACAAAATGTTTTCTAAATTTCTTGCTCATATTTATGCTCTCAACAATAGCGCATAATAGCTCAGGTTCCATACCCTTACTAGCACTTATTATGGTCAGACATTTAACATTTTTTTTTTTTGCCAACATAGTGGGGGTGTCAGATATTTAAATCTTTAACACATCTGGAATTATTATTTTTTTTTGCCTATTGTACTAAGTAGGGATCTTTTCTTTTTTGAATGCAGACAGTATATTTTCTTCACTTTTTTTTTTTTTTTAAATACGTGCTCTCAAGGCACCTGGTTGGCTCAATCGGTTGAGCATTAGACTCTTGGTTTCAGCTCAGGTCATGATCTCAAGGGTCCTGAGATCAAGCCTTGCACTGGGCTCTGTGCTCTGTAGGGAGTCTGCTTAAGATTCTTTCCCCCTCTCCCTGCCCCTCCTCTCTCTCTTTCCCTCTCTCTCTCTCTCTTTCTCAAATAAATAAATAAATAAATCTTTAAATATATATATATATTCTCCATTCACCCTTGGTGACATCCTGTAATGTATTAGATTTTCATTTACATGTGTATTTGTTTCTGGATTCTGTTCTGATTATCAGCCTATGTTAAACTTTCTTCATTGCTAAGTTTTCCTTCATATAATGACATTAATATCTGTTAGATCCCTCTTTAGGATTGGCTTAACCTTTTAGTTTTGGGTTATTCAATAAATATTTAAATTAGTTGTTACTTTCAGAACAGTTCTAAAATTTTTTTTGGAACTGTGCTGTATTTAAAATCAAATTTTAAAAACATATCTTTAAAATACTGAGCCATTTTTGTAAACATGGTGTCACTATTCCTATTTATTTAAAATCTTTTAATGATGTTTTATAATTTTCTTTACAAATATTTTGAGTACCTATTTTGGGTTATTTTTTCTAAGGTCCCTTAATATTACAGATGTTAGCCTTTAAAAAATTACATTGAAATCTTTTCTGCAGTGATAAGGATATAAACTCATTTTCAGATCAGATATGGATCCTAAATTTAGCAACTCAGACAAACGTTTTCATCAATCCTCATAATTTGCTTTTTCACTCCTTTCCATGAACCTATTCCATATACCCTTTAAAGTTGCTTTTTTTTTTCTGCTAGCCTTACCTTCCATTGAATTGTTACCTAGAACTGACAACATTGAACATCATTGTCTTTCATATAATTTTAAAGTAATATCACTAACCTTGTTTATTGGTTTTGATCATAAGATGCCAATTTAATGGTTTAACCTTTGGTCTTAATTGAAATTATGTCTGAACCTCCAAATGCAATTTACCAGGCTTGTCTTGCACCATTATTAACATAAAGGTAGATGTAAAAAAAAAACAAAACAAAACCATTGCAATGACAAATCTTTTGGAACAAAACTTCAAGCAACTAAATCCTAAACTTTTAACCATTAAATTGCAAAAGAAGACATGCCATTAAAGGTGATTCTCCACTATTTTGGAAAGCATCATTATTTCACCTTTCTAAGCCACAAATTTGCAATGCTGATGCTACTACATTTTGAGATAGATCAACCATTCAAAGTGAATGCCTAGTGGGTCTCATCAACAATAATCTTTGGTGCATTTTTTTAGCTTAAATTCAAAGAATGTACAGTGCAATTATTACTGAAGGGATAAGTACCATGGTGATGATTATCCTTAGAGAAAAATAATCACTATATGATAAGGAAATGAAGACTCCTTGCTAACTGTTTTTACTTTAATGTAATAAGTCCCTTTGAAAATTGTGAATTGTTGCTTTTTGCATTGGAGAAAATATAGGGCTCAGCATCAGAATGCTTCCTAATTATGTTATTTCTTACTGAATCTCAAGAGAAATCAATAGACATTACAGTTATGTAATGAATCAACATATTTTTCATTTTTCTAAGTATAAAGAAATCCACACATGCATTTCAGTGATAAAAATGAATAAATTAAAAACCTATTTTTCCTACAATATCAATTTACAATTTATTACACATATTTGCTTTATTAATTTGAATAAAATTCTTAGAATAAAATATTAGAATTTTGAGACTGATCCTTAAATAAATTACATAGATAAAAATTTTACAATTTAAGACATGATGAATTATGAATCTATTTATAAAAATAACTTAAAAATTTTAAATTTACCATTTAAAATATAATCAAGTCTATTCACTCTTTTATTTATTTATCCCCAAGTATTTGTTGATTATCTACTATATGACAAACACTGTCCTATTAACCTGGTTAATAATATAAAGCTTTGTGCTCCAAAAAATTTGTTAGAAAACTAAAAAGAAAAAATATAAACAAGTAACTGAAAATGATAAATTTTTTTATTAATATGTCCTGAGAATCTAATTGAATAACTTTTTCTAGTTAAGGGCTTTTTTCTACCTTTGGTATTGAAGTTTTTATAAAGTATTTAAAGTATACAACAATTATATGTAATATCAAGATATGTAGGATCTTAATCAATAAAAATGAGTATCCTCTCCATGATACAACTCAACAATTAAAAATATTTAGCTTATTTAAAATTATCCTTTCAAATTCCTTTTTTACATAGACGTTTTTGTTTGTTTGGTAATAACTGAATAAGTAACATGTGAAAATATAGAGCTTACCCCACATCTCATAAACTGTAATGTCCCTTTGATGAGTAAATTTATACCAAGTCAAGAGACTGAAATTATCAGAACACTAGAGATTATTTCTCATGTACCTTCTGTGAAAGTCCATAAGATAATCCAAAGGAATCAATACGTTGAAAGAAGGTTTCAAAGATGTGTAAAATTCTTCAGAGACATTGTTAAGTTAAATAATAAAATAAGTCCATTGGATTTAGCATAAACAAGTCACTGATGGCATTAAAAGGAAGGCCACCAGTAACAAAGATAAAATACAGAATGTAAGCGTCTCAAACTTTATGATGTCTCTACTCAAAGATATATTTCCTAATCCTCTGCTCTGTGGAAAGTAATTCTAATAAACTCAATATGTTAGCCCTTAAATACTTATTTTTAAATAATGGAAATGAGTACATTATAGAAGAAATACCAAGAACAATATCAGGATTCTAAGTCGCCTGAGCAGCTATATTGTTTTCTATTTTTCCTGTATTACCACAAGAGGAATCATCAACATTATACCCCGTTAAGAAAATGGTACCATAAGAATGTTCCTTTAGTCTGACCAGGTCAGAGAAGTCATGGTTACTTTGATTAGTTACTGTGATTAGGAAGGTGAAGGCAAACACCACGCCACTTATTTGGGGTTAAAGACCAGGATTTTGGTGAAGTTTATAATCAGAGGTCTTCAAAAGAGGAGACCTATCCCTGTCACCTCCTTATTATTCTATAAGGGCACGGAAACCCTCCTAGGTATGTAGTGAGCTTGCATTCCAGGAGACAGCCCTATCCTTGTTGCTTACTCTTTTAATGGAGTCAGTGTGTGTGTGCGTGTGTGTGTGTGTGTGTGTGGCCTCACAAGTGAATGACAAATATTATCAACTCAGGGGCCAGAGCCTGGATTTGGGTCAGCTGTTTAGGGGAGTGCTGAGAAATGCCAGTTTCCCAGAACTTGAAGGCCTTGGAACCCAGGGAAGGACTCAACCCACTGGTTGGCCAACTGGGCATTAATTGGCAGAAAACAAAAAACAAGAAGAAAAGAAAGAGAGAGAGAAAGCAAAAAAGGAGAGGAAATGAGAGAGAGAAGGAAGGAAGAAAGGAGGGAGGGAGAAAGGAAACTTACATCAAACCATACACCAAAATCAAGGGAAAAATAAGAGACCTGAAGTAGAAAATTTAAAAATTCTTGAATAAAATGGGTGCCTGGGTGGCTCAGTCCATTAAGCATCTGACTCTTGATTTCAGCTCAGGTCATGATCTCAGAGTTGTGAGATAAAGCCCCACATTGGGCTCTGTATGGGGAGTGGAACCTGCATAAGATTCTCTCTCTCCCATTCCCTCTGCCCTGCCCTCCCCCGCCCCCCACCCCCATGGCTTGCTTGCTTGTGTAAGTGCTCTCTTAAAAAAAAAAAAAAAAACCGCAAAATTCTTGAGTCAAATACAGGAGAAAATAATTTCACCTTGGGTTAAGAACTTTTCTCTTAAATATTACACAGAAAGCACAAATACATAAGTAAAAATTAATAAACTATTTAATTAAAAGTATAATCTGATTTCAAAAAGATACTATAAAAATATAGTCAAGCTACAAACCAGAAAAAATATTGGTAAAGTGCATATATTTTAAAGGACTTGTATCCAGAAAATACAAGGAATTCTTATAACTCAATGACAATAAAACAAAACAAAACAAAACAAAAAACAAATGACAAAATAGGCAAGAGATTTTCACAGATATTTCACGAAAGAAAAAATAAAGGCAGAAATGAGCACATGAAAAATGTTCAAAATGATTAGTCACAAGGGGAACTTAAATTAAAATCATGATGAGAAATACATCCATAACTATTAAAATAGCTATAACTTTAAAAAAGAAAGAAAAAAACAGAAAGAAAATGCCAAATGTTGGTGATTATTTAAAGCAACAGGAGGGGTGCCTGGGTGGCTCAGTGGGTTGAGCATCCGACTCTTGATTTCAGCTCAGGTCATGATCTCAGGGTTGTGAGATTGAGCCCCCGAGTGGGGCCCAGTGCTGGGCGTGGAGCCTGCTTAAGATTCTCTCTCCTTCTCCCTCTTGCTCTGCCCCTCCCCACCACTCCCACACAAGTGTGCTCTCTCTCTCTTGCTCACTCTCTCTAAAAGAAAAAAAAAAAAACAAAATAAAAAGCAAAACAACCTCCCCCCCCAAAAAAAAACAAAAACAGGAATTCTCAAATATTGTTGACAATAAAAAGCAACACTATAATTTTGTTAAAGTTTGTCAGTCTTTTAAACAGCTTACACTTATTATAAGATCCAACAATTTTACTCCTATTTACTTAAGATAAATAGAAACACAGATGAACAGGAGCTTTATACATAATTGCTCTAAATTGGAAACAGACTCAGTTGCCATCAACTAATGACACATCTATAGAGTGGACTACTACTTAGTAATACAAGGGGGGAAAATGGATAAAAAGTAACAACATCATTGAATCTCAAAAGTTACAATGAGGGACAGAAGCCAGACTCAAAAGGCTGCACACTATGGTTAGTTTGCAAACTGGCCCCAAACACAGATGACAAGGAGAGAACTAAGCAAGAGGCAGAACATTCCAGATTGGTGGCAGGTTTAATAAGCAAGGGAACTTACATACAACACTTGTCTTGAGAGACAACAAAACAAGTAGATTGCTACACCTGCTCACCAGAATCTTAAAAGTTTATCTAGAGGACTTACCTGGATTCAGTCCTGTTTTCAGTTCATGTGGTCTCAACACCTTACTCTCTCAAGGCTATGTCCTTAATGGCTGTTAACACTGGAATAATGGGCAGAATGTGCAATTCCAGGACAGGGGAGGAGTAAGGAGCGTCTGATTGCCTAGGTTCAGCTCACAAGTCAACTGGAGGTCACATCCTCTCCATGACCTCCTCCAGCAACTGTATGATTCCATTTAGATCACATCCTGGGAAGGGCAAAAGCATGGCATAAATTGCATCAGTGGTTTCCCAGTGGTTGTCAGAGGCTGGAGAAAGGGATAGAATTGTCTATAAAGGGGCATAATGGGATTTATTAGGTTGCCAGCAATAATCTGTCTTGATTGTGGTGGTGATTGCAAGACTGTGTGTGTCAAAACTCACCAACTGTGTACCTAAACATGGTGATAATTTACTGTAGGAAAACTACGGCACATTAAGCCTGACTTTAAAAAACTGACAACTTCCAACTCAATATTTCACCATCCAACTCAATATTTTACCATTTTAACCATATTTTAAATTGAAAGATTTTTTTATTTGTTGTTCTTTCTTCCTCAATGAAACGCCTTTCAAGATTTTTAATTATAATCTCTTGTTCAATGAATTTAATCTCCTTTTTTCAATCTTTGTTTTTATTTTGGTTTAAGAATATTGATTTCTCCTTTGTTTATAACATTCTGTCTTTCCCTTGCTTCCGTGATGACTCACTATGCTGATTCCCCTCCTGTCTCTCTTAATTCACATTTCTGGTTGTTTAATTACAAATATTTTGAAGGACTCCATTTCTTAAATTGTTAATTAGATTTCATACATTTTAAACAAATATTATGTATTTTTTTTAATTTAAAGACTTTTTTTTATTATGTTATGTTAATCACCATACATTACATCATTAGTTTTTGATGTAGTGTTCCATGATTCATTGTTTGCGTATAACACCCAGTGCTCCATTCAGTACGTGCCCTCTTTACTACACATCACCAGGCTAACCCATCCCCCCACCCCTCTCCCCTCTAGAACCCTCAGTTTGTTTCTCAGAGTCCATAGTCTCTCATAGTTCGTCTCCCCCTCCGATATCCCCCCCTTAATTTTTCCCTTCTTGCTATCTTCTTCCTTTTTTTTTTTTTTTTTTTTTAACATATAATGTATTGGGCGCCTGGGTGGCTCAGTCGTTAAGCGTCTGCCTTTGGCTCGGGTCGTGATCCCAGGGTCCTGGGATCGAGTCCCACATTGGGCTCCCTGCTTGGCGGGAAGCCTGCTTCTCCCTCTCCCACTGCCCCTGCTTGTGTTCCTGCTCTTGCTATCTCTCTCTCTGTCAAATAAATAAATAAAATCTTTAAAAAAAACCCCATATAATGTATTATTTGTTTCAGGGGTACAGGTCTGTGATTCAACAGTCTTGCACAATTCACAGCACTCACCATAGCACATACCCTTCCCAATGTCTATCACCCAGCCACCCCATCCCTCCCACCCTCCACCACTCCAGCAACCCTCAGTTTGTTTCCTGAGATGAAGAATTCCTCATATAAGTGAGGTCATATGATACATGTCTTTCTAAGAAGATGTGGTGTATATTTACAATGGAATATTATGCAGCCATCAAAAGGAATGAAATCTTGCCATTTGCAATGACGTGGATGGAACTGGAGGGTGTTATGCTGAGAGAAATAAGTCAATATTATGTATTTTTTAGAGATCAGTTAGGAGGTGGTTTTTAATGGCATAAGGATGACATCCTTACAAGTCAAATTTTTAAGCAATATATTAGTGAGGTTAAAAATCTTCTTTAGATGCAGAAGTACTCTGCCTGCTCTGATGATGGGAAGATTGTATTTACTGGAAGATACATTCACATATGCACACATATGTATATATGTAACATGTGTGTTTATATATATTTGTAATCTTCTAAGAGACTATGATAAAATGAGATGGGACAAGAAAGTTAGTAGCTGGGTATTATTTCTTTCTGCTGAAAATTGTGCTCAAATTGATTCTTCCAATTCTTAACAGTTTGTCTATTGAAAAGTCATGTAATAGCTTGAAATCTCAGCTGTAAATTGTGTAAAATAATAATGTAACCTCAAAGGCTGGTGTGGAGGATTAATTGGGAATTTAAGTGGAAATTTTTTAATATGTTATGACTTCTCTGTGGAAATAGACTCTGCGTGTATAGATGCGCCATGTTTTTCATTTTTGTTTTGTTTTTATACTTTGCTTTACTTGTATTTAGATCTGGAAAATCTGTTGTTTCATTCCCTTATAGGATCAGAATTACAGACATTAATTGCAAAAGCCAACACAATTCTAAAATCATAAAAAAAGAAGTTAGGTTTTCTGATCCATTGTATTATTTGCTCAGGGCATGGTATTTCTTAACATTGTACAATGAATTTAATTTCTCATTGTCATTAATTCACTCAAGAAGAGAGTTGGATTAAAAGATATACTTGCCAAGACAAAGGGAAAGGTGCACACACACACACACACACACACACTACAAACACACATACACACAAAGGGAATGGAAAAGAAAAATAATTCTTTCAATTAATGAAAAGGCAAGGGAAGAATAATGTATTGGTATTGGGCCATGTACCCATCTGGAATAAGTGGCAAAGAGAGAGGAAACATAAATAGCCAATTAAAATTATTAACATTAATTTTTTACTTTGACAAAAGACTATTTTTATTTTTTTTTACATTCTAATGTAGTTAATATATAGTATATAATATAGTGATTCATCAGTTATTTTGGCAAGACTTTAAAGTAACACAGAGATCAGGAACGCCTTTTATGATACAAGGCCCACATAATGTTTGATTCCATATATATGCATGTGATCATAATATGTTCTCATTTGAGACTGGAGTTTCTGCCTTTAGAGGATTGACTCACAATTAAAATCCATAATCTTGTTCCCATGGTTACCCATTTCTTTTTATAAAAGTCAACATAAATGCATGGCAATGTGTATTTATTAAGGTGTCTAGAATTCAAATAGTTAACAAATAGTTAATTTGAATTTTCATTGCATTGCATTTCATTTAAAAAATAAAAATTTTCTACTTTTGATTTTTAAGCTTCAACTGAGAACTCCTAATAAAAAGGAAAATAGTAGACTACACAGGTAAGACACTAGGAAGGAATTTAGCAGGATTTGATGCCGTTATTCATGGAGGTGGACAAGTAGCATGTCTGCTACTACATGATGTTACTTGAGAGTGTATTTGTAACAAGAAAAATTGCTTCATTCCCTTCCCTTTTAAAACACTACAAAATCATTAATAAGACTATGAGAGGTGTCAAAACATTGGTTATTTGAAATGGTCATTATATTTGCTACTTGGGGTAGACAAGAACGATTTCTGGGAGTTTTGGTGTTGAAGAATATTCAGAGTGGTCTTGAGTGAAAAAAATAGATTTCAATTAAACACACATATCTGTTCACAGAATGAGAGAATTTGAAGCAAGAATATTTTTATCATTTGCATATGGATGTTGGCTGGAATGAAAGAACAGAACAACACATATTGCTTTTGCAGAAACTGAATGGGAGTGTGTGGTCTTGCACTAGTGAGTTGAGAGACCCCTAACCCTGATTCAATACAGACACTTGTTCATTACATTCAAAGGCTGATCTAT
>NW_022589719.1:25373900-25378629 GCF_004348235.1 Phoca vitulina | reverse complement strand
CCTTATGGAATGTAGCTACCAGGACAAGGATCCCTTCCTTTTTCTGATTTGCTTGCTAAATTTTCTGAACTAGGTATTAAATGAACTTTCTAGGTTGATTGAATCCTACATTTTTCACTAGGATATTTCTAAGTAATTGCGTTTTGTTAATACTCAAGTGTGGGGACCCATTTATGTACAAAGTAAATCACCAGTCTTATATACGGACTCTGGGCTTTCATGTAATTGTTGTTTATTTTTGCTGGGTTTTCACAAATAGGGCTTATTTCTAAGTCTTGGTTAGAGAAGGAAAGGAATTCAATATTTAGAATCAAAAGTGACAATATCACATAAAACTAACCATATAGAATATTTGTAATTGTTCACTTTTTTTCCCATGCATTTTTATTTCACTATTTGTGATCTGTAAGAGACTGTTATGTATCACTTACGTGTAAAATGATTTAAATTTAAAATAGATTTACATTTTAATTTATTGAATTATCTTCTGGAGGGAGGCTTAAATCAAATTTTAGGACTACAGGTTTAATTGCAGATATAAACTCACCATCTTTTTTTTCCCATATCCTTCTCCCCATACACATATATATTTACTAATGAAAAGTGTGAGCTTGTCCAAAATGTGGTATCAGGAGAAGTACCATCTCATTAGAATGCACCAATTACAACTCTCATATTCCCTTCTCTGGTCTTCAAAATTTTCAACCTTTCTTTCCCTTCCTGTCTCTTGGACTGACACATAGGACAAAGTTACATACATACACATTCAGCTGCTGTGGAGTTTAATCAGTGCATATCTCCAAAGGATGTAGATCAATGTTCAGTGGATGAGTCTGACACAATCCTTTACAATAAGCTCATGAATTTCCTGCTCATAGATATTTTTCAATTGCCAATAAAAATTAATTTAACTTAATATTAAAGCCATGCTTTGCTAATATGGAGGTAAATTGGGAGTAGGCTTAATAGAACTTTGCAGAGACTGAGTAGGGGCTAGCACTTTCTAAAGAAACAACTACACTTCAAGTTTTTGGAGAAAATTCCCCATGGCCCTTGCCCTTGTCGCTGATGTTGCACCAGATAGAAGTGATGTCCATGTCATCTGGGATGTAGACACTGCATATACTGTGTCCCATCACAAAGAGGTCATCTAGCTCAAACATCCAATGTCCCCAATGACCTATGTAGGTGACCTTGCTCAGACAGGTGTTTGTGATATCATGGGTGTTGTCTATGCACCTGTGGGATTTACTCTCACTCCCCAGGTCCCAGGTGGTTACCTGGACCGAACACCCTGCAGCAGAATGATCAGTTTGTTCTCTGAGATAATTTGTCCTTTTGCTGAGTGGCTTGCCTACAGTCTTCTGCACCAGCTGGCTGCTCACTGGCTAGATTCTTTCTGTGTTCCCTGTCCCCAGTATTTAGTGGAATCATATATAGGACCAAGATATTTCACAAGTTAATGGCAATAATATATTCCTTCCACTAGGTGTTTTATTTTCTAGAAAAATTTTACAATAGAAAGAATGTTTGGGAGAAAAAAAATCAGTTATTTTGAGATTTGGTTTTTAGACATATTTTATTTTAGGTCAATGCTCTCTAATTTAGCTTTTTTACATTTACTTAATCTTATTTACAGAGTCTACAAATACTTTCAATTTAGGGGCTATAATCACTTAATTATATTGCCTGCTTTTTAATTACTTAAATATGTGTTTTTTATGTAAATTTTGATTATTTCTTTAACCCATAAACTTGTAAAAATATTTTTAAATTATCATAATTTCTTGTCTATTGTACAATGCATTTATGTGAAAAATATTCCAAATATTGTTTATTTTCTTTAACTCAAAATAAATTTAATCTGTGAAACCACTGAGACTTCTAGGTATTATACTGAGTGAACAGACAAGTTGGAAATAATGAAGAATCAATATTCAAGAATCACATAGCTCCAAATAAACAACCAAAAAAAGGAAATATTAATATTGAAATCCTGTATTTAGACAAAAAAATTGTACAATTCTATATTATATATATATAAATAATTTTGTATTTAGTTTGTTAAGCGTAAGTTAACATGGACAACATAATTTCCATTCTCCATTAAAAATGGCAAGTATACCTTTGTAAACAATAATTAAGTAAAAGCTAGATGCTGAAATAAGTGAAGTAATAATCCTATTTAATTTCATGCTGCTCAAATAAAATAAAAGATACTATGTTAACTCATAATAAGCATCTTTCAGAGGATAGAGATAAGTAATACTTTGTCAAGAAGATAATATCCAAGTGGTTGGGTGAACAGGAAAAAATTAAAGTAGTTGAGTTGATGTGAGAAGATGTAACCTATAGAAAAGGAATGTACAAAGAACTGTATTGAAAATGTATAGCTTTGGGGCACCTGAGTGGCTCAGTCTGTTGAGCTTCTGACTCCTGATTTCAGCTCAGGTCGTGATCTCAGAGTCATGAGATCAAGCCCCATGTCTGGCTCCACACTCAGTGGGGAGTCTGCTTGAGATTCTCCCTCTCTCTCTCTCTGCCTCTCCCCCCAAACAAATAAATAAATCTTAAAAAAAGAAAATGTATAGCTTTATAGAAATATATAGCTTTATAGAAACAATCTTAAACAAGTAGGTTTATTGAAAATGTGGAACACACATCAAATAGAACGTGTTGCAACAGAAAGCAGAAATGTGGTCATTGTTGTTAAACTTAGGTATTATTTACCATTTTGGCTGGGAAATTGATGTGTACTATCTTTAAGGTTCTCTTTAAATTTTGTGATTTTAATCTTAATGTGAAAACATTGCATATGTCCATGTACCATCCCAAAGTTTCAGAAGAATTCTTGGTATATTTCAGCCACTTAACAAAAATTATTACATCCAGATCTTCCCTAAAGAAGAAGGTAGTGAATATTGACCAAGTAATGTTGAGGTTTTGCAAACAGGAGATCAACTGGATGAAGATCTATGTCAAAAGCTGAGTTTCCAAATTGGGCTCCAAACCCTCAACCTCTTGAAGTTTTATGATCACTTTAACTATGTGTTGTAAAGTGAAATTAATAAAATATAACTTATTAGCTAAGGTTGTGTTGAGGGTGTGTCAGATTCATTTATACACTGATGGGAGAAGCGGTGAGATAAAAAGAAGTTACAGATTTGGAGAGGATAAGGAAACAGAAGGTTTATTTACCTTGGAAACAGAATAAGCAGCATTAAAAACATGTGAGATAAAGAATGAGGTTTGATTTTACAAATCATAACATTATCATGCCCAAATCATGTATCACAGAAGAGAACTGTGTGTCAGAATTATCCTAGATGCTAAATTTGGTGAGAGTAGGCAAAAGGAACCACAGATTTAAGAAGCAAATGCTACAGATATAACCATGGCTGATTGCAGTGACTTAGCTGTACCTCCACTGGTGGGGTCCAATATGGACGACGATGGCTCATAAGATGGTGCCAACAGAGATTAGAAGCACAGTGACAAGAAACAAGTTTTATTTTTAAGTGGCTATTGTCAGTGATTTTTTCTAACATGTAAACAAAATTGCAACATACACTCTTTTCTTATTTCTTAATTTTTTTCCCTTTAAAAATTGCATGTGTGTTAAATTTATCCCCTAAGGATATGCTGATAACTTTGTGTGAGACCCATATGAAGTGGCTATCTACTATTGATCAGTTCAGATGCACAGATCATAATGTATTTGATGTGAAAAAAATCCCTAATTCCTACAATGATTCTTCAATGGTGAAAATTGACATTCCACCACAAAAAAAGCAACGTTTTACATTTTCCCACCAATTCGACTTATAGAAAATCTTACATACCAATAATACAAATATGAAGATGTTTCTAGTGATGATTACTAAATTTTCTTTATGTCCATAGCATCAAAAATATATGGATCCACGTAATGATGAATGATATTAATAAGTGATACCATTCTTTTCAATGAAAAAAAAGAAGAGATAAAAGAAATGTAGAGGACTTCTATAATGGGGGACCAAAGACCTTTGTGAATCACTATGTCTTTAATAAAGCAAAGAATATACTAAAAAATGTTAAATCAATTTTTTCAATTGCTCTGGATATCAGCCAAAGGTTAGAAATAATGTGAGGAGAATTTACTCAGTAAAAACTGATGAATGTTGGTAGGAATAACAAGGTTTGTGGCATTGTAACTTGACCTAATACCATCACAGTTCTCACAGTTGTGCAACAGTCATGAAAACTAGCAGCTTGACAACAATTTTAACTGCTGTATCAACACTGGATTGTGTAGGCTGAGTTTGGACTCCTAAGGATGTCCCATCCCCAGAGCAATCAATACATCCTATAAAACATAAGGAAATATAGGTTTTTATATGGTATCAAAATTAAAAAGACATTAATAACTTTGAAAAATCCCATGTACATGGGTATTAAAAAGTTATCAAATAATACACTCCAAATGACAATATAAATTGTAAATACTGGATAATGTAAACTAAAAAAAATAAATTACAAAATTGCATATTAAAAGTGATGCAATTTGAAGACATGAACAGACATTTCTGCAAAGAAGACATCCAAATGGCCAACAGACACATGAAAAAGTGCTCAACATTGCTCGGCATCAGGGAAATCCAAATCAAAACCTCAGTGAGATACCACCTCACACCAGTCACAATGGCTAAAATTAACAAGTCAGGAAATGACAGATGTTGGCGGGGAT
>NW_022589719.1:25360611-25368900 GCF_004348235.1 Phoca vitulina | reverse complement strand
GGAGGGGGAGAAGAACCATGAGAGACGATGGACTCTGAAAAACAAACTGAGGGTTCTAGAGGGGAGGGGGTTGGGAGGATGGGTTAGCCTGGTGATGGGTATTGAGGAGGGCACGTTCTGCATGGAGCACTGGGTGTTATGCACAAACAATGAATCATGGAACACTATATCTAAAACTAATGATGTAATGTATGGGGATTAACATAACAATAAAAAAAATTAAAAAAAAAAAAAAAAAAGAAAAGCACATGTTAAATTTCTCCCTCCACAGATAAAAAGCCAGGAAAAATGACCTGAAGACAAATCTAACCAAATTCATGGAATTTGTTCTCTTAGACTTTGCTGATGTCCCCATCTTCAGTGGTTTCTACTTGGATTGTTCTTAGTTGTCTCTATCCTTATGCTGATGGACAGGGGCACCATATTTCTAAAAAAAGAACTGGACCCTGCTCTCCAGATTACCAGGTAGTTTTTTTTTTTTTTTCTTAAAAGTTTTTCCTTATAAAATCTTTAAAAAAAAAAGTTTTTCCTTCTTGGAAATCTGTTATGTATCTATTACCCTCCCTGAATGCTCATGAATCTTGGGACCCAAATAAAACAGTTTAGTTTTAGTTTAGTCATACAACTCTTTGAGCCTAAGTACTTCCATCTATAGTGTACCATGAGGACATCAACATTTAATTCAAGAAGATTATTTTAGACTAAATGAGAGATCTTATTGCATGCCCTTGACCAACACAATGGTAGCTTAGTTAAAATGAGTTTTGTCCTTTGTTTTCCCAGATATTATTTAATGTTATAATATAATTGTCTTTCTTGTTTAAATTTTTATATTGTCCACCTATATCTCAATACATGAGAAGGTTACTGAGTCTCTGTAGGTCTTATTAATTACTCATGATCATACACTTGCTCACTCACTAGCTAAAATATATATTCTCTGCCTTTGGTATTTCTGGAAACTAAAAATGATATTTTTAAATAATTTATAGCATTCCATTATGATTTTTGTGTTTTTCATCTCTGACATATTATTTAAATGAAAATGGCCCATGGCAGGTAGCAAGTCACTGGAAGATAAATTTACTAGGTAGAGTTTCAGAAATCGTATCATCAATGTAATTCCTTCAATATTGTTATTATTACTTAAATAACCAATAGGTCAAAAAACACTTATCAAATATTTACTGCATCTTTGAATAAGATAAATAAAAGATCTTGCATTATAATACCTGATGACCCTGTTGTTTATTTTATTTTGATAAATAAATGAAACCAGAATGGTTTCAAATAACATGCATGCACGAATAGTAACAGCTACAGCTATACCATGTAGAAAGGGAGGCATGCCTTGTACTTACAGAAGGCTTTATGGAAGAATTGAGAAATTACAAAAAAATATAATGTGAAATTTGGTGGTAACATACCACTGAGGAAATGTAAAAGTTTCTGCCTCAGGATTCTGTTTGTTAATATGAAGAAAAAAAATGGACTAATTTGGTCTGCATACATACAAAAATTCAAAATTAATAATTCTAGAACACATCACTTTCATTCAAATCCAAACCTAGTATTAAGTGTTAAATATGTTGATATATTTAGAATTTAGCCTGTATTCTCCATTAGACCTCAGTTGTGTTCTTTGAGCCCAGGATATAAAAAGCTGGGAATTAGTAAACAATAGAAATTTTATGTGCTAATTCCCCCACATCCCTTTAGTCCGTTAGAAATTAGAAAACGAATTAGAAAACAGGCCTCAGAAGATAAATGGCTAATTTCACTGTTTTCACAGATGGAAAAAAACCCAACAGAAGTAAATCTCACTTCAATGACGGAATTTACTCTTTTGGGATTTTCTGATTATCCCAATCTTCAAATTTTTCTTTTTGTAATATTCTTCTTTGTCTATGTGATAATTCTGATGGGAAATGGCATTATTGTTCTCATAACCAAGGTTGACCAGACTCTCCAGACTCCCATGTATTTTTTCCTTAGTAATTTTTCCTTCTTGGAAATCTGTTTTGTATCTGCCACTCTCCCCAGAATGCTCACAAATCTTTGGACTCAGAAAAGAAATACCTCTTTGTTTGCCTGCGCAACACAAATGGGTTTTGTGCTTATGCTTGGAAACATAGAGTGCCTCCTTCTGACTGTGATGGCCTATGACCGCTACATGGCCATTTGTAGCCCTCTGCACTACCCTCTAGTCATGAACCACAAGGTCTGTGTCTAGCTGGTGGCAGCCTGCTGGATCACTGGAGTTCCTGTCGAGATAGGGCAGACATGCCAGATTTTCTCTCTGCCAATTTGTGTGTCTAACCAAATCAATCACTTCTTCTGTGACATCCCCCTACTACTCAAGCTGGCCTGTGGGGACACTTTCCTGAATGAGATGTTAGTCTTTACAGTCGCTGTGCTCTTTGTTATGATCCCTTTTCTGTTGATACTTGGATCCTATAGTAAAATAATCTCTACCATCCTGAGGTTGCCATCAGCAACAGGACGAATCAAAGCTTTCTCCACCTGCTCATCTCATGTCATAGTTGTGGCCATGTTCTTTGGATCTGCAATTATTACATATTTACAACCCAAATCTAAACATTCTTCCAGAACAGAAAAGTTTCTCTCTCTTTTCTATACCATAGTCACCCCAATGTTTAATCCCATGATATACACTCTGAGAAATAAGGATGCCATGATAGCCTTGAGAAAATTGTTGCCTTGATATTTAATGTATTAGCTGCCGATTTGAACTCATTGTCGGTTTTCTTATTTAATTCTGCAGTTGTGCAATCAAAAATTAATATTCAGGGTTTTTTTCCTACCTTACTATACATTGATTACTTCTACTCATTGCTGAGCTTGTTGTTTTGTGCTGGACTCTGATATCAGGATTATATCCACAGGGTTGTCATGCAAATTAAGAAATTAAGACACTAAGTATCCAGCCAATCTCATATTCAGGCCAACACTCTACTTCTCCCTCAAAGTTACTAGTGATGGGTACTTTTTGCTGAAAAATATAGTATCTCTTATCTAGTAATTGATGTCATATACTTTTTTCCACCTAAAAACTATAGTCTTTTTTTTTTTTTTTTTTTTTTTTACTTATAGCAAATAGGCTTTATTTCAGGAACTTGCAATTAAGGATGGTTTGGTGAATGTTTTGATACTTTCCCCTTTATGTAACACTCTTTTTTACTTTTCATGAAATTATTAGATTGTAAAGGATATGTATATGGTAAGCCTTTGGAGAATATTTGTTAAATGTCTATATGCTTATACTTTTAGACATTTTACCATTCATCAAACAGAATTTTCCTTGTTATGATTTAGAGAACACCAAAGGAAAGACTAAAATATACAAAAACCCTCTGATGATACTTAGAAATTGATAGGCTGGCAAAGAATCTTTTACCACCTGCTTTTTTCCTACATGCCAGCCTGATTTTCTCCTTGACATATGCTTTTTCTATATGGCTGAATCATGACATTTTGGTAATTTTTACCTTATATTTCACTAATGCAAAAAATATTAGTGCACTGTGCTTTTCAGAGATACAATATGTATGGGATTGAACTATTTTGTCCTCACATGGATTCACCCATTCTCTAAGATCACTTGATTTATTTATTTTTATTCTTTTGGTGGAGTACATAATAGAGATTAATATAGAAGCACTTCAGATATTTACTGCATTATTTTTCCAAGTTTTTCTGGATGAAAAGAGGGTAACTGAGAAGAGAGAATCATTATACTAAGCAAACAAAAGTTACCATTAAGAAGCAAAAGTCTTGTATTTATTTAGGTGTTTCCCATCAAAATACAGGAAACCCATTTGGATCTATTTTCAATCAAACTTGGTTGGAAAATAATGCAGTGTGTAGTTAGTTTTTTTTTTTTAATTTATTGTTTTAAACTCTGGATCTCTTTTTTATAATATATGTTTAAATAATATCCATAATTTATACAACAGTTAGTTTTCTTGTTTTAAACAAGAGATACCTCTTTAAGACGTATCATGGCATCAATAAAGATCTAAAAACACAGAACAATCAAGGCACTCCTTTCAGAGAAGAGAATGTTGAGACAGCAGCTGTGACAATAACATATTACCCATCTAGAGAAAGAATGGAAGAAAAGGTAAGAATGTTGATTTTGTAACCATTTCAAAGTGCCCTGTTTCAGATTTCTATTGTTGCATAACAAATCACACCCTAGGTTTGTAGCTTAAAACATCACTTTATGGTACCTCATATGTGTATGGGTCAGGAATTGGGGCGGGATCCACTGAGTGATTATTCTGCTCCATGTGACGCTGACTGTGGTCACTAAGGAGTATTCAGATGGTAAGTGGTCTGATCTGTAATGTCTAAAATAGTTTTGTATTACTATATATTACTATGTATTGCCATATGATATGGTTACAATGGTGGATTTCAGAGAAAAAAAATCTAGTTGTTATGTAACTTATGTATACATGGGAAGAAACAGTTAAATACTTAGATAAATACATTAGTAAGAGAGGAACCTGGGTGGCTCAGTCAGTTGAGAGCATCCAACTTGGTTTCAGCTCAGGTCATGATCTCATGGGTTGTGAGGTCGAACCCAGCTTAAGGCCCCACACTTGGCGGAGAGTCTGCTTGGGGATTCTCTCCTTCTGTCCTTCCCCCTCACTCATGTTCTCTCTCGCTCCAAAATAAATAAATAAATCTTTTTAAAAATACATTAATAAGATAGTCAAAAATTATGTACAGTAAAGTGATTGAGATTGCATTTGTGATAGAACACTTTTTAATTTAGTTTGGGTAATCAGAGGTTAAGGAATATTTTTCATCAGGACTGGCACTAAAGTATCTTTTTTTATCTCACCAGTAGGACTCACCTAGGGAAAAAATATTATTAAGTTAAAAATGATAAGTGAAGACAATGAAGAAATGATAAGAAAGAGGAGAGGAAGGGTCCCACACTCACTAGTTCATATAAAGTACAGCACATATACATGGCAATAAGAAAGAGACATGTGTTGGAATTTGAGCTGATAAACTTAATTATGTAAAAAAAATATTGAAATGTGTCTTTCTGCAATTGGGACCAAGAAAAAGATGCTTTTCCTTACAGTTTGTATTCATCATTTTACTGGCAATACTAGCTTCTGCAGTGAAAAAGAAATAATATGAGAATTGGAAAGATAGATATTAAGCTAATTATTGGCAAATTATATAAATGTAGATACAGAAATATTCCAGAATCTACATTGAAATTATTAGAGTTAATAAATTAATTCAACATATGTCCTGATTGCATAATCAATAAGAAAAATCAATTTATTTCCATATAAAAGAAGCAAACATAAGTTAACATTAAAACACTATGTAAATAGGATCAAATATATCAAATACTTAAGAGAAATCTAATAAAAAAAAAAAAACATGCAGGAAGTCTACCCACTAACCTATAAGATAATTCGAGGGAAGTTTTAGAGAAAAAAGTAAATGATTGCAATGACATGTTCATGGATTAAAACTCAATATTGAAAAGATATCAGTTTTCCTCAGCATGAACCACAAATTCAATAAAATATAATAAATCCCATCTGTGTGTGCACGAGTGTGTGTGTAACTTATCAAGCTGATTCTAAAACTGTTGTGGAAATGAAGACAGCCAGCAATAGCCAAACCACTGCTGAAGAGAAGTGAAGTGGGAGCACCTACTTTATTGGGCATCATGACACATTGTAAACTGAGAATTCAGACAAGAGGAAAGAATTCAACAATAAAGAGACCAGTGACACATAATAGAGAGCCCAACACATACCCAGCTCATGGACTCACTTGAATATGTAAAGATTGCAGAATAATGTAGAAAAGATAAGTTTTTTTATAAATTGTGCTAATTTAATTAGAAGTGAATGTGTTTTAAAAAATCAACCCATACTTCACACTATTTATAAAAAAGAAAAACCCAGGTAGTTTGTAAACCTGAATATGAAATGCAACACAATAAAGCTTTAAAGAAAATAGGACTACCCTACAACCCAACAATTGCACTACTAGGTATTTATCCAAAAGATACAAAAATACTGATTTAAAGGGGCACATGCACCCTTATATTTTTGCAGTATTATTTACAATAGCCGAGTTATGGAAAGAGCCCAAATGTCCATCGACTGATGAATGGATAAAGAAGATGTGGTATAAATATACAATGGGATATTACTCAGCCATCAAAAAGAATGAAATCTTGCCATTTGCAATGACGTGGATGGAACTGGAGTGTATTAAGCTAAGCAAAATAAGTCAGTCAGAGAAAGACAAATACCATATGATCTCACAATAGGTGGAATTTAATAAACAAAACAAATAAGCAAAGGAAAAATAGAGATAGAGACAAATTAAGAAACAGACTTTCAACTAATAAAGTACAAATTGATGATTACCAGAGGGGAGGTAGGTGGGGGGATGGGTGAAATAGGGGACTTGTATGAAAGAGTATACTTATCATGATGAAAAACATAAAATGAAATGATAAAAGAAAAACGAGAAAACATCATAGAATATGTATTAAAGATGTGGAGCCATGGAAACTCTCGCATATGAATTGTTACCCCATTTAGAGTCTGCCTTCATCTAGAGAATCCTACTCTTAGGTATGTATCTGGCAAAATTGCATACACATGGATGCTGGGGACCCCTCTAAGAATGTTTATTTTAGGATCCTTCATAATAGCAAACACTTATCAAATCAAAATTGTAACATAACTGTGTAAATTTCACACAAAGAAAAAGCAGAGATCTATCAAAATGAACAAAACACAATTATATACAACCTGAATGAAGTCTATCAGTGAACAAAATAAACCATAAACATAAACATACTGTGTATGTCCTTTTAGGTAATGTTAAAAGACAATGTTTGGGGATGCCTACAGATTTAATGGCTCCCATTAGGAAGAGGAATATGAGGCAGCTACATCCTTTATATTTTTCTATAGCTGACTTGAGCAGTGGTTACAAGGATGTTTGCTTTATATAGATTCACATGGATGACAATTCATAAATTTTTCTGCAGCACATAGGATTTAAATCAAACAACTATGTATTAAAAAGATGGAAGAGATGCATCCAAATGTTCACACATGAGAGACAGTTTTGTTGTTTTAGTTTTCCCCCCTCTTGTCTTCATTTTCTTTAATGAACACATCTTGTTGGTAATGAAAACAAAAACCTAATGCTCTTTATTCTTTTAATGTCATGCTTTTGTTTTGGCCTGAAACCAAGTCAGTAAAATCAATTGCCCTTTTCCTCAAAAATCATAATAACCAACCAAAAATCTCATGATCCAACACTGGTGATACCACTGAATTGTGCTGGATAAAGGAATCAAATGTGTATAATGGACATAATTAAAACCAAGTCACACATAATTTCGAACATTTAAAACAAATAAAAAAATAATTTCCATTTCTGGTTGTGATGCACATGGTCACAGCAAGCTGATTTTTCTGCTGAAACCATTAGATAAATTTAGATAACCTATAAAAGTTCTATTTGGAAGGTATCAGATTAGCTGTGGAAGAAAAAGAGAATAGATGACAATATCAAAATTAAGGCTCATTAAGTCAGAGAGTGATAACTGACATGATCATATTTAGTTGGCTTACCATCTTTTTTTATAATTTTTTTATTATGTTATGTTATTCACCATACAGTACATCTTTTGCAGATACAATATTGTTGCCAAATGCAAATCTGCTTAAACTCACAGGCATGCAAGTTGGTTTGATTCGGAGTGAACACATCAGGGTAAATAATGTGTCTTTCCAAGTGACTGCATAGAAATGTTTATTTTTTAATAAACTGAATCTCCATGCAGTTTAAAATTTCTTTCCTTGGGGTGCCTGGGTAGCTCAGTTGTTAATCATCTGCCTTCGGCTCAGGTCATGATCCCAGGGTCCTGGGATCGAGCCCCACATCGGGCTCCCTGCTCAGCAGGAAGCCTGCTTCTCCCTCTCCCACTCCCCCTGCTTGTGTTCCCTCTCTCGTTGTGTCTCTCTCTGTCAAATAAATAAAATCTTTTTAAAAATAAATAAATAAATAAAATTTCTTTACTTTTTCATGAACGGATTTGACTGTCTTCTCATATGGTTAAAGGATGATTTCCCTCCCTTAGCTGTAAGTTGTTTTTTCATCTAGTCAGCCCTTTTCTTTTTCCTTTCCTTTCCTTTCCTTTCCTTTCCTTTCCTTTCCTTTCCTTTCCTTTCCTTTCCTTTCTTTTCCTTTCTTTTC
>NW_022589719.1:25347793-25360511 GCF_004348235.1 Phoca vitulina | reverse complement strand
TTTCCTTTTCTTTCCTTTCCTTTCCTTTTCTCTTTTCTTTCCTTTCCTTTCCTTTTCTCTTTTCTTGTCTTTTCTTTTCTTTTCTTTTTTTCTAACTGATTATGAATAATCTAAAGTTACAGAAACCTGATCTGTGATTTCTTGGGGTTGGGCATAGAAGGGAAATAGATTGTGAGGTTGTACATCGGAATGTTTCACGATGATGTGAATATTCTGTATCTTGATTGTGGTGATAGCTTCACAAGTATATATATAATATATATATATATTATATATCTATATATACTTGTTGGATTTCATCAAATTTTAAATTTCATTGAATGTATTTTATGTAAACTATGTCTCAATAATGTTGCTAATTTAAGAATAAAAATAATATGACATTGCATTAGACATGAGTATATTTTTTAAAATGCTAAAATATAGATATGTACCACAAATAATTACTATTAGGTAAATGCCATGTTAGAACTTCAGTCGAAAGGTTTACATGTTATAGCATGCTATAGCACACTGCTAGTGACCGAAAACGAACCCTGTGGCAGAGTCTGACTTGATGCTCTCCAAATATATTTCCATTTCTTTGACTTGCAGTAAACAATATTTCCTAGCCTTTTCATATTAACATTAGACCATGTGATTAGTTTCTACAATAGCACAGGATAGAAGTGATGTGTCTATTCTGTGTTGAGGCTCCTAAGACTGTATTGGTTTCCTTATCTTCTATCTTTAATCCTCAGCTGTCTGAATGCTGAAGGTCCAATAAGGAACTACAAAGATGAACAAACTAGGGGACAATGGGATCATTAGATGAAAGAAACCATAGTTTCTTAATTACTAATCGCAAAATTGTACTGTAGTAAAAGTGAAAGATGCTTCTTTATTTTGTTAAGCCACTGATATGTCTAAGGCATTCAGTTTTTAAATGATTATTATTCTTTTAGTGATAGTGAAACTTAATTGAATAAAGAAATGCTCAATTTCTGTCTTAAGGATAGGATAGGGATTAGCTCAGTCTACTCCAATAGGGGATGGACATTCAATATGCCCAGCCTGTAAGTAACTGACATCTTATTTGAGGCAAATCATGAATGAAGTTCTCATTTGGATATAAACATAAAGGAAGTCCCTCAGCAATATCAAATTAGTCACAATAACGATTACAGAGGGCCAATGTATAGGAAGCATGCTATAGTGAAGAGAAGCAGGTTTAAAATACAGAAAGGAAAGGCTGTTTTGTAAACATCCTATCTAGACAAATAGAAAGCACTATTTTGACAAATGGAAGCACACAATTTTCACAAGTAGTCAAAGAACCCCAAGAAGGAAGAAACAAATATAATTGCAAGTAGAAGTAGATATTGAGTTTACAACTTTATGCATAATTTTATCTCCATACCTCCTGAAGTAGCTGAATTAGGAAAATAATTTTGACAGGAAAGTTTCTTTTTTTCTTTTCTCTCTCTTTCTTTCTTAAATAATTTTGTTTAAAATGCTTATTTTTGAGGTGGTTTACACTTTGAATCAGCTAGATACTTTCCCTGATGCCTGAGTAGATGCCATAACATAAAACCATCTCGATTTTTGTCAGCAGACACGACTTGCTTCAATTTCCACAAAATTTAATCTAGAGGGGTGCCTGGGTGGCTCAGTCGTTAAGCGTCTGCCTTCGGCTCAGGTCATGATTCCAGGTCCTGGGATCAAGCCCCCACATCGGGCTCCCTGCTCCGCGGGAAGCCTGCTTCTCCCTCTCCCACTCCCCCTGCTTGTGTTCCCTCTCTCGCTGTGTCTCTCTCTCTGTCAAATAAATAAATAAAATCTAAAAAAAAAAAAAAAAAAAAAAATTTAATCTAGAAACAGAGGTCTCTACTTCTGAAAATGGATCTCACCACCTAATATATTTAAGAACCAAGCATACCATGTTCATTTGATAAAACATGTGACACATTTTTCCCAAGGTTGTGGATGATCTAGATCTGGATGAATTACAGAATGAAAGTAAGAAAAGCAAATCCACACCAATTATTAAGGATATGAAAACTAACAGATAGAAAGATTTTTAAACTTTTTTTCCTGAAAGTAATACTAGAAAATGAAGTGGCATTTCTCCACCTAGGGACTCCCCCCATAGTGGGGGAGATTTTTGCCAAGAAGGGCCTGAAGAGAAGGGCAGGTCATCTACAGAGAAAGTTTTAAAAAATAAACTCAAATGATTGCTCAACAGAAGCAGTCTCTTGGAAATCAAAATGATACACGAGAGGAGATGTCCCCCAGGATGAGCATGATTCCTATTTAAAAGCAACTAATGTTGAAGCCAGCAAGAGTACTCTAGAATTACAGTGAATTACTGACACAAAAGAAGAACTTAAAAATTTACAGTTTACAAAACACCTACTTTCACATAGATAGCTTCATGCAAATCCATAACGGTAAGCTATAATTGTGTTGCTAGACTATTTTATTTAAGGATACTTCTAAATTTGAGGCTCAAGAGACAAAGAGCAAAATAGAAAAGCATAAAATTTTGAGATCTTTATCTGAAAATGAGTTAACTACTCTTGGGAAGGAAATATTTTTCTCTATCCCTCAAGATTCTTCTGGCTGGCCTAAGAAAAACTGACATGAGACAGATTAAGAGGAGAGAAAATTTAATTCTGTGTGCACAGAAGCCCAATAAATAAATTGAGACCTAAAGAAGTGATCATTTTGCTTTTATGCATTTTAGACAAAGGAATTCCAAACAGAATTTGGGTTGGGGTAGTAATTAGTAAAAGTAACAAGGTTTATTTAAATAGGTTTCTTCCACCCTGAGTTCCCTATCTCTGAAGATAAGAATGTCTCTCTGTATCCTGCTACAGCTCCTTTCATATAGGAAATTTATTTCCTGCTTTCTGGAGACAAAAGGAGGGGGTGTCAGAGTGTTCTTGCACTGGCTGTTTCTTAAGTAACTTTAATACAAAATAATCATTATGCCATTGTGGCATATTTTGGGGCAGCCTGCCCTGCACTCCCCACTACTTAACATAATCCATATAGTTCTTACCTTTCTTAATGATAAAGTAATATTAGATGTATGTAAAATAACAATAATTATTATATTTATAATAAAAATTATTCACTTAAGATAATTTTGAAAACTAGTTCTAATGGAAATGGGAAGATATGAGAGAATTTGCTGTTTTATTTATTTATTTTATTTAAAAAAATTTTTTATGCTCAGTTTTATTTATCAAAGTATTAAGGCAAAAACATCAGTTGACAGGGATATAAGGTGGAGATGGAAGTAGTGGATTTGATGAAGTAGGAAAACACGTATTTGTTTTGGAAAGTTGGAGAACAAATATTAATAAAGTGTAATGGAATTGTTAAGCAGTATTGACTGTCAATATTAGATGACAATATTAAGTGAAGTAAGACAGTGTGTGTGTGTGTGTTAGTCCCATTCTAATGCTCTGACCATTTGCATGTTCAGAATAAATAATAATTAGGTTTAATAAAAATTGCACTTTAATAGGTTAAATTAAAAAAAGGAATATAAAGAAAGGGAGTTGCATTTGGTTGCAATGGAATCTTGCATAAGTAAGGAGCAATATATGGAAAAAGATTGTGATGAATGGGTCATTTTTCTTGATTGGATTAAAGCTTAATTGATATTTATCATGCATTGCACAGGTGTGCTAATAGGGAAGGTTATTGAACAACATGATGAGATTAATGTTTTCAATATTTAGCAGAAGTGATGGGAGAGATGCATAAAGTAGAACAATAATATTGCATATATTTATTCCCTCAGGAACAAAAGATTGGCTTAAGAAATTGAGTCTCATTGGAATATAAATGGGAGAATTTAAAACTCATTTTGAATAAGAATTGCACAAAATTTTAAGGGAAAATATTTGAATTGAAAGAAGATGGAATAAGCCAACCAATACAGAAAAAAAATGATGAACCCAGACAAAAACAATAGAAAAACAATTCCACTTTTAATAGGGGTGAATAACTACACATTATTCCTGCACAATATGCTGTAAATAACAATGCACACTTCTCATTATCTCTAGTATTATTACATGCAAGTATAAAACATATATATTAGGATTTTATTTCTTGAATTGATTTTAACTGCACATCAGTTCATTTCTGAGGTTTCACATATCATTTCCTAGAAACAGAGCAAAGTAATGGTGGAAATAATTTGAGATTACATAAATACATTCATGCATCTACTCTAGGTAATAGGAGAGAAAAATGGGGTTCAAAAATGTTAATGAATCAGGGCACCTGGGTGGCTCAGCTGGTTAAGCTTCCGACCCTTGATTTTGACCCTGGTCATGATCTCAGGGTCATGAGATTGAGCCATGTGTCAGCTCCACTCTGGTGAAGAGCTTGCTTGAGATTCTCTCTCTCTCTCTCTCTCTCTCTCTGCTCTCCCTCCCCTCCAACCCTGCTTGCACTCTCTCTCTAAAACAAACAAACAAAAAATGTTAGTGTATTAACCATCTTGAATTTACCGTATCTGAGGATGGAGAACAAATTAAAACCAGAAATTTTGAATATAACTACCATTGTGGAATTTTTTCTCTTGGGGTTTTCTGATATTCCCAATCTCCAGTGGATTCTTTTTGGGGTATTTTTAGTCATCTACCTAACTATCCTGATGTGCAATAGCATCATAATATTGATAATAAGAATTGACTCTGCTCTCCAGACCCCCATGTATTTTTTTCTTAGCAATTTTTCCTTCTTAGAAATCTGTTATGTAACAGTCACTATCCCAAGAATGCTCATGGACCTATTGACCCAGAAAGGAAATATTTCTTTCTTTGCCTGTGCTGCACAAATGTGTTTTGTCCTTATGTTTGGAGGCTCAGAGTGTCTTCTCCTGACAGTGATGGCCTATGACCGCTACGTGGCCATTTGTAACCCTCTGCACTATACTCTAGTCATGAACCAGAAGGCCTGTATCCAGCTGGTGACTGTGTCCTGGATCAGTGTAGATCCAGTTGTAATTGGACAAACATGCCAGATTTTCTCGCTGCCTTTTTGTGGGTCTAACACAATTAATCATTTCTTCTGTGACATCCCCCCAGTATTCAAGCTTGCTTGTGGGGACACATTTGTGAATGAGATAGCAATCTATGTAGTTGCAGTGGTCTTCATCATGGTTCCATTTCTGTTGATTGTTTTCTCCTATGGCAAAATTATATCCAGCATTCTGAAATTGTCATCAGCCAAAGGGAGAGCTAAAGCCTTCTCTACCTGTTCTTCTCACCTGATAGTTGTAGTTTTATTCTATGGAACGACTACCATCACTTATTTACGACCCAAGCCAAATCAATCTGAAGGAGTTGGGAAATTGATCTCTCTTTTCTACACCGTTTTGATCCCAACATTGAATCCCATTGTATATACTTTGAGGAACAAAGACATCATGGTAGCACTGAGAAAACTACTAACAAAGTTATTAACGTGACTCAAATACTTGAATTTACAGAATTTGCTTATATGTTCCTCATGTAGCGGCAACAGAAAAAAATGTCTTCTAGTTTTATTCCTCAATAATGATTATTAATGCCATCATAGAAACTTCATATTATGTTAAGGAACCTTAGTTTCATAGGATTAAGTTAAGGGCTTCTCTATAATCAAAGCACAAATTATCTCAATTGCAACAATCTAATTTGAAGATCCATCTGTCCTCTACTGTGAACTAGTGAGTTAAGAGCTTGCATGAGCAATACAATGACAGTTAACTCAGTGTGTCTTATAACCAAGGATAAGGGTCATGTGCTGTGATTTTTTTTTTTAAACCTTCCCATTCCTTCAGATATATTTGCTGCCAATCTTTGTACCTATGATTGAATTTAGCCAATAACAAAACCCAGCAACAGCCAAGATGGTGGAAGCAGGATAATCTTAGTATTTTCTTTACATTTGCCCTTCTTTCTATCTCTTGTCACTGTCCATGTTGCTTTAAGACTACAAATCCTGAAAATTTCCCCTTTACTCTGGTGACATCATTCCCTCTCCTTGTAGCTTCAGGTTTTGCTTTGATAATATCTATTTAGTATTATAAATCTCTGGAATTTTCACTATAAACTACCCAAATGAATGTGTAGCACATTGAAATGTTGGTCCCTCTGAAATAAATGTCCGTTTAGAATCTGCAAATGTGCCTTATTTGGAAAAAAAGAAAGAAGACTTTGTGGATGTAATCAAGTCAAGAAAATGAGATGATCCTGATTTAAGGTGGGCACTATATCCCTTGACCAATGTCCTCAGACAGAAAGGTAAAGGAAGTTTAAAAAATAGAGTCACAGAGAAGAACGTCATGTGAAGGTGGAGGCAGAGATGGAAGTGATACAACCAAGAACCAAAAACAGATCAAGAGCCACCAAGAGCTGGAAGAAACAAAGAATGAGTCTCCTTTAGATCTTTTAGAGGAATGAAGAGAGACTGCCAACACTGTGATTTTGGACTCTGGATTCTAGAACTGTGAGAGATTCAGTCTTTGTTGTTGTAAGCCATTCAATTTGTGATACTTTGTTATTGTAGATCTAGGAAAGTTATGCACCATGTAAATAGTCTTTTCATTGAAGTGCTTCTGTTTGAATCCTCTGGAATAAATTCTGTATCCTTACTGGGAAGTAATTTGGGATTTTTCTTTTGAATTAAAAATCAAAATACTTATCCTTTTATTTTAAAAACTGTATCAATGAAAACTCACCTTGTAGAAATAATATTTTCCAAGAATAATTATTACCTGTATTTGTTTAAGAATTTTTATTAAGTGTGTTTGTTCAAGAGTGTTTATTAAAGGTTTTTTTATAGTGCAAAAGAAAACAAGAAGCAAAGGGAAGGTGCTCTCAGTTGGAACGTATTAAGACACTGGAGTACGTCTACATCATATAGTACAACACAGCCTTCCAAGACAATGTTTTAGAGCCCCTTCACTGAAGAAATTCCAAGCTTTCCTGACATGTGGGAAAGTAAATGTATGTATAAAACATAACTATTTTTATAAAACGAAGAAGGTTAGCATTCCATTATCTCATACAACATTTTACATGTGCAAGTCGATAGTGGGTGTTGTGCATATTAGCCCACTTTGTATTTGGGAGGATGTGGATTTAAGGAAAATATTGACTTCCTTACACTGCCAGGATTTCAGTGATTTCTCATTTTTATTATATTTTATTCATAGTTTGGATTTATTACAAAAAGAATGGAATATGTAAATTATGAGAAATAATAACTTTTTAATTCAGTAGACATAAAACTCATAAAGAAAACTCTTACATTACTCCCTTTCTTATTGTTACTGAAGTCTTAAAGAATATTTAGCATCTAGCAGAGAAATTTCAGTATCAGCCAAATCACCTTAGATTTTTGAAAGAATCAACAGATTTCTTTTATGAACTAAAAGGAATTGGGATATATAACATTTAGGGTAATTTATTTTAAAAATAACTAAAAGAAAATAAAAATAAAATTAACTAAAAGGTCTTTTACAATAGATGTAAAGATGGACAAATCTAAGATTATAAAACTGACGTAGTTAAAAATAAATGCCTGTCAGTCATCACTGAATGATCATAATAAATAAAACAATCTTCAAATCAAAAAAGGAAGAAAAGAGAAAAATGTCAATGAGTATAGAATTAATGAAGGGATTCTCAGGATTTGACAAATCAGAAAGATAATATAGAATACAAAAATTATGTAAATATTGTACTCGCTTCGGCAGCACATATACTAAAAAATTATACAAATATTGATAAATAGGATTTTTTTGGACTTTTACAAATCAAATAAAAAAATGAATGTGCATGATTATCAAAGATTAAATAGGTGGTAAATTTATAAATTGGGCATTACTCTTTCAGTACTAAAAAACGATGTATAAAAATGCTTTTATGTACTTGGTGACAATAATAATTTGCAAATTGAAAAAATAAGAGAATAAAAAAAGCAAAAATGTAAATCTTCCAAAAAAACCTAAAAATATTGGAAATTAAGTCTCATTAAAGCTTATATGAAACATCAAATTAAGACTTAATGACAATAAAAGAGTTAATTTTTTGAGATTTCACCATATTGATCCAATTAAGAAAATATATATTTCTGAATATGCCAAATCATTAATCAAATATTTTCTATCCATAAAAATAGTTATTATTAACCCTAAAAGAAAATAAACACAGTTGCATTCTTTTCTCCAGTTTGATGATGGAAGGATTCATCAGACTCCACAGAATGTACTCACACAAGGATTTTATTTAAAGGCAAATAATATGTACCAGTTTCCACCATTTCCAACACTCCAGCCCTGAGCAAACCTGGAGCATGAGCAGAGGCATGCTCTGGAATTTCCCGAAGCTACCACGTGCCACTGCGCATGCGTCCTTCCCTCAACTTGGACAAGGTTAAGAGTTCTGAGATAAGATCAAGAACTTCCCGGGTCCCTTTTTTCTCCATTTTGGATACTGTCCACTTGCTTGAAATCAGATGAATCGTGCAAGGAATTTCGGCTTTTAGAGAGTTTAGAGAGCAAGGGGAGTTGGGTCTGGGTCATGTAACCAAGCTGGGACTGATTGGGATTGTAATCAACTGGATTGTCAAACCTGTTGGATAGTTGTAAACCATCAATAATGAAACTGATTGGAGTCTCCAGGGTAGTATTAGACCTTACCCAGCATATCATGAAGTCCACTGGTCTTATCTTAACCAAGAATAAGAAACTAGGCATCCAGACATTCCCAAGACAGAGATTAAACTTTTCCAAGCCATGTCTCCTCAATGGTAACAATTAAATCCAATATCTGTTAAGCTGTTGCATTTGTTTTCTAATCCTGTATAACAAACGACCACTAATTTAGCAACTTAAAACAAATTTATTATTTCACAGTTTCTATAGTTCAGAAGTCCAGCATGGTGTGGCTTGTTTCTCTGCTGAGGGTCTTAGAAGCTGAAATTCAGGTACTACCTGGCTGATATTCTTGTCTGGAGGTTCTGGAGAAGAATATTTGATTCTAAGCTCTATTAAGTTATTGGAAAAATCCAGCTTTTGAAATTGTGAGACTGAGGTCCATTCTTTTCTTGGAAAAAAACTGGGAACAACTCTGGGCTCCAGGAAGCCAAAGACATTCCATGCCTCCTTCCTTCTTCCACTTCGCTCACCTTGAATCTTTGATACTTTTTCTGGATCTGACGGCTATACCTGGATTTTAAGGACTTATGTCATTAGGTCGGCCCACCTGGATAACCTCCCTAATTTAAGGTCAACTAATATTTCACCTTAATTACATCTGCCCAGTGCCTTTACAGTTATTTTAGAGTTATGATATAATTTACTGCAATTATAACTCAAAGAAAAAGGCAAAAGATTTTCTCAAAATTTTTTGAAAATCAATTGAAAATGTATCTTACTTTCATTTAAAAACTTAGAAACTGAGGCAAGCCTGGGGAGTTTTGTCTTGGAACCAGAGGGAGAGAGAGAGAAAAGGAAAAAAAAAAAAAAAAAGAAAAGAAAAGAAAGAAAGAACATGAGCCAAACATTTCATTGCAAATTAGAACGTGCTATGGGAGTAAATTCACACAACTCGGTTATATCCAACAGATAATTTTCACAGAGATTAAGGAAGTAGACTGGAAACAATAGCAGCCACTGTAGGTTTTTTTTTCTTCTGATATATTTTCTATTTAAAATATTTATTTTGAACACAGGCTGGAGGTATATATTGAAATAGAATGCTTATTTCGGGGCACCTGGCTGGCTCACTTGGTTGGACAACTGCCTTTGGCTCAGGTCATGATCCTGGAGTCCCAGGATCGAGTCCCGTGTCGGGCTCCTTCTCCCTGCTCAGTCGGCTTCTCCCTCTGACCTTCCTCCCTCTCATGCTCTCTCTCTCTCTGTCATTCTCTCTCTCAAATAAATAAAATCTTTTTTTAAAAAAGAAAGAACACTTATTTTGGACAACCATTAAAAAATGATTAATTAGGGGGCTTGGGGGGCACAGACCAGACGGTTAAGCATCCAACTCTTAATTTCAGCTCAGGTCATGATATCAGGGTTGTGGGTTGGAGCAGAGTCTACTTGTCCCTCTCCCTCTGGTCCTCTTCCCCCTCATACGTGCACATGTTCTCTCTCTCTCTCTGAGATTCACCATATAGTAAATAAATAAATAAATCTTTTTAAAAATAATTAATTAATATTCCAGTCAGGATTGTGTCAGTTAAAAGGAAAAAAAAGGAAAATAAATAGATCACAAATGCAACATGCACATGTAATGATAGAAGTCTAGTGTTGCTATATTCAAAGGCTCAGGTGGAAGATCAAGGGAGAAACATTAAGAAAACTGGAGATTAAAAAAAAAAGGGTCTCACATGCACGATTTTGAGTTTGGGTATTCTCCAATGAATATTAATGGACAATTAAGTGGTGCTGCTTTCTCAAGAGAATTCTTGCTCCCTGCCAAGATGTGGTATGGGGGTAAGGTGGATGACCAGGGGACCTGAATTCCATAGGGTGACTGTCCATAAGAATGCCTTTGTCCAGAATGTCTGGAAAAGCAAATTAGAATGAACAGTAAACATAAAGTTAAGATGATACATGAAAAAGAAATAAAACCAGTAGAATAAAAGGGTTGTTTTTATTTAAAAGAAACTTGGTATTTTGAAAGCATGTATATTTTGAAATAAATATGAGTTTAAATTATGAGAAAAAAGATAAATTTCTTATTAAAACAAAAGTTTCTTGCATATATATGATTATATACATATTTGTATATATTTATATTATATATTATCTATATAATATATATAAAATGTATTTACTTAAACTGTTCTACTGAGGGAGGAAAAAGCAGCTATAACTAAACCTAGAAGAGAAAGTATGAATTATTTTTTGTCAATATGATTTTGTATTAATATTCTTCACTTATTTTAGAACACTATAAAATTCAAACCTACTAATATAATGTTTATTTGCTTAGGATTTAGCATACATTCACATTTGAATTCAGTTTTGCTCTTTGATGCTAGGATATCAAATGCTGGAATTTGAATGGAGATAAATGATACATATTAATTCCTCAAACTCCTCTAGTGGATAGAAAATGGTTTAAGCTAAGAGCATAAATGACCAATTTCACTATTTTCACAGATGGAACACACACACACACACACACACACACACCCAGAAGCAAATCTCACTTCAATGACGGAATTTGTTGTTTTGGGATTTTCTTGAATTTCCAATCTGAATGTTTCTTTTTGTGATATTTTTCTTGTCTATGTGATAATCTTCATGGGAAATGGCATCATTATTCTCATAACCAGAGTTGACCAGGTTCTTTATTTTTTACTTCCTGAAAATCTGTTATGTATTTGTCATTCTTTCTAGAATTCTCCTAAACTTTGGATTCAGAAAAGAAACATTTTTTTTCTGCTTGTGCTACAAAAATATGTTCTCTTTTTATGCTTGGAAACATAGATTGCTTTCTCCTGACAGTGATGGCCTATGACCACTACATGGTCATTTGTCATATTCTGCCATGTCCTCCAATTATGAACCATAATTCTGTATCCAGCTGATGTTGACTGACTCTTGGATCAGTAGAGTTCTAGTCAAAATAGGGTAGACATGCCAGATTTTCTCTACCATTTTGTGGGTCTAACCAAATCAGCTACTTTTTCTGTGATATTCCCCCACTACTCAAGCTGGCCTGTGGGGACACTTTCCTGTATGAGATGTTGGCTTTGACAGTCACTGTGCTCTTCATTATGATCCATTTTCTGTTGATACTTGGATCCTACAGTAAAATAATCTCTACCATCCTGAGGTTGCCATCAGCAACAGGATGAATCAAAGCTTTCTCCACCTGCTCCTCTCATGTCATAGTTGTGGCTTTATTCTACAGGTCTGAAATTGTTATATATTTATGACCTAAATCCAAACATATTTTTCAGAACAGACAAATTTATGTCTCTTTCTATACCATTGTCATTCTGATGTTTAACCCCATGATATACACTCTGAAGATAAGGATTTGTAATGGCCTTGAGAAAATGACTACCTTAATGTTTCCTGCATTAGCCAATGATTTGAACTCATTTATGTTTTTCCACTTCATTTTGCTGTTGTCTAATCAGAAGTTATTTTGTAGCTTACTTTCCTGCTTGAATATGAATTGACTATCTTTATTCACTCTTGAATTTGCCATTTTATGCTGGACTTTCTGGTAGCAGGGTTATATCCCAAGTGGTTGTATTTAAAACTAGAAATGAATTTTTCAGCAAATTTCGTATTGGTGGACTAATTTCTATCAACACAAATTCATTGCTGATCTGAGACTTTACTAAAATATATAGTACCTTTTATCTAGTAATTCATGTTCCAATTTTTTCCCTAAAATTCTTAATGTATATTCTAGTTCCTGTCCCTCTTTATCATTATCATTTTCTTAAAAAATCAACTAGCCAAGATTAGTATATATGGGAAGCTTTTAAAGAATATTTGTTGAATGACTATAGAATATGGACACATCTGAACATGTAAAAGTTTGTACTGCAGAATAGTGTAGAAAAGATGGCCTTTTAAATTGTATTGATTTAAATGGATGTAAGTATGGAAAGAAGAAAGAAAGAAAGAAGAAAGAAAGAAAGAAAGAAAAGAAAGAAAGAAAGAAAGAAAGAAAGAAAGAAAGAAAGAAAGAAA
>NW_022589719.1:25347167-25347783 GCF_004348235.1 Phoca vitulina | reverse complement strand
AAAGAAAGAAAGAAAGAAAGAAAGAAAGAAAGAAAGAAAGAAAGAAAAGAACTTGACCCTTACTTCATGTCATCTATAAAAAAAATTCTAGCTACTTTGAATACTTTGAATACCTTTTCAGTAAAACTGAATTTGAAATACAGCACAATGAATCTTTTCAAAGGTAATAGACAATTATCTTTATGACCTTGGGTGAGAAAAGTATTTTAATAAAATTAGCAGCCATAGTGGAAAACACTGATAAGTTGAACTGCGTAAAATAAGTACTTCTTCATCCAAGGGAGCCATTCAGAGAGACATTTTTCAACACAAGGGTTTCAAATGCATCATATATAAAGAAGTGTTCCAAATTGCAAACAAAGAAAACTCAGGAGAAAAATTGACAGGAAACTTAAGGAGGTATTTCACAAAAAAGAATAATCCAAATAGCCAGGAAAAAAGAAGAAAGAAAAGAAAGAAGAAAGAAAGAAAGAAAGAAAGAAAGAAAGAAAGAAAGAAAGAAAGAAAGAAAGAAAGAAAGAAAGAGGAAGGAAGGAAGGAAGGAAGAAAGGAAGAAGAAAGAAAGAAAGAAGAAAGAAAGAAAGAAAGAAAGAAAGAAAGAAAGAAAGAAAGAAAG
>NW_022589719.1:25297791-25347157 GCF_004348235.1 Phoca vitulina | reverse complement strand
AAAGAAAGAAAGAAAGAAAGAAAGAAAGAAAGAAAGAAAGAAAGAAAAGAGAGAGAAACCAGCATAATGAAAACCAAATGAGAAACTAGGACTCTTTTGGAAAAACTCAGTCTTTCCCTGCTGTTGTAAGGAAAACCCCATTCCTCCCTACTGTATGTTTCTTTCCTGTGAGTCTCCTTTACTACTCACAGATCATGCTTCACTTCTGACACTTCTGGTCACCAAATAGATGGAGGTTTCCCACCACAACCAGCTATAGATTGGAGTTTCCCATGACCTCCTCCTAGGCTTCAATGAGATACCTAGAGTGGTTCATAGAACTCAAGGAAATACTTACTTTCGTTTACTAGTTTATTAAGGAATATGACAAAAGATATAGATGAAGAGCCAAATGAAAAAATGTGTACATAGGGCAAGGTCTGGGAGGTTCCCAAGTGTATGAACTTCTGTCCCCATGCAGTGGGATCTGTCACTCTTCAGACACATGGATATGTTCACCCCCCTGGGAGCTTTCCAAGCCCCAGCTTTGGGGATGTTTATGGAGGCTTCATTACATAGGCAAGGCGGGCCATTAACTCCATTTTCAGCCCCTCTCTCTTCTCAACAAAATAGAGGTAAGGGGAGCTGAAAATTCTAAGTTTCTAATCATGGCTTGGTTTTTCTGGTGATCAATTAATCCTCATGTGAAAGCCATCCAGGAGCTCACCCAAAGTTGCCTCTTTAGAACAAAAGACACTCCTACTGCCCAAAAAAATTACAAGAGTTTCAGGAGCACTGTGTCAGGAACCAGGGTCAAAGACCAAATATTAGAACAAAAGATGCTCCAAGTGTGCTTATCGCTTAGGAAATAACAAGAGTTCCAGGAGCCCGGTGTCAGCAGTCAGGGCCAGAGATCAATATGTATTTCTTATTAAGGTCACAATATCACAACCATACCCACCAGAAAGACAAAAATTAAACAAAACAAAACAAAATAAAGGACCAACCATATCACATGCGTAAAATATGTGGAGCAATGGGAACTCTTGCCCCATGCTGGTATGACAGCCTGCTTTCATCTTGGGAATATTACTCTTAGGTATGTACCAGCAGAAATGCAACCATATATGTGCCAGGGGACATCTCCAAGAATACTCATCTTTGTATCATTCATAAGAGCAAGTCCTTATCAAATTAGAATGAGAAATGATTGTGATTCCTAACACAGAGGTAAACCAGAAGGTAATAAAAATGGATAAAACCCAATTACATACAACATGGATGAAACATATTGTTGAGTAAAACCAGCCCTAATCATATTATACATAATATTTTAGTTAAGGTTAAAAGACAGTATTTAGAAAGCCTGTTAATTTTATATATATATTTCCATTTCCTAAATTTAACAAATATATCATGTTTATACTGAAAAGAAAAACCTAATACTTCTTATTATTTTTATGCCATGCTTATATTTTTTCCTGAAAGTAATTCAGGAAAATGGGTTGCCTTTCACTGAAAAAAAAAATAACAAAAATGGTTCGATAGTGTTGATAGCACCAAACCATTTAGCAGAAATGAATCAACACTTCTATAAACAGACTTACTTAAAACCAAGCCACATATGATTTCTGACATTGAAATCAAATAAATAATTTCCATTTCTGGTTAAGATGTACTGAGTGGCAACAAGCCAGTCTTCGCAAGCCCTGGAAAAATTTGGATAAATTATAAAATTTGTATTTTAGAGGCATCATACAGCTGTGGGAAAAAAAAATAGAGGACAATATCAAAATTAAGGCTCCTTAAGTCAGAGAATGATAACCCACATGAGTATTCACCCTTATGTGACTTGTGGTATTTTGCAAGTACACACTTGTTGCAATATCATGTTCTTTTATAGCTTCATGTGTGTAATGTTTTATTGATTGATACAAAAAGGAAACACTATTGTGATATTGGTCAATGGTGCCCACTTCTTGTCCACATATTAATGCATAGGAAAATGCCTCTAATGTTTTTTAAACTAAATCATTATTCAGATTAAAATTTAATTATTTTTTTAAATAAATGAAGTTGAATATATGTCCCTATTTAAGGAATGCTTTTCCTCTCTTTTCTGTAAACTGTTACTTCATCTATTTAGTACATTTTTCTATTTATATTTTGGACTTTTTTCAATATTTAAGAACAAGTCAAGAGCACTTCATTTTCACATTCATTGAGATATCATTTTTTAAGATTTATTTATTTATTTGAGAGAGAGCATGGTGGGGGCAGAGGGAGAGTCTCCCTCCCTGAGCAGGGAGACTGATATGGGGCTCGATTCCAGGACCCTGGGATCATGACCTGAGTCAAAGGCAGATGCTTAACCAACTGAGCCACCCAGGTACCCTGAAATATCATTTGTAATTATTTTCTCCATTGTATCAATTCTATTTGACTCTACTTTGGGGGCTTATTTCTTTTATTATGCAGAATTATTTATTTTGACACATTCTTTTTTTTTCAATTTTTGAGCCGTAAACTTTCATTACTCCAAAATTGTAAGACCTTTTCTTTAAAATGCTATCATGACTTCACTCACCAAAGTATTTGAAACTGCATTAGCATTGGGAGTTTTCCTGCTATGAATATGCTATTCAGAAAAGTTCACTGTTCTTTCCTCTATGGATGCCCAGTTGTCCCAAGAGCATGTACTTTAAATGTCATATTTTGCCAATTTGTTGGCTATCTTTATTGAATGACAATTTCTCATTTGTATTTGAGTATTTTTTTTCTTGATATTCTATTTTATGGCATCAGAAGACCTCTGTACCCACATAGTATTACACCTTGCCAGTTATGAGGCTTTGAAGTCCTCAGCATATATACTTCTTGGGTGCGCATCCTCAGGAGCTCCAGCCTGGGGGCTCTCACTCCCTTGCTGAGCTCTCATCTGGCTTCCTCTGCAATCTGCCGCCCTCCTCCTCACTGCCTTCCATTATCTGGGGCATGTGCTCCTGATATATCCTAAGCAGCTTTCCTAATCATTCCCTGTTATCACATTGCTATAGGAGTTCCCTCTTTCTGAAATATTTGCCTTCCTAGTCATTGACTCATAGAAATCACTATTTACTAAATAACTGGAAGCAACATCCTATTTTTGACATAAAAAATTGATCCTAAGCCATGATTTTTAAAGAATCTGTTGGAAAAAATTGCCATTCCTAGAATCGAAACCTAGAATTCACAGACCATTTGCTCTGAGTCTTTCCCATGATCTCAGCTGGATTTATTTCAGATTCTCATTTTATCCTAAGTAAAGCTTGAAAATACTCACACCTTAAAGATGTAAAATGAAATTGAGAAAAGACTGATATGCCTGCCAAAGGAAGGAAAAATTCCTCCTATTCAGATTACCCTTGGGTTAAAATTTTAATTTTTTGAACCATGTGTAATACATTCAACAGCTAAATCTCAGGTTGTGCAGTCAGCCATGAAGAAACAAATACTATAATAGTTTTGTATATAAAAATAACATTTGTCATCAGAACATTTAATACAATGGTTACACAGGCCGGCCTCTAACTAGTGATCAATAGTGACCTATTATAGAGGGGAACATAAGAAAAACAAATTCGACATCTCAATCTGATAGGAACAGAGGCTCCCTAGGGAGCATTTATAATAGATAAGGTAAGAATCAGATGTCTGTCAATTTTGGATGGTCTCAGATAGTGGTGTTCAGCACCCCGATCATGTCTAAGAAATAAGATGTGCTGTGCACTCTATTCCATGTAGGGGTTGAAGAGGAAGTATTCTGGGAAGACTAAGAACTATGTGGAAAAAGCAAAATACAACACGTCAGAGAGTGCCATAGTGATGCTTCTAATTAGAAATGTAAATTTGTCAGGTGGAAGAGATCCTTGAGGTAGAACTAACTAACTTTCACTTAAAGGGTAGTTCATGTTTAGAAAGAACAGAATATCATAAAGGTAGCTTACGTATCTTTGATGACACAAGTGATTTTCAACTAAAGTAACTGAACGACTATACTCTCTATAGTGAAAAAAATAAGCAACAACCCAAAGAAGAAAGGTAAATACAAACTAATTTATACTGATATTAAGCTTAGATGATATTTTTAAATTTAAAATTAGTATTTAACACAAAGTAGCAAATATATCATTTTATTACAGTGACTTTTACATATTTCTGACTTTATTAAATAAAATTTACAATGAAATAATGAATAAATAATGGTATTAAGTCACTTTGAAATACTGAAAACTGTAAGAACTGAAGTAATTTTTCTAGGTATAGATAATATTATTGGAAACTTCATTTTGCACCAATACACTGTAACAAATAAGTGTTGTATTTATGTATTCAACCTGATAATATAATAAGAAATTTAAAGCAAAACAATCCATGAAATAATGTTACAACCACTGGGGAACCCAAAGAACATTTATTTTAAAGAAAAAAATAATAGAATCAAGGACTTGCGAAATAATGAAAAATAGTTTTTTGGGTTTTTTTTAAGATTTTATTTATTTATTTGAAAGAGACAGAGCGAGAGAGGGAACACAAGCAGGGGGAGTGGGAGAGGGAGAAGCAGGCTTTCCCCAGAGCAGGGAGCCCGATGCTGGGCTCGATCCCTGGACCCTGGGATCATGACCTGAGCCAAAGGCAGACGCTTAACGACTGAGCCACCCAGGCGCCCCTGAAAAATAGTTTTAAATTCAATATTATTTTTAAATTAATTTAAGGTTTAAGTTGCTAATATATATCAAATCTATAAATATAACTGAAGCTTGGGTGGCTTCCAATATTTAGCTGAAGTAGAGTGTTGTTATACCTGCCCTTAATCATTTGGAGTTTTTCACATAACGGAGGCTTGGATTTAAACAAAACTTTTACAACATTAAGTTTTATTTCCTTTTACCAATAAGAACTTAAGTATTTACAAGAAAGTAGGATAATTTTGTGAGAGCACATGGAGTAAACCTCTGCTCTTTCTGCTTTGTTCCACTCTTGACAAATACATACACAAATCTTACTATTTCATGTTATACATCAATTATTTCATCACCAAAATGTTGGATTTGTGCAGTTAGAAATTATATTTTACTTAGCACTGGAAGTAATTTTCTTCCAATAATAAACATGAAATCATTTATACTAAATAAATGCCACTTGTAAAAGAGATACATAAAGATTGGAATTTTATTCTCTTATATGTTAATCCATTTCTCCCCTTTAAGAATATGATTTTATTTAAAACATGTCTGCTGCTTTACTTAATTTCAGAATCAAATACTCAGCACCAACTTAGGTGTACAAGCATTTTCTAAGATCTATATTGATCCCAACTAGGAAAACAGTCAAGGTCCTTACTTCCCAGGTCCTATAGTATTAGTGAAAGAAAAGGCATACAAAAGGAATTAGCCAAACTGCAACAATCTTGGCTGAACAGTGATACTTATTCTAGGCATTCGGTTCACAGAGTAGAGATAAGAATATAAACAAAACTATTGGTGGAGAATTCATATCTTCAGAGCTTAACATTTTTATAACATTCTGATGATCACTTTGAGATCTCATTCCATTTCCACATTAATCATGTGATACAAAGAAAAAATAAATTAGAGAATTTTTTTCATGCTGCTTAGAACAGAGAGTACAATTTAGAAGAATAAATCTTAGTTTTTAATAACAATGATAAAATTAAACATCTCTCGTGAGGTCATACAGCTAGCAGGTGGTGGAGCCATAATTTAAATCCAGCCCATTTTGGCAGGACTGTATTCCTTATCCATGACACTATAGTATGGTGTTTGTGGACAAAGTCCAAACCCACCAGAAGGGAGACATGAAAGGCAAGCCTGGGACTGATCTTGAGCCAAGAAATTCCAAGGGTGCAATATCTAAGGATTCAATCACTTTCAGGATTATACAACACAGATTCAGCTCTGAGAATGAGGGAGTGTTTCTCAAATTTTGTACCTGAGGTGTCTCACTCACCTTACCTTAGCCCTGGCCCTGATGAAAGGAAAGAATGAAAAAATAAACATGATCACCAACAAGTAACTCAATAATTGTATTAAACACAATTTTGCTAAACAATGTGGTACAACCCTGGCGACTAAAGACTTAAGAACACAATATCATATTCATAGCATATTCAAAATTATAGTTATAAGACCATAACTAATAATAAATCAGAATAAAATTGATAGGTAATTTTACCAATATTATCTCATTTCATTATCACAAATAAGAAAGCAAACTTCAAAAAATCTAAGCAATTGCTTAATGTCACACAGATAATAAATCATGGAGTTAGGATTCAAACTCAAGTCCAATTAAAAAAAAAAGGCACTGGAGCGCCTGGGTGGCTCAGTTGGTTTAGCATCTGGCTCTTAGTTTTCGCTCAGATCATGATCTCAGGGTCGTAGGATCGATTCCATTGTCAGGCTCTGAGCCCGGCACAGAGTCTGCTTGGGATTCTTTCTCTCCCTCTCCCTCTACCCCTCCCCTGACTCTCTCTCTCTCTATCTCAAATAAATAAAATCTTTAAAAAAAATAGGTACTGACTTGTAATCACAACACCTATGTGCACATGATCAAATTATCTATCATTAGTAAGTCTCAATATTCTTATCTCTGAGAAATGAGTTTAGAAAACTGTTATCTGAAGTATTTTTTGAAGAACAACAGAAATATTGGAGATGCACACAACACACAGACCCACATCTTCCCCCCCTGCACCCCCACACATTCCCACAGGTAATGCACACACTCCAGGCCATCCCTTTTTTCCCAGGGTCACCCTCTTTATTATTTTTATCTGTATCATCTATGCTCCCAGGCAACTTTTCCTGAATAAAACCCTTTTATATTCCCCGTATAGTATCCTACCAAAAGGTATTTGTTTTATTTCCCTATGTGTGATAAAATACTGGTTTTTTTTTTTTTTTTTTGGTAAACTGCCTAATAATATGAACTGTATAATAAGAAAATGTATGATCAAGATCATCAAGTGATAGGACGGTAATGAAGAGTTAAAGTAGGCAGTTGAAAATGTATGGGGAAGACAAAGTTGGATACAGTCCTACTGAAGTGTGGTAGAGAAAAATCATAGGGAAGTACAATAGGATTATCAAGAGATGTAATTAAGAATGGGATCATATGGCATAGCTGGAGATCTGTTTTCAGTGATTGCCAATGTTTCCTGTGTCTGTGCTGAGCAGGGCATAATTTGGTTTATCCTGGGCTGTATTCAGAAAGTGTATGGAATGATATTAAAGGAAATTTCAAGGGAGTGTGTACAGTGATAATCCCTAGAATCTAAACTGAGAAAGTGAGAAATACCCAAATAGTAACATTATTAAATTAGAAACAATTACAGTGATTATGAAAACCGATGTAGATGCCCTAATACAATTTAGAGAATGGGTACTGATCCATTAAGGTAAAACAGAAGTACATGCTAAATTGACCCTTTCCACAGATGAAACACCAAGAAAAACCACCAGAATAAAATCTAACTGAATTGATAGAATTTGTTCTCTTGGACTTTGCTGATGTTCCCCATCTCCAGTGGCTTCTATTTGGATTGTTCTTTGTCAACTATATCATTATTGTGATGAGTAATGGCATCATACTTCTAATAACAAAATTGGACCCTGCTCTCCAGACCGCTATGTACTTTTTCCTTGGCAATTTTTCCTTTTTGGAAATCTGCTATGTTTCGGTTATAAGAATGCTCATGAACTTTCGGACCCAGAGAAGAACAATTTCTTTAGTTGCCTGTGCTACACAAATGTGCTGCATTCTTGTGTTGGGAGCCACAGAGTGCCTCCTTCTGACAGTGATGGCCTATGACCGCTACGTGGCCATTTGTAACCCTCTGCACTACCCTCTAGTCATGAACCACAAAGTTTGTATCCAGCTGGTGGCTGGCTCCTGGATCAGTGGAATTCCAGTCCAGATAGGGCAGACATTCCAGATTTTCTCTCTGCCCTTTTGTGGCTCTAATTTAATTGACCACTTCTTCTGTGACATCCCCCTAATACTCATGCTTGCTTGTGGGGAGACATCTGTGAATGAAATGATGGTCTACCTAGTTGCTGTGTTGATTGTTACGGTTCCCTTTCTGTTGATACTTATTTCCTATGGCAAAATCATCTCCACAGTCCTTAAACTGCCATCAGCCACAAGTCAGGCCAGAGCTTTCTCTACCTTCTCATCTCATCTTATGGTTGTGGCATTGTTCTTTGGATCAGCCATTATTACCTATTTAAGACCCAAAACCAGTCACTCAGCAGGAATTGATAAAGTGCTTTCTCTTTTCTACACTATTGTGACTCCCTTGTTTAATCCCCTCATATACAGTCTAAGGAACAAGGAAGTAATAAAGGCATTGAGAAAATTGCTATGTAAATAATTCACTTCATTAAAAAAGTTATACTTGCTGGAACTGAAGTACTGGTGTTGAAATTTCAAGATATTTATATTAAACTCTAATATCTGTCTGTACAATGGTAACTTTTTTCCAAGTTAAAAATTACTTGTAATGTTGTCATGTGTCAAGTCATACATTTATGTACATTTTATCAAATAAATCATTCCATTGGTAATTTTACAGTTCTGTTGTGTTTTATTGTCCTCTCTCAGTAAGAACTTTTGCCAATGATTGATGTAACAGACTTAATTGTAATACAGACTCTGTTATATCACTTATTGGAAACCGTATCATTCATTTCCATAGAATTATAATAGCCATTTTAAGAACCAGCTTGACAATGAATACTAAAATAAATATGTATATCTAACAATGACTGTACAAGAAATCATTTCTTATAGAATAAAGCACCTTTCACTGGAAACATAGTTACATAGTTTTATAAATGGTTTTGGTGCACTATTACCAGTCAATATTAAACATGATTTATGCTAATATCAGATTAAATATTTCTATATAATATAGTGTTATGATTTGAAAAAAGTGAATATTATTATCAAAATATTTGCTTGTAATAAAAAGAGGGGAGAAATTAATGAAAATATATTTTTAATATACGTTTCTAGAGATGATAGTGTGATAGGAAAATTAGGGAAAAGGAAATAAAGTTTTATAAAATACATCTACTATAAAAGCACAGATATCACATATATAACTAGTATACCACATAAACACACTCACTGCAAATGATCAATAAAAATATGATAATAAAATAAAAATAAATAAAAATAAAAATATGATAATAATGTTAATTGTGGATATCTCAGAGTAAAATACTTTATTACTTTCTCCTAGTTTTGTTGATGTTTATAGTTTATTGTAATAAGCCTGAGTTATTCATGTAATCATGAAAAGTGAATATGTATTCATAAGTATGTATTCATTGTATATCAGGAAAATCATTATGATAAGGTGATTGTGTTGCTTATTTGTATTGATACAATTAACCTTATTCATTGTCAATATTTATGCTTATCTAATGAATCCTTCGCATATGCAGGCAATAGATCTCTAAGGGACCATGACCTGTCACCAGCGCTTCCAATTAAAAAAGAATGTGCTGAAGTTTGTACCTGCTTTTAAAACTTTAATCCATAGGTGAAAATGTCAGTCCTACTCACTTGCATATCAAAACTATAAAAAATATAATGGAAATGATTGGCTATGGGAACAAATTTAAAAAATAGAAACATAATTATCAACAATAAAAAATTCCAGGAAAATTTCCAAGCAGAAATTGGATAATTCTTGAAGCTGTTATAGGTTGAATGGAGTGAGACAGATATAAAAAATTCCCTCCATTTTTATTGTCCCTCCTGCCTAATATAGAAAAAGAAAGTTGATATAGAAGACATAACTAACAAGGGGAAAAACATTTAAACATATTAATAACTCTAATCAATGTCAACTAATCTAACTTTTTTACAGAAGGGCAAATAAGAGCTATGTTCTTGGAGCACTGTGATTATTTTTTACTAGATAATGAAGTTCTATACCTTCCCCCAAAAAATCTGTGAACAGTATCAATAATTATTTTTTCACTTACCTAGTCAACTTACAAAGTATACACTATATGTTAACTAACTGAAATCCATTTATTTTTAAAAAGATTTTATTTATTTATTAGACAGAGAGAGAGAGAGCACAAGCAGGAGGAACAGCAGAAGGAGAGGAAGAAGTAGACTCCCCACTGAGTAGGGAGCCAGATGAGGGACTAGATCCCTGGACCTTGGGATCATGACCTGAGCCAGAGGCAGATGCTTAACCAGCTGAACTACACAGGTGCCCCAAACTAACTGAAATTAAAAAAAAAAAAAAACTTGAAACAAGAAAGCAGTCACCACTTTCAGTGATAATAATATGCTGAAAATTTATTTGTCCTACTAATTTTTTAAATATAATGAATATATGCAGCTTATAGATGTGCTTTGTAAATTATAAATATCTTTCTTGTCCAGATAAACTTTTGTTTCTCATTTTTAAATGGTGTTATTCTCAGAACAATTCATTCCCAGTGCTAAGAAGTTGACTTTTCTTCCTTAGAAACACAGACAGTTACTTACACAGGTTCTCATGCCTGTGTGTATTTGTGTGCATGTGGACCTGTGCACTTCAGAAGAAGATTGCTTTCCTAGACTGATGTTAATTGATAAGGGGGGAGGGAAAGGTCAGCAGCATGTGTGGAATCTTTACACAGCTTGATTTGGGGAAGGGAAAAACTGAATATGTCTATAGTTTGAATTTGCATTTGTGGCTGTGGAATCTTGGCCGGAAAAGAATATGCAGAGTACAATGATAGAAAATCTACTCTCCCTTCTTTCCTTTTAAGTATTATATATATCTATATAGATATATCTATATATAAACAAGCATTCTATATATATATCTATATAGATATATATATATATATATATAGAATGCTTGTTTTTTGGAATAGTAATGCGTCATATATAAATCTTACATTGATGAAATTTTCCTTTCCCTATGACATTAAAACATTCAAAACAAGCTTATTTCACTAAGAAGTCAGATAACTAGTACCAAGCACATGTGTTGAACAAGACTAATAAAATTAGATGACAAAGGGAAGGTAATCATAAGGACTAAAAAAGGAAATTATATAAATTATGAAACAAAGTTTTTGGAAAAATGATGCTAAAAGCTCAAAGGAGAATTGCCTAACTTTGCCAAAATAAGCTGTATGCACAAAAGGTATGTAGGGGTGTGTGTGTGTGTGTGTTTCTTTGGTGTGTAAGGCAGATGATAGGTCACTAGCTAGCTAACTAGATAGATAGGAAAGATGATAGAGTTTGTGTATGTTTGTGTGTGTACACTAACACATTTGCAGGCTTTAATTTCTAGATGGTTTCATGCAACTAATTATATTTTTGATAATTAACTATTGCCATACATGTATAGTGACATATATATAGATAGATAGATGACAGATAGATATAGATATATAGATATATATGTTTCTTTGAGGGTCACTATTCTATGGCAGCCAAAATACTTGGCAAAACAGTGAGTCTGTTAATTAATCAATAGACTTCTCCATACATTTGGTTTCTGTACTGAAAATATATGTAAACATTAGGAAACTGTTTCATACCCTATATCAAATAAAAGGAAGAGACTTCAGGAAATCTTTGCTCTTTTGTTTTTCAAGTGGGGTTACATTTAGAATTTGCAAGTAAAATAGAGTGACTGATTTGACAAACTGCTTTCTTTCAGTATGATAAGGAAAGATAATAGATGACAATGGGAAACACATTAGAAAAATGAACGTATAAGTACCGCGCGCTAACCGATTGCACCACCGGTGCTATGGTGAGAGCTGTGAATTGTGTAAGACTGTTGAATCACAGACCTGTACCTCTGAAACAAATAATACATTATATGTTAAAAAAAAGAAGAAGAAGATAGTAAGAAGGGAAAAATGAAGGGGGGGAATCAGAGGGGGAGATGAACTATGAGAGACTACGGACTCTGAGAAACAAACTGAGGGTTCTAGAGGGGAGGGCGGTGGGGGGATGGGTTAGCCTGGTGATGGGTATTAAGGAGGGCATGTACTGAATGGAGCACTGGGTGTTCTACACAAACAATGAATCATGGAACACTACATCAAAAACTAATGATGTAATGTATGGTGGTTAACATAACATAATAATAATAAAAAAAAGAAATAAAAAATAACATAATAAAAAAGTTAAAAAAAGAAAAATGGAAGTAGTTAATTAATTAGAAAACATTTCTAAAGGCTTGTACTCTGAAAATCAATTGACTGGAAGCAAGAAGAGATATGATATAGATGAAAATAATGTGATATGGAGAGTTGCTATGAAGCTAAATGATACTCCATGTCTGTAAACTATAATAGGCCCTGGAAGCCCAGGAACCCAAATATTTTCTGGTGTGTAACTTGAGAAGTCAAAGCAAAATAGTTGCCCATCACCCAGTTACCCCATCCCCCCACCCACCCATGAAAAATATTTAAAACAGGATGACAGAGCCAGGTCAGATGTTTGACTCTCTCTGGATACACATGGAAGCATTTTCTTAATTCATACTGAGAAAGTGGATACACTTAAAGATTTTCATTTTGTTTTTAATTTCTGTTTACAATTTAAAATACGATTTATAGTTTGTCTTGTGTTCACTTCCTCAACACATATCTAGTGTTAACCTGTCACGAAGAAACTAATGTGTCATAAATACAAGTGGGAATACCAGCATAATATTTGTATATATTTGACAAATGGGAAAGGCCAGCCCTATTTCTTTTACATGTTTTTAAAAACAATTCTAACAGTTGAAATTATCTGAAAAATTTTAAAGGTAGGTAAATTTATAATATGCTGTGAAAAAAAAAAAGAATTTGTCTTAAAGAATAGAGCATTTGAAAATTGATTAATTGGCTTGTTAAAGATGCAGTCACATGTGACTTCAGGCCAGAACTTTAAAATACCTAATAATTGCAAATGATTACATAATAGTTATGAACAATGGTGCCATCGTAAACATGAGTGGAGTGTAACAAAATTATATTTCTGTGATAGCCATGAGACACGTGTATTAAAAAGTGATCTGTAAGATGCTCACACTGTTTTCTTGAGTAATAATTTTTTCAGTGCTGTAGTCACATCCTTGTTTCTAAGGCTGTATATCATGGGGTTAAACTTTGGAGTCACAATAGTGTAGAAAAGAGAGAGCAGTTTGTCAGGTCCTGCAGAATGATTGGATTTGGGTCTTAAATAAGTGATAATAATAGAACCAAAGAATAAAAGCACAACAATGAGGTGGGAAGAACAGGTAGAGAAGACTTTAGACCGGCCCCTGGCTGAGGGCAACTTTAGGATGGTGGAAATGATTTTCACATAAGAGCCAAGTATAAGTAGAAAAGGAATCATGAAAAATACTGTGGCAACTACATAGACACACATCTCATTAAGTGAAGTGTCCCCACAGGCCAGCTTGATCAATGGGGGGATGTCACAGAAGAAGTGGTTGATTTGATCAGAACCACAGAAGGCAGCGAGAACACCTGACATGTTTGTCCTATCTGGACTGGGACTCCACCGAGCCAGGCACCAACAGCCAACTGGATGCACTTCTTGTGGTTCACGACTAGAGGGTAGTGCAGAGGGTTACATATGGCCACGTAGTGGTCATAGGCCATTACCACCAGGAGGAAACATTCAGTGGCTCCAAGCATAAGGAAGAAGCACATTTGGGAGGCACAGCCCATCCGGGAAATGTTTCTATCTTGAGTAGAAAGGTTCGCCAGAATCCTAGGGAGGGTGACAGACACGTAACCAATTTCCAGTGACGAAAAATTTGCAAGAAAAAAAATACATGGGTGTCTGGAGAACAGAGTCCACCCTTGTAATTATTATGAGAAGACCATTTCCTGTTAAGATGAATAAGTAGATGAGAAAGAAAATTCCAGATAGAAGTCCCTGGAAGTTTGGAAGCTCAGAAAATCCCAGGAGGACAAATTCCACGACTGAAGATAAATTGCCTTCTCCTGCTTGGTCTCTGGGTAGTATCTGTGAAAATAAAGAACTCAACATGTGAAGTCACTTTATCTGCCCGAGTTATAGTTTGCTCAACTATTAAATAAGTGCACTGTGGTTTTAAAACGACAAAGTCACTAGCAATGAGTCCTAGGGAAACATCTGTTTTTGATGTTAAGCATGATTTTAAAAAAATGTTCATTCTTTCACTGAATATTATCCATCAGAAAACATTCCAGTCAGGAATTAGGTCTGCTGAAAAATGGTATATTTTCTTGTTACTGATAATGAGATGACTAATGCCGTGTTTTGTTATCAACTTCAATGATAAGAATATCAAAGTCTAATTGGAATCACATTGATAAAAATAATAAAAAATATTAATTATAACAAGCCATTTGACAATTTTGTTTAATATGGCTTTTTCCATCAATTCTTCTCTCTCATGTTACTTCTTTTAAAATATTTGTATTTGGCGGAAGGGGAGACGAACCCTGAGAGACGATGGACTCTGAGAAACAAACTGAGGGTTCTAGAGGGGAGGGGGGTGGGAGGATGGGTTAGCCTGGTGATGGGTATTAAAGAGGGCATGTTCTGCATGGAGCACTGGGTGTTATGCACAAACAATGAATCATGGAACACTACATCTAAAACTAATGATGTAATGTTTGTGATTAACATAACAATTAAAAAATTTTAAAAATATTTGTATTTGGGTCACCTGGGTGGCTCGGTCTGCTAAGCATCTGCCTTCTGCTCAGGTCCTGGTATCAAATCTGGCATTGGGCTCTCTGTTCAGTGGGGAGTCTGTTTCTCCCTCTGCCTCTGTGCCTCCCCCTGCTTGTGCTCACTTGCTCTCTCTCACTCTCTGTCAAATAAATAAATAAAATCTCTTATTTTTTAAAACTATTTGTATTTATTATGATTTGGATTTAAGCTGTCTCAAATATTTTTTGTGACATCATGTCATTGTATTTTAAGAAATAAGCTGAAGAAAGTGATTTTCCTGGGTGATCTCTGTGATTTTTTTTGTCTTGTAATAGTTATTATAGCCAGTTTATTTCAACTGAAAGAAGTCGTTCAAAACTGGCTATCAATGAGGAAAGAGATATTTATCAAATTACATTGAGTGTTAATTCCTCAGGTGAATAGCCTTGTTTTCAGTCAAGACTTAAGTCAAAGGGAGAAAAATCCAAAAGGGTTTTCTTTTTAAAAGGGTCCAAGCTGAAGGCTGCCCTTCCTACTCTGATCATATGTTCATTTTGTCTATTTCTGTCCTATTTTACTAAAGTATTCTATAAGTTACACAAAAGTCCTAGTTCCTTTATCAGGTTCTCCTAGACCATCCAATTCCTTCTTGAGTTCTATTGTCTCCCTACACATACTATCTCTTTCTAATGAACTCCTAAAGTACATCCTACAAATTTTTCTGTGATACCAACGCAACTTTGTTGAATTCCGTGTTTGATTCACCTAGTACTCAAAGAATGGAAAGTTCTGGTATGATGGTATCATTCCTATGGTACTGAGTAAAGGCTGTGCACGTATTCCAGTATCTGAGGATTGCATTTAAGCATGTAACTTCTAGAGCAGGGATTCCATGCTGTGGTCGGTGTGTTCACAGACACTGTCTTATTCAATCCTCACAATGGTGCTGGAAGGTAATTCTGTCACCATTTTACTTGTAAGGTAACTTCAACTTTAAAATGTTATATGAATCAACCAAGATCACAACAAATAAATGGCATTATTGAGGTTTGAATTCAGGCTTGTACAACTCAAAGCCCAAGTTACTTTTACTATAACAGGTGAAACCAGGAGACCATAAAATATCATATTTGTACACTACATCGTTCCTGGGTATTTAATGTACATAAACCATTCAACATGCATTTGATTCATAAATGGGTAACAACTCCCATTATTAACTGGCATACACTATACACTCCACCAGTGGTTGGTGTAGGATATGCTATTCTCATGCTGTGTTTATATTCATCTGTCTCTTTCACCTCACAAGGTAGTCCTGTTTTTAGTCTTCTCTAGTATTCTAATAGGTGAGCATTTTGGAAAAAGAGAACAAAGCAGAATTAACAAATTGGAAAATAAATTGGAAACAAATAATCTACAACTTACTAAGTCACTCATTTGCTCAAATGGGGTTTGATGCAAGTTCTGAATAAGAAGCAATAATGAGTATTTTTTTTAAATTCCACATATATTATAAATATCAAATGAGTTGCACATTAATAAAGACTTTTGAAATGTAGGAATTAGAATCATCAGTGTCTACACAATTTCTAATTCCCTCCTTAAATATTGTAATATCATAAAATCTTTCCTTAATATAACAATATGTAGCATTTTCTCTATGGTAATTTGTTAATTTTTCAGTTTATTCCAATAATGCCACTCACAAACCTATTTACTATAATGTTGGAAGATATTATATATTGATCAGATATTGTGCAGGGTTCATAAATGGATCTTCAACTTTTTAATGACCCATAAAATTGGAGACAACTGAGTTATAAAGAATCAGTGCAGAGATCCAACAGTCTCAGACTGTAAACCCTATTCTAATTCCACTATATATTTCAGATTCTGTTTGACAACTTTTACTTACATGATTATATATTTAATATACATATATATGAATGATTTTATACATTTAAATGATTTTGTGTCTAATTTCCAAAATTTTCCAATGAAATTATAATGCTCTGCAATACAAAGATGGTATTACCCACATCTTCCATAAAGCTGTGCACATTTTATTTTCTCAAATGACGGTTAAGGAATAAATGAATCAGGAACCAGATGAAATTCATCTGGAAGGGAGAAAGGGAGACCGGAGGAAGGGAGGTATGGAGGGAGGGAGGAAGCAGGGGTTAGAAAAGTCACAACCTGAGATTTCTTCTATTTTCATAACTAAATATTTACCTTAATGATTAGTAAAATATGGTTTCCAGTGTTTTAAATCTGCTAAATCCATGCCGAGCATTGGAGATGAGATTGTATTACAAGCATAATTTGATTGCATGTATGCGTTCCTTCATTATGTGTAGAGGAGTGTAAAGGAGGTCATGTTACTACTCTGAAATTAACACTACATTCAGTCTTTCTCAAAAGTCCTTCAAGCTGAAAGGTAAACAGAGACTTGTTTCCTTTGTCCATTTAATAGATGCAATTTTGTTGTAATCAGACTTTTTATCTCAGGGACACAGGAAAATTTCTGTTTTATCTAGCTAATGACCTCAGAGCTCTAAATCCCTTTGGATGAGGACAAAGACAGGCAGTTACATTTGTAGTTCTGGTCTGTAGTATTTCTTTAATCAGAAAAATCTAATATCAATAATTTTTTAAAGATTTTATTTATTTGAGAAAGAGAGAGCGGGAATGGGGTGGGGTTCAGAGGGAGAGGGAGAAGCAGACTCCCCACTCAGTGGGGAGGCCGATGCTGGGCTGGATCCCAGGACTCCAGGATCATGACCTAAGCCTAAGGCAGATGCTTGACTGACTGAGAGACCCAGACGCCCCTCAATAATTTTTTAATGCCCTAAATGTTTCAGATTTCAAGACAGTGTTTCTTTAGAAATAATAATTTATTTCATTGATGGCAGGGTACAAACTTATTTTTAAAATATCCAGCTACCACCTTTCTAAGTTTTGCTATATCAGAATTTTTTTCCAAAACAGCCCCAATTATTTGAATCAGTTTTGTTACATTATGAATAATGCTACCTTTCAAAGTAGGACATTTTAAGTGCTTTTAATCATTTGTCTCACTGATTTCCTCACAGAAAAACAAACAAACAAAAGTATAGATGTGGCCTGAAATAGAGTTTTAACTTAACTTCATTAGATTATTTCCTTAATATTCTATAAATTTTTAGACTTTCTGATTTTTGATACTGAAGATCCAATAGCTCAGAAAACCAACCTAAAGTGCAAATAAGACTTTGATGAAAAAGTTCATGCTTACCTTTATGGACTCAAATGAAATTATTTCTTTCTTTGATACAGAGTATTTTAAATGTTCTCTTGAAAGTGTGGTTCTAGAATGTTAAATGCCATTCTACTGAAATTAAATTTTAAACTACTTGAATATTAGGAGTTGCAAATATCTTTCTAACCAATATTTTTCTTTCAAAGCAAATAGTGCTCTTTAAAAAATATTTCTTTCTGTCTTGTGAGAATGTGTCCTCTTCCAAATCACCATTTAATTGAACTAACTCATTATATTTGCCAAACATTTTGGGAAACAACCAAAAATATCTCTGGCAATAACATTTCTTTTGAGATATCTTATTCTACCGTTCTTTCAAGCATTTTGTTTCTCTTGCGATTTGTTCCTTTTTTTTTAAGCTGTCTCTAATAAATAATCAAATGTTTTTTAACTAGTTAGGTATTCTTTAGAGATTTTAATAAATGTCTTTATTGGACCATGGATTCACAGGTATTCTCTTGACCTTTACAGTTTATAGGTGCTCTCCTGACTTTTATAATGGTCCCTAATTTGTTATTTATACATAAAGTACTCATGGGAGAAATTAAAGATAGATCATAAGTGGAAGAATTTATAAAATCAAAAGTATTTGTGAAAGGAAATATTACAACCAGGATTTCAGGGAATTGTGAATTATAAAGGAAGCATGGTAAATGGTCAAATAGACAAAGAATTTATGTTTGTTAAGGTCAAAAGATCACAAGTGTGACTCTTTTCTTTTACGTCATGTAAAATTTCAAACATATATAAGGTGGAGAGAAAAATATATTTAAACAACCCTTGAAGTAATCGAAACATAAGCAACCTCATTTCGCTAGTATCACTGACACTTCACCAGCACCACAACAATTTTGAGTTAGTTTTTATATATATAAGGGTTGAAGTTTATGTAGAGGTTCAGTTCGTGTGTGTGTGCATGCACGTGTGTTTGGTTTTGCATGTGTAATTTTTCAACACCATTTTTTGAAACAATATATTCTTCAGTTGAATGGTTTTAAGCATTGCCAAAAATCAGTTGGTTGTATTTGTGCGGGATAATTTTTAAACTGTCTTAAATTCTATCAGGCTCCTGTCTACCCCTCTACCACCACTATATTGTCTTCCTTACTCTAGACAATAATGTATAATGTATACATATACAGATTGTATACATTATGGTACATATATAATGTATACATATTACATATATGTATATATGCATATATGATACATATATAGACAATATACCCTGTTATTAACTTCAATGGACATTATTAAATTCAATGGAAAACTTCAACAAGCAAATTGAAGAAGAGCTACTTACAGCACTGACCATTCAGGAATGAAGTTTTGGATCACCCCACCAAAGAAATAATCACGACCACCTGAGGTGCTTTCTGAGGGCAAAAGGAATATGGATTGGATGTTGAAAGAAGATAGTTATAAATAGTAGCAATGACTTATGATTATTTGCAGAAATAAGAACTATAATTATTATGAGTCTCTCTTGTTCATTTTGTTACAAATATATCAAAATATCAAGAACCACAGTGAACATCACCCAAGGACTTTGCATCTTCGCTTTTCTGGTGAAAGAGTAAGCATGTTTGGAGTTGCCGGTAGAATACTTGTATCAGGTTAGGTAGAATTATGTCTTTAATTGCCTTTATTTGGAGATTAAGTCTGACTTAAGGAAATTGGTATGGTTGCCAAGTTGACCAGGGATGGACTTTGATGGAGAGTGCTTTAGGTCAACATGTCTAGGCTATAGTGCCTAGGTATTCAATCAAACAATAATCTAGGCATTGTTCAGAAGATATTTTGTAGATGTGGTTAACATCTAAAATAAATTGATTTGGGGCCTGGGTGGCTCAGTCAATTAAGCGTCTGCCTTTGGCTCAGGTCATGATCCTGGAGTCCCAAGATCGAGTCCCTCATCAGGCTCCCCGATCAGTGGGGAGTCTGCTTCTCCCTCTGACCCTCCCCCCTCTCGTGCTTTCTCTCTCTCAAATAAATAAATAAAATCTTAAGAGGCTAGCTTGCCCTATACAGTTTAGACTTTTCAGCCCCAACAATCTCATAGCCAATTTCCTGAAATAAATCTGTGTGTGTGTGTGTGTGTGTGTGTGTGTGTGTGTGTGTGTGTGTGTATCCATGGGTTTGTGAGTGTCAGTGCTGGTCTCCTCCACCGGCGTTTGGACACGAAGCAATGGCTCTAATCAGGTCAGGCTTGGTGAGTGGAAATCCATGTTGCTGAGTGTATGTATAACGCTGTCGGTCCCCCAAATCCACTCTGTTCATGAACCCATTATGCAATGACTGGTATAGTTGGCAAAGAAGCTGAATAGTAACCACAGAAAGGGTTACCCTGTTCACTTGATTATTAAAATTCTCCTCTGTCTGAAGTCACTCATTGGTAAACATTCAATGTGACACACAGATCTTCACTTTTTTTTTTTGCATGTTCAAAGAAGACTATTCACATACCTCATCCTCACCTCTCCTTGTCACCAATTTTCAGTTATATTCCTTCCAAGTTCTTGACCATTCAGTCAAACCATTACCTTCAGTCCAAGAATCAATATACAATCTCATGTCCAGCCATTTTTCTTTTTTTAAGACTCAGTTTGTTAGATTTCCAAATGACTTTCCATATGAATGATGGGATCAACTTGTCATTTCTGCAAAAATGCTATCGGAGATTTGGATTGAGATTGTATAGACTCTAAAGGTCACATGGGGATAATTACCATCATAATGATATTAAATATTCCAATCTTTAAAATTTTTAAATTTCTTTTAGCAGTATTTTATAGTTGTCAGTGTATAAGTATTGTACTTTTCTTTTAAAATGTATTCCTAAGGGATGCCTGGGTGGCTCAGTCTGGTTGAACATCTGCCTTTGGCTCAGGTCATGATCCCAGGGTCCTGGGATCAAGTCTCACATTGGCTCCTTGCTCAGCAGGGAGCCTGCTTCTCCCTCTGCCTGTCACTCCCCCTGCTTGTGCTCTCTCTCTGGCAAATAAATAGATAAAACCTTAAAAAAAGTTTAAAATGTATTCCTAAACATTTTATTTATTTATACTATTGTAAAAAGAATTGCATATTTAATTTCATTTTGTATTGTTCATCAATAATTGCATTTATTACAATTGATTTTAATGTATGTACTGAGATATAATTCTCATACCAAAAATTCATACATTAAAATATGCATTTCAGTTCAATAAAATACACACTTCAATAATTTCAGTATATATCACCACTTCTCATCTTGCCCTACCCTTACCTCCAGCCCTGGTCGAGCACTATTCTACTTTTTCTCTATAGAATTGCTTATTTTAGACTTTTCACATAAAGGTCTCATAAAATATATGATCTTTTGTAACTTTTTTCTCACTTAGCATAATGGTTTGCAGGTTTATCCACTTTGTAGCATATTCATATACAACATTTGTTATCTATTCATCAGTTGATGGGCATTGGAGGTCTTCTAAATTTTGGCTATAAATAATAATGTTATAAATATTCATGTTCAAATTTTTATGTAGATGTATCTTTGGGGGAGTTGGAAGTATATACCTAGGAGTGGCATTGCAAGATCATTAAATTAATCTATGTATAACATTTTAAGGAGTAGCCAAACTATGGTTTCTTTTTACATCCAGACAAGGAACATATGAGAGTTCTAATCAATTCACATACCTGTGAGCATTTGTTATTATTTGCCTTTCGGTTACAGTAATTCTGTCAGGTATGAAATAGAATCACATGTGATTTTGATTTGCAATTCCTTAATGGCTAATAATATTGAGAATTTTCCATGTGCTTATGTCTATATCTTATCTAGAGAAACATCTAGTTAAACACTTTTTCCATTTTAATTCAGTCATGTATCTATTTAAAATTGAGATATGAGATGGTTTTATATATCTTTATTATATGTTTGTGTTTACTTTTATTATGTAATATGTTTATTTATATCATACATTTATTATGTATTTATAAAAGACTATGCCTTCTGAAAGTATATACTGTTTCCCTTCTTCTTTTCCCATCTGTATATCTTTTATTTCTTTTTCTGTCCTAGTTGCACTGTGTAGAATTTCCTGTACATCGTCAAATATAAATAGTTACCGTGGGCCTCCTTGCCTTATTCTTGGTTTAGGTGTAGATCATTCTGTTTTCTATCACTAAGTGTGATGTTAACTATAGAGTATTCATAAAATGGCAAAAATGAAGCTCAGAATGTTCCTTTCTTTCCTGATTTGTTGAGAGTTTTTATCATGAATAGATATTACATTTGGTCAAGTGCTTTTTCTGCATCTGTTGAGATATTCATGTATTTTTGTCCTTAGTTCAGTTTAAATGTTGTGTTACCTTGATTTCTAGATGTTAAACCAAATATGCAGTCCTGGGATAAATTTCATTTGGACAGTGTGTATTACCCTTTTTTATATGTGTTAGATTTTGTTTGTAACATTTCATTGCAAAATTTTCCTTTGTACTCATGAGGAATATTGATTTATAGTTTCCTACTCTTGTTTAGTTTTGGTCTGGTTTTGGCAGTAGATAAAACTTTCCTCATAAAGTGATTTGAGATTTGTTCTCTCCTTTACCACTTTTTGGAAGAGTTTGTGAGGGACTGGTATGATGATGATGATGATGATGATGATGATGATGATGATGATGTAGAATTCACCAGTGGAACCATCTGGTCTCCAGTTGTATGTGTGTGTGTGTGTGTGTGTGTGTGTGTGTAGATATTCAAACTGCTAATCCGATTACTTTAATAATTATAGGTCTGTTTAAATATTATATATATATATTTATTTATTTAAATTCAATTAGCCATCATATCATTAGTTTCAGGAATAGGTTCAATGATTCATCAGTTGTGTATAACGCCTAGTGCTCATCACATTTGTGTCTGTGTCACTTGGGATGTTGAGTCTTTCTAGAAATGCTTCCATTTGTCTCAGTTGTGTCTAATTGGTTGCCATAAGTTGTTCATGCCATCCTTTGTAATAATGTTTCTTTTTTTAGGATGGCAGATATGCACAAAAATACGGTTTTTAATTATTATTTTTAAACTGCTGTCTTAAATATTTGTCTGTAAATGTCTAAAAGGAAAAATAGAAAGAATATGAATTTGTACTATATTTTATTATTATCTATGTAATTATATGCATCATATAATTATCTATGTAATTATATGTAACTAATGCACCCTTTTGATTTTTATGAATTTGAGTTACTTTATGGAAATCCAGGCAATCCGGATTTGATTTTTGACAAAAATGCAAACACCTTTCAGTGGAAAAAACAGTGTTCATTTTAATAAACAACACTAGAAAAATTGAATCCATCTGAAATACTTAAACCTCAATTCATTCCTTCTACTATAATTAATTCAAAATGGATCATAAATTTAAACATAGAATGTTAAACTATATAATTAACTGAAGAAAACATAAGAGAAAATCTTTCTGACCTGGGATTAAGCAAGAGATCTTAAATATGTTATAAAAAAACACAATCCATTAAAAAAAAGTTTTTAAATTGAACTTCTCAGAAATTGACATGTTCAGAATATTAAAACCCCCACCAAATGTGGAAATACTTGCCCATCACTCTTCCCCCCAAAAAATATATAGAATATACAAAGAACTCCCAAAACTCAATAGTAAGAACAACCTAATTAACAGATGTGCAAAAACTTGAATATGTATTTTGCTAACTAAAAGGGATATACCGAAATCAAACAATCATGTGAAAGATGCTCATCATTATTACCCATTATTAAAATGCAAACTAAAACCACAATGAGATTAAGCTGTGCATATATTTTAGTAGCTAAAATTAAAATAAAATAAATGACTCAAAATTGGTGAATAAATATATAATCCTTGAAAATGAGAGCTTTTCAAAACACAGGCCATGATGTTTCTGAAATCTGTTTTCTGTCTCTCTGTTCATTAATCTTCATGGATATTTAAATCTCCTGCTCCCTTTAGCTAGACCTAATATTCCCTCTACTGTATTTTGTGAATGTGTGTCTATGTGTGTTTGTTTGTAAGGGGTGTTATAGAAAATTATTCTCTTATTTTATAATTACTACATTGCAAGAAGCCACAATTAACCTGAAGATATCTTTGGCTGGGAACTGGACGCCATAACTCCTTGGCATTTTAGGTTTGGAAAACTGAGGTTCAGAATTAATGATAGTCATAGAGTCTTAGCTGGTCGCATGACAGTACCTAGAGAAATATTTTCTAGCTTCTCTCCCAGCTCAGGGAGGGAAGGTCTTGTGACTAAATTTGACATAAGGTATTATGCCTGGAAATTCTGCATGCTGTTTCTTCTAGTTTGCACATTCTAAAAAGGAATAAGTGAGCACTCCCCTTCAGCCCCATCCCCCCTTTCTGTCCTGTGGGAGCTGATGATGCTACCTGGCTAACGTGGACATGAAGATGGCGGGTTCACATTGAAGGTGACATAACTGCCCCAACAACCCTGACTTCTTACCTCTGAATTCTTAGTGACAGAGAAATAAACTTCTCTTTAATGTAAGACACTGTGCACTTGCACCTTTATTATAACATCTTAGTTTATATTATGTCATATGTAATTATAAATTTCTGATTTAACAACACTTAGATTTCTCAATGATCACAAAAAAAGTACGAGAGTAAAGAATTTAGGGAAGGAGTGGCATGGCCAAATGTGGTTTTGGTTATTGTACCAAATTCCTTGAGTGGCAGGCAGAATGGATTAGTTCAATTAGAAAGTGACACAGAAAAAGAGCTGATCCCAAGGGAAAAGAATATTTCCTTCTTAAAGAGCACTAGGTGTGACAGTAGAACATATTTTAGAAAGTGGTTAACTTCTGCTTCAAATAAAAGTAAATTACCTGTCAAAAATACAGTCCTCATGCTCTCTCTTTCAACCAATAAAGGTAAGCATTATATTTAACCTCAATCCAAACAGGTAAGCATGAATTTTTGTCTAATACCAAATTTAGTTTACTAACAACCATATTTTTTTGGCATCAGCAAAGAACACTTATTTACAGAAAATTTAAAAAGGAATCCTTTGTTGTTATTGTTACTCTGGTTTATTTCAAAACACTGATTCAGAAAGCCTTTTAATTTTTCTGACTCTCATTATTATAATGTAAAAGAAAATACAAAGTATTTTGTAATGTAATGGACCAATATATCAGAGATTACTAACATCTGCATTATCATCAAGATAATCATCACTGTCACCATCTTTGGTGCTAACATGGATAACTACTATGTGTTAAGCATGTATTTAAGTAGTTTGCCTGTATTAAATCTGGAGATCATGTCTCCTGAAAATTTAATTATATGTAACTATGGAACAAGATAGTGAATGGACTTTATTGAAATGGGTTTGCATCCTATTAATACCAAGGGTATTCTTTGCTTGTTAAATCTTAGGTTCCATGATAAATGAATCTAAAGACGTTAAAGAGATATTGGCATGTTTTCATTTTTATCTTTAGAGACATCTAAAGGAAAGGCCTTCTGAATTGCAATCACCAAAATCTGATTTTTTATTTCTTATCTTCAATTTGATTTTATAAACTTGCTCTGAATATAAGCATTTTATACATCAAGATGATAGTTGTCATTGATATCCCAATCTCCACACCAAAAAAAAAAAAATCATTATTTCAGTGGGAAGACCAGAGGAACAAACAGAAAATATTTGAATAAAAACAGAATTCACTACATTTACCTGCATTATATAGTGGCTTTCTTTCTGAGTTGTAAAAATAGAGCATCTAACGTTTTCCAGAAGTCAGAAAAACAGGGACAATGTTGGAAGATTTGAGGAAGCTTTTTTTTGGTGAGGTTATGTTTAGAAGGTAAGCACATGATTCTGTTAGTATTTGAATATTTTTAATCATTATTAAATATTAATTATTAAATCCTTTCTAACTTTATAAATGGTTTTACACTGAGAATTCATTGAATGTTCCATTTTACAAATAAAAAGTTGAGGTCAAGAAAAAAAATCTTAGTAAATGTAGAACATTATATTGTTTATTAAAATCTTTTATTTATTTATTTATTTATTTATTTATTTATTTATTGGATTGAGAGCATGGGTAGGAGAGGCAAAGGGGTAAGGAGAGGGAGAGAAGACCAAAGAATGAGAGAAGAGCTTACATGAAGACCAGATCCAATAATGAGAATAAAGAGAATGCCAGTTTCTGAGAGCAACAGTTTACACATCAAATGTGGTGCATGAGGCATGCTAGTCTAGAAAGATGCAGTGATTCATTCAACAAACAATTTGAATAATTGTCCAAATATTGGACTCTATGTTGAATTAAATAAGTGAATAAAACATGGCTAAAGGTGTGCAGGATGGTGTACAAGACTACACAGCCTTAGTTGTGTAGTCTTGTACATCACCTATCAGCTACTAGTTTCTGACCATCTTAGAGACCCAGTTATAGCATTTTCACATTCCCTGTGATCAAATTTCCATTGGGAGAATTTTATCGTAATGGGGCAAGGTTCAAATACCTTTATTTAATATGTAGTTTGGAACATTATAGATTGTAAAAGAAATTGTCATTTAATTTTCCTTTTCTAAGCCACAGAAAATCCTCAGGTTGTTGAAGTTTTGCATGGACTGTTGTTCCTGCCCCATTTCTGTCCACTTTTCTGTAGCTGAAATTTTGACCATTGTCCATATTTAACACCCTTAGAATATGGTAATAGGCATATCTTTTCTTTGCAGTGAGTTAGTCTCTATGGGTTTTCTAATACGGAAGTTATCTAGGACATACTGAAAACAATGAAACAATTTGCTACTTCTGCAAGAGTGAATGAAAAGAGTATAATTTATACACACACACACACACACACACACACCCCACAGAAGGCATGCTTGATCTACACAAGGAGGGAGAGGGGCAGGGGAGGTCTGCATTTTGGGTAGGGCCCCATGTAAGACTATTCCAAAGAAACAACCAATTTGGCGCATTTGTAATTCAGTCAGGAGGTTAGTAAATCAAATTTTGTGGAACAAATATACTATGCAATGCATAGGAAAATGTAGAGAATATCAAGTAAGTTTATAATCTAGTTATAACAATTAGAAAAGTACATAAGAAAGATGAGCAATTCACGCTGATACACATGTGCATGAACATAGACACATGTGTGTGAGGAAAAGACTGAATGGATTAAATGGGGTCAGTAGAATAAAAGCAATTATTAAGGATGTGGGCAATTTAAGAACATCTCAGAGATGAGTTTTGGTTGATATTTCTTATATATGGTGTGTACATTGTAATTGGGTTTGCTTTCTTGAACATAAATACTAGATGAAACTGCCTCTTAACCTCTTGAATATTTCAGGACATAGACCACCTTAGACTTCCTTTTCTCTCCTCTGCAAAACCTGAAAAAAAAAATAACTGCTGATTTCATGGATCTATCACTGAAATACACAGTTTTAAAGATTAAGTAACACTCCATAACATTTAGTGTTTAGCTCATCAATTTTGTTTTATAGTAAAATAGCTTAAGTATGCAGAATGTCAAGGCTTAAAGAGACTTAGAAATACCACAAAAACCCATTACTTTAAAAAATGAACCATGGGGCCCCTGGGTGGCTGAGTTGTTAAGCATCTGCCTTCGGCTCAGGTCATGATCCCAGGGTCCTGGGATCGAGCCCCGCATCAGGCTCCCTGCTCAGCGAGAAGCCTGCTTCTCCCTCTCCCACTCCCTCTGCTTGTGTTCCCTCTCTCGCTGTATCTCTCTCTGTCAAATAAATAAATAAAATCTTTAAAAAATAAAAAAAATTAAAAATGAACCATATTCAAGCCCTAAAACATATTTAGGTGGCTTACAAAATATTTATTTGGGGGATGAAATTAATTTTGAATTGATTATACTAGAAAACAGAATTGAGAGGTGAGGAGAAAACATGGCAAGTGAAAGAATGGAATCATTGTCACAACTGAACGTACACTCAGATTTTGGAATTTTGAGTGTTCATTTGGATAGCAAAATGACAATCACTTATCTTCAGAAGCAAAGAAACATGATAATTCATAGCACAAAAAAAAGCTATTGGATTTTTTTCTTACAAGTACATGTAATACTAATGAAAAATACACTTTGCCACAGTTTTAGAGCAGTGGCAGTTATAGATTTGTTTTAATAGGGAATGGGACAAATTGGCAGGCATGCCATCCCATTTATATATAAGAAGACAAAAGCCAAAGCAATCAGAGTAACTTGGACTTCTGATTCAATCGTTCCACAGATGACATGTGAAGAGATGAGAGCAGAAGACAATGCTTCCACAATAATACAATTCGTACTCTTGGGATTTTCTGACCTTCCAAACCTCCAAGGGTTACTATTTGGGATGTTCTCCATCATTTACGTTGTTATCTTAATTGGAAATAGCCTCATAATAATAATAACCAGGCTTGATGCTGCATTAGAGGCACCCATGTATTTTTTCCTGGAGAATTTTTCCTCCTTGGAAATCTGTTATGTGTCTGTCACTCTCCCTAGGATTCTGGTGAACCTTTGGACTCAGGATAGAAGCATTTCTATGCTGGGCTGTGCCTCCCAAATGTGCTTCTTCCTTATGCTCGGAGCCACTGAATGTTTCCTCCTGGCGGTGATGGCCTATGACCGCTACGTGGCCATTTGTAACCCTTTGCACTACCCTCTAGTCATGAACCACAAGAAGTGCATCCAGTTAGCTGTTGGCTCCTGGCTCGGTGGAATTCCAGTCCAGATAGGGCAAACATGTCAGATTTTCTCTCTACATTTCTGTAATTCTAACCAAATTAACCATTTCTTCTGCGACATACCCCCCATCCTCAAGCTAGCCTGTGGGGATACTTTTATGCAGGAGATAGCAGTCTACATAGTAGCTATGTTGTTCGTTGCAGTTCCTTTTATGTTGATACTTACCTCTTACAGCAAAATCATTTCCACCATCCTGAGGTTGCCAACAGCCAGGGGACGGACCAAAGCTTTCTCTACCTGTTCTTCCCATTTGCTGGTTGTTCTTTTATTCTTTGGATCGGCTACCATCACCTACTTATGGCCCAAATCCAGTCATACTGCAGGAATTGACAAACTGCTCTCTCTTTTCTACACCATAGTGCCTCCGATGTTTAACCCCATGATATACAGTCTTAGGAACAAGGATGTGATTGCAGCACTGAAAAGGCTATTACTTAAAAAGATAGTGTGATGAGTTTAATTGTAAATGCTTTACCTGTTTGCCACACATTTATCAGAGAAAAATTTCAAATTTCTACATTCCTCTTTAAGAAATTGAAAATAGAGCTACCATACGACCCAGCAATTGCACTACAGGGTATTTACCCCAAAGATACAAATGTAGGGGTCTGAAGGGGTACGTGCACCCCAATGTTTATAGCAGCAATGTCCACAATAGCCAAACTATGGAAAGAGCCAAGATGTCCATCGACAGATGAATGGATAAAGAAGATGTGGTGTATATATATACAATGGAATATTATGCAGCCATCAAAAAGAATGAAATCTTGCCATTTGCAACGACATGAATGGGGCTGGAGGGTATTATGTTGAGTGAAATAAGTCAGAGAAGGATTAGGAAGAATTAGGAATTCTTAATCTCAGGAAACAAACTAAGGGTTGCTGGAGTGGTGGGGGGTGGGAGGGATGGGGTGGCTGGGTGATAGACATTGGGGAGGGTATGTGCTATGGTGAGCATTGTGAATTGTGTAAGACTGTTGAAAAACAGACCTGTACCTGTGAAACAAATAATACATTATATGTTAAAAAGAAGAAGAAGAAGAAGAAGATAGCAGGAAGGGAAGAATGAAGGGGGGAAATCAGAGGGGGAGACGAACCATGAGAGACTATGGACTCCAAGAAACAAACTGAGGGTTCTAGAGGGGAGGGGATGTGGGATGGGTTAGCCTGGTGATGGGTGTTAAGGAGGGCACGTACTTCATGGAGCACTGGGTGTTATATGCAAACAATGAATCATGGAACACTACATCAAAAACTAATGATGTAATGTATAGTGATGAACATAAAATAATAAAAAAAAAGAAGTTAACTGCTTCCAGCTTATGATGTACTTCTAGATACTTCTAAATACCAACCTACAATTTATTGTACTTGGATACATACCAGGCAAATTAATCTGTCTTCAGTGCTCCAAGCCTAAAGAATAATCCCACCTCATGAATAAAATAGTAATGCACACCACACATTTCATATGAAATTAGAATATAAATAAAATTCATATAAAATAGAACTTAACCTGTTAAGATTTTTGACTTGATTATACTAAAAATATATGATTGTTTACCTAAATAATTTCCTAAATCTTCACACTGGTATTTGTTAACATTCTTTGATTCTATAGCCAGAGACTGGAAATAGCATTTAAATAACAAATGTTTTGTTGAATGACTAATTAAATAAATTAATGGGTAAATGAATATTGCTGTGATATGCCTCAGACTCCTGGCAAAATTGAGAGATTTCAGAGCACCAATAAATATTGAAAGCACATTTATTTAACCTACTATGAAGCCATATAGAATTACTCCAATCATAATACTGAAAGAAAGTCTTATATTCACTTAGTTTTCTTCCTAATAACTTCCTTCTATGTTTAACTTAAAATTTTGGCCCCAAAGTAATTTGCTTTGAATTATTTCACCTCTTCTTTAATGGCACTCCAAGCAGCTACTCCTATACCAATTCATATTTTGAAAATAAACTATCCATGAGTTTGAAAGTGAAGGAATGTGTTAGAAGTTATTTGCAGAATTACGTGAAGTCCGCACAGTTGCATTTGTGTTAGTGTGCTTAAACTTTCATGCCTCTAACCCTTTCTATGGTGTCTGAAATTATTAAACCTTTGAACAGGTTTTATCAAGGAAAGAGAGCACCTGTCAACAGAACCACTAATACCTACCTTCCCAGTTCCAGATTCTCAAGTCACTGGCATGAAGAGATTATTTAGTGCTATCTGTCCCTGAGAACTTCTGTTAGCAGTTCTATGACAATTATGCTGTTTTGTAGTTTTAGCTATAAATGTACATATGCCTATAAGACAATATTAGCTCCTGTTCTTTAGATGGTTATATTTTACTTCATCAAGCCATTTACATCCTCTATCATCTAACATAATGTACCACATGTATTTATTTCTGTATTTTATCCATGGAAGTATATATGTTTATACCCCTTCTCATTAAATGTTTTATACAAGAATTTTATGTATGTCCATGATAAAGACCATGATGGTGATGATGATGATGATGGGGATGAGAGTGATGATAAAGATGATGATTACGGTAAAGACAGTAGTGGTGGTGTTTTTTGTTTCTGAGATTTAGTAAAGCAGGAATCATGATGTCACGGAAACAGTGTTATCCCAGGAGTTCAGATAACTTAATTTAAATCTCTTTACCATTACCTTGAGCAATTCGTTCAGCTACTTTTTTTTTTATTACATTCTCTTAAAGAACAGATATTCAACTAAGTAAACCTTACAGATCTTATTGCCTTTTTTCAGCAACTCATGAATCAGGGAGCATCCAATCCAACAGGTAGAAAGGAGCTCTGAAGAGCTATACAAGACAAGGGATTTTACAGGCAGAAAGAAGCGGGAACAAGGAAGTTATGGGGCAAAAAATTGAATTTGTTATTGCAAAGTTACTTTCCTCATAGGGCATGGCAGTGATGTACCAGGCAGGTTACCTATGTTAACCAGGTAATTCTTGATTGAGTGGTTTTAGATTCCATTTTTTGGAAGAGTCAAAACTGAAGCTAAGTTTTGGTTTGGTGATGTGGGGCTTAGTATAAGCAATTCCATTTAGAGCCTGTTGTCTTGTCCTTAACAATTCACAATTAATAAAATGTCAAAACACGCTATTTTCTATGAACTCCCAGGATTATTATAAGGGTCAATATCCACCTGGTATGGAGAAACATTTGGAAAAGTTTAAAGCACCAAAAATGGAAGTGTTGGCTGTATTTCAGTGTAATTCTTAGTGAAATCTCTAGTTGTGTTATATTTTATACTCAAATTCATAGAGATAATCAATAGAGTGCTAGTTTTGATGAAAGGGGACATTGCACAGTATGAACTATCTAGGGAAGAAAAACCTACTTGTTTACACGTTGGGATTATTTTCCTTTTGCATTATATTATGTTTAGTTTTTCAAAAATGTGCTACTCAACTCTTTGCTCATATAAACAAGGATTATGGAACCGAGCTAATATTCTTTAGTATTCAAATAAAATATTAATGAACATTTATATCATTATGAATTCAGTGCCAATTAACAACTGTAGAATTATGACTTCCTTTATACTTTAAAAAAATTCCTTGAGACCTTTGTATTTTCTCTTTTTATATCTCTATCCCTCATTTTCCCAGTCTGCTAATTCACAATGAGGCAGCCTCTAGAAATTACTCCCTGGATTCATTTAATTATATATGCTATCTATTATTAGCTACTGTAATTGGGGCTGATTAAAAAGAAACTATGAGGGATGCCTGGGTGGCTCAGTCAGTTAAGTGTCTTCTTTCGGCTCAGGTCATGGTCTCAGGGTCCTGGGATTAAGGCCTACATTGGGCTCCTTGCTCAGTGGTGAGTCTGTTTCTCCCTCTCTCTCTTGCCCCCTCCCCCCCCGTTCCTGTGCTTTCTCTCTCTCTCTTTCTCTCCCTTAAATAAATAAATAAAAATAAAATAAAAAATAAAAGGAAACCATGACATAGTTTATAAAAATGGTCATCTGACCTTACATATAATTCTTTGACTAGCCCATGTTTGCTAGTGAGAGCAGCACACATTTTTTGAAGTAGAGACCAAGAAATTATTCTCATGTATCTTTCCTTTTTTTCTGATTTTTATAATACACCAGTCTTCTAGATAGTACCATTTACCACCTTCTGGCCACCCAATACATGGGAAATGCAATACATGACTTGGTGTACCATTTGCTGAAGATTTATATTTTCTGTCATGTCAAAATAGCTGGGTCAATATATACATCATCAACAATATATATTTAATGAGAAAGGAAACATGCACATTCTTGTCTAAATTCATTTTGGATGGGTGTTGTTATATGTAAAAGATTGCCTCTTCCCAAGTGATTGCATACATTGTTTCCTCAACAAAGTAACAACTTGGGCATAATGCTCCTCTGAAGAAAATACTTGTAAAAAAAAAAAAAAGTACAATTACCTGTAAGAATGTAGTAGTGATTATATTTTACAAAAGCTATTTTAAAAAAGCTTATTTTATCAAAGAATTGCATGACATCTGAAAAATATGTCTTTAGAGGATATATAAAATATTTTAACACTTTGCTCACCATAGCACAGACTTGTACCTCTGAAACAAACAAACAAAAAGGGGGAGATGAACCATGGGAGACTATGGACTCTGAGAAACAAACTGAGGGTTCTAGAGGGGAGGGGGGTGGGGGAATGGGTTAGCCTGGGGATGGGTATTAAAGAGGGCATGTACTGCATGGAGCACTGGGTGTTATACGCAAACAATGAATCATGGAACACTACATCAAAAACTAATGATGTAATGTATGGTGATTAACATAACATAATAATAATTAAAAAAAGATTTTAACACTTTGACTTTAGGTCACAAAGTAGTATGTGGCCTATTTTCTTTGGTGACCTCTAGAAACTAAGCATGACCTTTGGCTGATAGCCAGCAAAGCAAGAGGTCTTCAGTCCTGCAACCTCAGGGAACTGAACTCTCTCAATAATCTAATTGAGCAAGGAAATGGAATCCCCACCAGAGCTTCCAGAAGGAAGTGCAACCCTGCCTACACCTCGACTTTTGCTCATTGAGATCCATGTTGGACCTATGACCTACAGTTCTGTAAGATAATAAACATGTGCTATTATCAGTCAATCTATTTGTGGTAATTTATGACAATAGTAATAGGAAACGAATCCACAGATTCACAGAAACTGATGTGGGAGATGTTGTAGAATGGATCAGAACATACTGATCTAAATCTTCTATCTTACAATCAATTTAACTATAGAATTTGAGGATTTGAAATACTCCACTTCCTAGCCCCCCTTCCAGCTAAGTATGAGCAGACAACTCAATGCTAGCTGATGAGATGAATGTAGGTATCAGCAAGTGCTCTTTTGCTTCCATTTTCTTTCATTCCTGGAAGGTTGCAGACGTCATATCTAAGAATGGAAAATCAGGAAGATGACAAAAATGTAGCCTTCTGATGTCATTTTAAAAGCCCTGGACTATTTATTCCTCATAAATTTTGTTGTGTGAAACAAATAAATATGTTTCATGGTGTATGCATGCATGAAATTCTAAAGGAGAAAATATCTACAATAATAATGTTTCACAATGTGTGGCAGGGGATATTATCTCTTTAGTATATTTTCAGCTGGTGTGGAAGTCCTTTTGTGGTAGGAAATGTTTTCCAGGAATGCAGGTTTTGGTACTTAAAAATAATGTGGTATGATTGAACACTTCAGGTGTTTAAAGGATGATTTCCTTCACTTTGCATGTTCACTTTGCACCTTCATCTGATGTATGAACTTCTGAGGTGATAGACAGTTGTGAATACAAACACATTTTATTTGTTTTTAATATTTTAAAAAGATTTTATATATTTATTTGAGACAGTGAGAGAGAAAGCACAAGCAGTGGGGGAGAGGGAGAAGCAGGCTCCCCACTGAGCAAGGAGCCAGACATGGGGCTCGATCCCAGGACCCTGGGATCATGACCTGAGCCGAAGGCAGATGCTTAACTGACTGAGCCACCCAGGTGCCCACAAATGCATTTTATTAGTAATTTGCAAGAATTTAATATACTCAAAGTAACAATGGGGGAGTAACAAGAAAGGTCTAACAATCATCCATTGATATTTCAAAGAAAAGAGTTTTATATTTCTCTAGGTGCAGCTCTTATAATTATATCATATGCCAGACATTTGATAATTTGCAAGGAGTTTCTTCACAAATCTCTTATATTTAAAAAAAAAAATTCACTTTTTCATCAGCTTTGCTGCTACTCCTGTATGATTTTGGCATTGAAAAGCATTGTTAAATCTATGACTTTGAAGATATATATATCTTCAAAGTCATAACTTGGATTACAAAGAATATGACTTTATAACTTGGATTACAAAGAATATGACTCTTCACCATTATTTGAAATAGTATCCTAAAGTAGGGAAAACCATTTCAAGAGTTTATGATTCACAGTACCTCTATCAGTATTGACTCATGGTTATATTTCAATCTATCTTTCCTTTGAAGATTCATATGACCATAATGATAAGTTCCTATAACTAATATTTCATCGTTAAGATAAAGTCTGCTAGGGGCGCCTGGGTGGCTCAGTCGTTAAGCGTCTGCCTTCGGCTCAGGTCATGGTCCCAGGGTCCTGGGATCGAGCCCCACATCGGGCTCCCTGCTCAGCGGGAAGCCTGCTTCTCCCTCTCCCATTCCCCCTGCTTGTGTTCCCTCTCTCGCTATGTCTTTCTCTGTCAAATAAATAAATAAAATCTTAAAAAAAAAAAAGATAACGTCTGCTAAACACTTACAAATGATCTCACAAGGAAGTATGATTTATCATCTTGTCTGAACAGGCTTCAGTCTGTTGTATCTGAAATATAAGGCCATGTTAACAGTAGTGTGCAAATATTTTAGTAACATTCATTACATAAAAACCACATGTATTCTGTTCTATCCTTCACTATTGTCTGTCAGTCCCCTTCTACAGGCTTTATTGACTGAGTACATAAGAATGTCTATGACAAACAAAAGTCACTTCTAGGGACCAAGAAAGACCTTTTGCCAGTATCTGAGATTATTTTTAAATATGCAGGCTGACCTTGGAAGGGAGTTTCTTAAACGGAGTTGCCAAGAGAGATTGTTTGTTTAATGAGGATAAAATATATTCTTTAGACTGGACCAGGGAAACGACATATGTAACATCTTAATGATGACTTTGTTAGTTGGTAGCATTCTAAAATTTATTTTTAATTTATATACAATAAATTTTAAATTTACATACAAAGTAAAATTCACTCCTTTCAGTTTAAGTTCCACGAGATTTGATAAATTCATGGAGACATATAATCATAAACATGATTAAGGAACAGTTCCAGTACTCCCCAAATTTCTCACCTGTTGTCTTTTTGCAGTTGACAATTCCCACCAACTTTATCACTAGGCAACCTTCCTTTGTCCATATAGTTTTCCCTTTTACACCAACGTTTATAGCAGCTTTATCAACAATAGCCAAACTATGGAGAGAGCCCAAATGTCCATCAACTGATGAATGGATGGTATATAAGTATAAATATATATATATATATATATATATATATATATATATATCTCCAATGGAATATTATTCAGCCATCAAAAAGAATGAAATCTTGCCATCTAGCTAAAGTGTATTATGCTAAGTGAAATAAGTCAGTCAAAGAAAGACAAATACCATATGATTTCATATGTGGAATTTAAGAAACAAAACAGATGAACATAGGGGAAGAAATAAAAAGAGAGAGGGAGGCAAACCTCTTAGACTCTTAACCATAGAGAACAAACTGAGGGTTGATGGAGGGAGGTGGGTGGGGGATCGGCTAAATAGGTGGTGGGGATTAAGGAGGGCACTTGTGATGAGCGTTGTATGTTATATATAAGTGATGAATCACTAAATTCTACTCCTGAAATAAATATTACACTATATGTTAACTAAGTAGAATTTAAATAAAAAGTTGAAACAAACACAAGAATGTCATACAAATAGAATCAGACAGTAAAGTCTTTTAAATCTGGCTTCTTTCACTTGGCATAAAGCATTTGGCATTTACCATGTTGTTGTATGCATTAATGTAGTCTGTTCATTTTTATTGCTGAGTTGTGTTCCAATGTATGAGGTTCTGGAGTTTGTTTATCCATTCCCTAGATGAAGGACATTCATGCTGTTTCCAGTTTTTGCTGTTTTAAACAAAGCTACCCTGAATATTTTGTCTGTAGTTTTTTTGTGTGTGTAAACACAAATGTTAATTTCTCTATGATAAATAGTCAGGAGTGGGACTTTAGGGTAAATGTATATGGTAAATGTATAGTTAACTTTACAATAAACTGCCAACTCATTTTCCAGAGTGGATGTTCATTTTGCATTTTTATCAGAAATGCATGAGTGCTCTGGTTGCTTTGAATCTTTGCTATCATTAGGCATTATCATGAATCGTTTTATTTTTGTTGTTGTTATTGTGGGTTTTTTATCACTCAAATAGGCATTCAGTGATATATCATTTTCTTTGTTTTTTTTTCCTTCCCTAATCAAAACTGATGTGAGCATCTTTTCACAGCCTTACTTGCAGTCTCTATATCTTCTTTGATGAGATGTCCAAGTTGTTTGCCAATTTTTAAATTAATTTGTTTCCTTATTATTGAGTTTTGAGAGTTTATGTATATTCTAAACACAAGTACTTTGTTAACTAGGTGTTGTGCAAATCTATACCCCAGACTATGCTTTGTCTTTCTATCTTTTCATGGTATCTTTTACTTAGCAAAAATATTTAATTTAATGAAATTAAATTTCCTTTTTTCTTCCTTCATGATTCATGCTTTTGGGCTTGTATTTCTGTACTTTCTGCCTAACCCAAGGTCATATAATTTCTCCTATGTTTATTCTGAAGTATTCACAGTTTTGGTTTTATATTTACATCTATGATCCATTTTATTGATATTTACAAAGAAACCAAGTGTTTTATTTCATTAGTTTTCTCTGCTTTTTTTCTGTTTTCAGTGTCATTGATTTCTGCTCTAATCTTAATTATTTCCTTTGGTCTGTTTGCTTTGAATTTATTTTTATTTTGTTTATCTAATTTCTCAATGTGGAAGCTTAGATTATTGGGATTTCTTTTTTTTTTCTTTTCAAATGTAAGATTTATTTAATTATTTTGCTGTAACAGATACATTTTTATTTCTCTTGCTTCTTTAAAAGAATATTATGGTAGGATTTATATGGCAGCTCTCTGGTATCATCAGGGAATGGGATTGCAGGAATAAGAAAGGGCAGATGTCTCCATCCCCTACCAATATTTTAAATTGGGAAAACTCTAGAATCACATGCATTTATAAGAAATAATACAAAGAGCTCCCTTTTATAATTTTCCCAGTTTCTCCCAATAGTAACATTTTGCAAAATTATAACTTAATGTCACAACCAGGATACTGACATTAATACATTCACTGGTCTTATTCCAAGTTCCCCAGTTTTTTTTTTTTTTTAAGATTTTTTTTATTTTTATTTATTTGACAGAGAGAGAGAGATAGCAAGAGAGGGAACACAAGCAGGGGGAGTGGGAGAGGGAGAAGCAGGCTTCCCGCTGAGCAGGGAGCCCGATGTGGGGCTCGATCCCAGGAGCCTGGGATCATGACCTGAGCTGAAGGCAGACGTTTAATGACTGAGCCACCGAGGCTCCCCCCAAGTTCCCCAGTTTTACCTGTACTCAATTGTGTCTGTGTGTACACACACATGCACACATACACATGTGTTCCAAGTTTCCCTCTTATATCATTTCCTTCATTCTGAAGAACTGCCTTAGTATATCTTCTAGAGCAGGTACACTGGCAATAGATCCTAATACTATTCTTTCATCTAAAAACAGTGGGGATGGGGGCGCCTGGGTGGCTCAGTCGGTTAAGCGCTGTCTTCGGCTCAGGCCATGATCCCAGGGTCCTGGGATCAAGCCCCACATCAGGCTTCCTGCTCAGTGGGAAGCCTGCTTCTCCCTCTCCCTCTGCCTTCCGCTCTGCCTATCTGTGCTCTCTCTCTGTCTCTGTCAAATAAATAAATAAAATCCAAAAAATAAATAAATAAATAGATAAAAACAGTGGGGATGTTTGCAGCATGGAAATCATCAAATGTTACAAGTCAGGGTTTCTTTTTACTTCTCTTTCTTCCTTTCTATGTATGTCTCTATATCTATCATCTATCTCTCTATCTATTTATCTATCTATCTATATCTATGTATCATTATTTATCCTATCAGTTCTGCTCTGATGGATACCCCTGACTAATATACCTCCAAAAGTCTCCATCTCCAAATACCATCACATGGGTGAGGGCCTCCACATATACACCTTTAGGGGGACAGGATTTTCATCATAGCACAAACACAGTTAAAATAGCCCAATGTAAAATAAAACAAGGTCTTCAAGGATTTAAACCCATTATACAAGACTTATTTAGAGAAGGGTGATTATCCCCACTACTTCTCCATCTTAAAGCCCAATTTGTCCTGTTCTTAAACTTGGAAATAATGGATGTCATGATGTTACCACAACTTTAATCCCATGATCCCACTCATTAAGGCACCCACATGAAATATTATTGAAATTACTGACTCCGTCAATCAACAACTGTTAAATATTTTGTAGCCATAGATTTGGCCAATATATTCTGTTCAGTGCCTATTTCAACAGTCTCTCAGAGGTAGTTTGCCTTCAGCTCTAAAGGGATATAATTCACCTTTACTTAGCCATCCATGGAGTATCTCAATAGGTCTGCCATCCCACACAATTTTTTCAGGCAAGATATTAACTGCATTCAGCTTTCTCTGCAAACATAGGTATGATATTGTGTATAAAGGATCCTCCTCCAAAGAGATTCATTTGACAGACTCGTTTTGGACATACAAACATTTACAAGGGAGCTCATAAAAAGGGGGTGGACCATTATCCCTCACAGTAAAAGACCCCACCCCTGAAGATTATTTGGTAAACCAGAGATTGCTCCATCCCTACCACTATAAAGAAACAGCTATTGATCATCTTAGCACCTGCAATATTAAAACAAAACTAACGTCTTATAGACTTACAGGGCTTCTGGAAGAAACAAATCTTTGATTTTACTTAAGCCAATTTATGCTTTGACTCACAAAGTTGCCCATGGTTAATAGGGCTTTTTAAAAAGAGTTTCTAGAATGTGCCCCTATTACAACTGGCTGTCCTGTTAGTGCCTCCCAGAGGGTCCTTCATTCTAAGTGGCCAGAAGTTTCCCAAGGACTTCTGGTACAAGAAATCGCCCTCCTCAGCTCTATGCTACCCACCATTAAAGTGGTAATTGTGAGTGCATACTGGGCTCTCCTGAAAATAGGGGCTCTCACGGGCCTTAATCCCATGACCCTCTATTAGCTGACCACTGTGTCTTGTGTCATGGAAACAGTACCCCCACAAGATTAGGGCAGTTACTGAGCCCTCCATGCTACAGGATAAAGCTAAACTTGGGCCCACAGGTATATCCCACTTTCAGTAGTGTGTGGTCTCCCCTGGCCTCAGTCCCTTGCCAGAGACCAAGGTGCTGAGTGAGTTACTTCTCTCCTGGACCCTTTGGATAATCATGGAGCAGTTGGAGTCAAGTGAATGTACAGGAAAGGGAGTTTTTACACTTAATACGGACAACATCCCTACCATTGTACATGATAGAACTCTCTAGAGGAGTTGCTGTTTGCCCCTTATCAGGACATCCCTGATCACAGATGAGAACCCAGGATAGGCACAATTGCTCAGACTTCAAGCAGTCATCTTGATACTCTGACCAATAATCAGCTCCATCTTTACCTTTTTATAGACTCTTAGACCATTGCCAATAGTTTAACTGTCTGGTTAGCATAATGGCTGCAAAAATAATTCCTTATATAAAGTTGTCACAGTCTCTGGCAAATAGCCAGCAAGGAAATGAGGCCCTGATTCTTACAGTGGCAAAGAAATTAACTTTGCCAACAGCTTGAATGATCATGAACATAAATCCTTCCCCAAGCAAGCATTCAGATGATGCCCCAGCTCCAGCCAAGGCTTTGACCACAGCTTGCTGGAGGACCCAGCTAAACCCTGGTCACACTCCTGCCCTACAGAGACTATGAGCTGATAAATAGGTACTGATTTAACCTTCTAACTTTTTGGTAATTTGTTATGCCGCAATAGATAATTAATATATATGTCCTTTATCAGCTTGAGAAAGGCTCCTTTTTCTAATTCATTAAGATAATTTACTTGGAATGTATATCGAATATGTCACATTGTTGGATTTCCTTTCTGCATTTATTGAGATAATCTTGTGGCTTTTCTCCTTTAATTTGTTCATATGGTTAAATAAATTGATTTTTAAATGCTCACCAACACTGAATTTCTGAAATAAATCCTTCTTGGTCATGTTATATTACCTGCCTTAAGTAACATTGGATTTGATTTACTAATATTTTGTTAAGGACTTTTGTATCTATTTCCATAAGTCAGACTATAATGTTCTCATTTTTAAAAAATTCTTCTCAGGTTTTGGTTTTAAGGTTCTTATGGTTTCATACAAAAAGCATAACATTATGCTATATTTGTCTAGTCTCTGAACAATTTTGCATAATTTGAAACTGTTTCTTGTTAAAATATTTAGAATTCACCAGATAAGCCATTTGGGTTGGTACCATTTTTGTGAGAAAGTTTTGAGTGTCATTTTTTTTCTGAATGCAGAATAATAGTTTGACTTTTTAAACCTTATCTTTCTAAGGTTGTCATTCTAATGTCTTTTGAAATCCTTTATTTCTGATGAGAAATCACTCATTTTTATGTTTGTTTCATTTGATGGTTGTTTGGGTTCTTTGTCTATTTTATAGTTATTTTTGTTGCTGTTTTGCTTCATTTTCTTTTAACTATTCTATGCCTAGATGTAATTCACTTTGCATTCATTATATGCTCACTGAGATTCTAGATCTGAGTGTTGGGGTAATTTCCCTGTGTTCTTATAGCATTATCATTATTATTATTATTTATTATTTTTTTAGGGATCATATTTTCCTGCCTCTACATATGTCTCATGATTTTTTAAATTTATTTTACACTGGATATTTTGCATAAAAAAAGTAGAGACTTAAGTAGACAATATTTGCCCTTAGAATTAAGAACAATTTCTCTGTGTAGCTGCTAGGATAAGGGGCTGAGTCAATCAGACCTATAGTTGAGCTTGGTCTGGAATTTGCTGCAGCTTTAATTAGATTCATTTCTCCATTGGCTCTAAATATTTCTATTATTTATACATAGTGAAGTGATAAGGATTTTTCTTTCTTTAGTGATCAGTTTGGTAAAAATAGAATTTCTTGTCTGTTCTTTGGTGCTTTTGTGTAGATTTGAAATAGCTTTAGTCATTATTTTATTTGTTTTCAGTAAGATAGCTGGTCTGCGCATCTTAGGCTGTCATAGTCCCAAAAGAAGAGTCTCCTTTCTTACAAGATACTTATTCATTCATGTAAATTAAACTAGCTTTCCCCCTTGTTTTGGCAGTTCTATAGGACTGATTTATGGTTAAATTACCATAATTTTTGCTAATTTGATACTTGTTTTAGAACATGAGTTCAATCTTAATTCAATTGTATTTTAGTTGGTCTGCCATAAAATTAATTCAACTTATTGGGGTATTGATACCAAGGGTGGGAAAGTATAGAATCAGGATTTACTATTTAATGATGCTTTATTGGGGCTGAAAGTCAGAATACCATGTGCAGAGAGAAGAGATACATCTTACCGAAGTAACATAAATGTTTCTTAAAAGAAAATAACGAAATCTGAAAAACACTCCCACAGGGTGAGAAATCAAATACTGTCCAGTTGAATGAAATAACAATTACACCAAAGGTCTCTAAGAACACTGGAAGATTAGGGGTGCCTTCAAGACTTAGACTTACTCCTTGGGTGATCACATAGTTGTCTCTGGTGCCATCCAGTGTGTAGAAGATGTAACAACTCTCTAGATTCTGGGGCAAAAGGAAAACACTGTGTTTATTCTTTCCCAAGCAGGCCCAGGGTGAAAGAGCACTTGCTGGGAAAGTCTGATTTCCTAAGAACTGGTTCAAGGTGGGCATTCTAGGTATTTGGGTGACAGAGCATATATTTTTCTGATGACTTTCTATACCACATTGGTTTCAGGTTCCAAGCAAAAGATCCTAATATAAGCCCTCTGATTCATCAATTTTCATTCATTCACGTTTCCTAATATTCAATTCACAATTCATTAAGTTAAATTAGTTCAGTAAGTTGCTCATTATAGATATATTTTTCAATTAATTTAATTCTTTTCAATAGATTCCAATTCCTTGGTGAATTACTCCACTCTTTAGTCATTTTTCCAATTAATTCTTTTTAAACCAACTTTTACAATTATTTTAAAGTCCTTACTTGCCAACTCCAAAAGGTGGTTCAATCTTCATTTGCTTTTAGCCTTTTCCCCCTTCTTTATTGCTCATAAGTCTTGCCCACCCTCTGTGTATTTGCTTATTTCATGCCCTATAGTGACTACAAAGAAAAATGTTACAGATGATTTCACCCACCAAAGACTGTTCAATCATTCCTCCAATGAAGTTAAGGCTGATAATCTCAATTCAATCTGAAACCGATCTGAGTTGAGTCTTCCTTACAGTTTTGGCAAGATGGAGTGTACCTCCAGTTCACCCCTATTTCTAAGGAATGACATTCCAGGCTTACACTTAAGAACTTGGGCTCTCTTTGTCTCTTCAGCAAGAAGAGAATGAAAGAATTTCCTGTGTTTCAGAGGTTTCTGGTTTACATCTTTAACCTCCCACCCCGACCAACTTTAGAATTTTGGGAAAATGCCTTGAAAGGAAGATCACTATGTGTTTGAGGCCACACAAATGTCCAGTTTTGCACTATTCCCGTGTGTGCAATTACCAAAAGTTTGGCAAGTTTTTTTGAGTCCAGCTGAAGCCCTGTTCCAGGGACCATACCTGTATTCTCAGATTAGATTCTCAGGGAAATGTGGTTTCTGATTGTGAGGTCAAATGAGAAATCCCTCTAAGGTTTTACACTTTTTTTTTATTCTCAGAACCCAAACTCATAGCAGGTTTTTGTATCCTAAACACTAAGAAATTGGGAGAAATTCCACTTTGTTTTTTGAAAAGTTTTAGTGCTCTTTGTCATTATATGCTGAAGTTTTGAATTTAGAAAATGTCTTGAATAGAAAATCTACCATTTGTTTGAGTTTCCTCGCATCTTCAGTTTTGATATTCCAGCACTATGTAACTGTCAAAAGTTCTAGAAAAGCCTATATTCTCAGTTTCTTGCCGATACTTAAACTTGATAAATTCCTACAGGGACATCTGTAAGTTTTCAGCTCACCTCTAAATAGGTATGACTTTTCTTGAAGGTTCTCTAGTCCATAATGATGAGTTTATATATATGATGCAAAAGGTGGATTTCTTCATATATCACCAAAGTAAACAGTTGATAAGACAAAGCTGAGTTTACTACTTGCCTTAATAAGGGAGAACACCACCTCACAGAGCTTTCACAGTTTCAGTGGAGAAGGGGGAAGCAAGGAAAGAATTTAGGAAGTTTGGTTTAAGGTAGATCTTTCAAAGCAAGATTTTGATAGGATTGGCTAGAGATCAAGAGACAATGGTTCAAAATCTTGCCATTTGCAACGACGTGGTTGGAATTGGAGGGTATTATGCTGAGCGAAATAAGTCAATCAGAGAAAGACATGTATCATATTGATCTCACTGATATGAGGAATTCTTAATCTCAGGAAACTGAGTGTTGCTGGAGTGGTGGGGGTGGGAGGGATGGGGTGGCTGGGTGATAGACACTGGGGAGGGTGTGTGCTATGGTGAGTGCTGTGAATTGTGTAGGACTGTTGAATCACAGACCTGTACCTCTGAAACAAATAATATGTTATATGTTAAAAAAAGAAGAAGAAGATAGTAGGAAGGGAAGAATGAAGGGGGGGAATCGGAGAGGGAGACGAACTGTGAGAGACTATGGACTCTGAGAAACCAACTGAGGGTTCTAGAGGGGAGGGGGATAGGGGAATGGGTTAGCCTGGTGATGGGTATTAAAGAGGGCATGTATTGAATGGAGCACTGGGTGTTATACACAAACAATGAATCATGGAACACTACATCAAAAACTAGTGATGTAATGTATGGTGATTAACATAACATAATAAAGTAAAATTTAAAAAAAGGGAGACAATGGTTCAGGTTGGTGGAAACAAAGAAAGGATTTTGTGGCAAGAGATCCAAAGAATTTGAGGAGTAAACTGTTGATGTTTTCCATTAAAGAGTCTATGGGTTGTGGAAATTTTTGTAATGAGCAATCAAAATATTTGCCTGGGCGAAAACTCTTAGATAAATTTAGTCATGCTATTAAAAACAGAGGAATAGCTAAGTCATCTTAATGTAGATATTAAGGTATGGTTTATGGGACACCTGGGTGGCTCAGATGGTTAAGAGTCGGCCTTCAGCTCAGGCCATGATCCCAAGGTCCTGGGATGGAGCCCCATGTCAGGCTCCCAGCTTGGCGGGGAGTCTGCTTCTCCCTCTGCCTCTCTCCCCTGCTCATGCTCTCTCTCTCTGTCTGTCTCTCTCTCTCAAATGAATAAATAAAATCTTTTAAAAAAAAAAGGTATGGTTTTAGTTCTTCATTTCCAGGTTAAGTATGATGATAGACAATGTCTATTCTATATGTTACTTTTAATTTACCTTTTTTTTTCCCCAAGAATTTATCAGTGGGAACAAAAAACTACCATGAGTGATCACATCCTACCTCAAATGGAAGGCTGGTTTTTTTTAAATTTTTAATGGAAATAACAGATTATTGAGTTATGTAAATACTGTATCTCTTTCTTCTCTCAATAATTCCTACATGGGTGATATCTGATCAGTTGCTTATGAAGTCCTGTGTAATTTTCTGATATCAGATAATATAAAATCAGAAGTTGCAAAGTAATATCATCTGCAGTGCCTTCTTTGTAAACTAAAATCTGAAACTAAGAGCCAGTATCATACTTGCTATATCTGATCTGATGTTACAAAGTTAAGTTTCATCTGTATCTATTTGCCTAACAACTGTGTTTTTCTAGAACCCTTGAATAATGAGTACAATTAACTTATCATTATAAGAAAGACTCCCTTCATCCCACCTTTCCTTCTAGCTCTACTGAATACTATGGCAGGGACATTTGGAATCATCATAAAGAATGGTGCAAAATCCCAGGAATTATGCAGAGATTCCAAACGTTTTGCTACAGAGGAATGCTACTGCTACATTTTACAACAATCTTAAAGGTTTGGACCTCTGCCTGTGGGTTCAAATAGATCACTCAATTGATGTTAGGTTATCACTCTCTTCTTTGAAGAGTAGGAATAGGGAAAGGGAATGGGTATTTTTTATCTTTTAATGGATGAAATTCTAAATAATTGCATTTTAAAATGTAAATTTGTATAGAAAATTAGTTTCATTAAAATTATTTATTAAATTTTAAAACATTTAAAAATTTTTTTCATTACCATCATTATTACTGTAACTTTTAAATTTATTTTTTTATTTTTTACAGCAAATCTTTTTAAAGATTTTATTTATTTATTTGACAGAGAGAGAGAGAGTGCTAGCAGGGGAATCGTCAGGCAGAGGGAGAGGGAGAAGCAGGGCTTCTGTGGGGCTCGATCCCAAGACCCTGAGATCATGACCTGAGCCAAAGACAGATGCTTAACCGACTGAGCTACCCAGGCATCCTTACAGTAATTTTTTTTTTTAATTGTTAAATTCTCAATATGGCCATGTTATGCTAAAATGACTTTCATTTTTGCTTAAATTGTTAACTTACAGTTCATCAACCCTGTCACTAAACAAAATGATTTCAATACGTTTGCATATAGATGGGAGGATCACCCCGCAAATAAAGAAGAAAACTAAATTCAGATCTGAGTTCACTATAATGGGGAATTTTTCAATGGTTAGAACACCCACAGTGAATTGAAGTTGTGAAAGTCTTGTCCTTAAAAGCAATTAAACTGAAGTTGTCTGGCATTTTTCAGTCCTGAATTAGATTTTTACATTGGATATTAGTTTTAACAGGATTCCCTCTAAGATTCTGCAATCCAATTACCCCTCTTCATTTTTCCCTTCTTACTATCTTCTTCTTCTTCTTTTTTTAACATATAATGTATTATTTGTTTCAGAGGTACAGGTCTGTGATTCAACAGTCTTACACAATTCACAACTCTCACCATAGTACATACCCTCCCCAATGTCTATCCACCCAGCCACCCCATGCCTCCCACCCCCCACCACTCCAGCAACCCTCATTTGTTTCCTGAGATTAAGAATTCCTCATATCAGTGAGATCATATGATACATGTCTTTCTCTGATTGACTTATTTCGCTCAGCATAATACCCTCCAATTCCATCCACATCGTTGCAAATGGCAAGAGTTCATTCCTTTTGATGGCTGCATAATATTCCGTTGTATATATATACCACTTCTTCTTTATCCAATCATCTGTAGATGGACATCTTGGCTCTTTCCACAGTTTGGCTATTGTGGACATTGCTGCTATAAACATCGGGGTGCATGTACCCCTTCGGATCCCTACATTTGTATCTTTGGGGTAAATACCCAGTAGTGCAGTTGCTGGGTCGTAGGGATATTTCCAACTTTGTGAGGAACCTCCCTACTGTTTCCAGAGTGGCTTCACCAGCTTGCATTCCCACCAACAGTGTAGGAGGGTTCCCCTTTCTCCACATCTTGCCAGCATCTGTCATTTCCTGACTTGTTAATTTTAGCCATTCTGACTGGTATGAGATGGTATCTCATTGAGGTTTTGATTTAGATTTCCCTGATGCCGAGCGATGTTGAGCACTTTTTCATGTGTCTGTTGGCCATTTGGATATCTTCTTTGGAAAAATATCTGTTCATGTCTTCTGCCCATTTCTTGACTAGATCATTTGTTCTTTGGGTGTTGAGTTTAAGAAGTTCTTTATAGATTTTGGATATTAGCCCTATATCTGATATGTCATTTGCAAATATCTTCTCCCATTCCGTCACTTGTCTTTTGGTTTTGTTGACTGTTTCTTTTACTGTGCAAAAACTTTTTATCTTGATGAAGTCCCAATAGTTCATTTTTGCCCTTGCTTCCCTTGCCTTTGGCGATGTTTCTAGGAAGAAGTTGCTGCGGCTGAGGTCGAAGAGGTTGCTGCCTGTGCTCTCCTGTCTCACATTGAGGTCTTTCAACCATTTTGAGTCTATTTTTGTGTGTGGTGTAAGGAAATGGTCCAGTTTCATTCTTCTGCATGTGGTTGTCTAATTTTCCCAACACCATTTGTTGAAGAGACTGTCTTTTTTCCATTGGACATTCTTTCCTGCTTTGTCGAAGATTAGTTGACCATAGAGTTGAGGGTCCATTTCTGGGCTCTCTACTCTGTTCCATTGATCTATGTGTCTGTTTTCGTGCCAGTACCATACTGTCTTGATGATGACAACTTTGTAATATAGCTTGAAGTCCAGAATTGTGATGCCACCAGCTTTTCTTTTCTTTTTCAACATTCCTCTGGCTATTCGGGGTCTTTTCTGGGATTATTTGTTCCATTTCTTTGAAAAAAAGTGGATGGTATTTTGATAGGGATTGCATTGAATGTGTATATTGCTCTAGGTAGCATTGACATCTTCACAATATTTGTTCTTCCAATCCATGAGCATGGAACATTTGTCCATTTCTTTGTGTCTTCCTCAATTTCTTTCATGAGTATTTTATAGTTTTCTGAGTACAGATTCTTTGCCTCTTTGGTTAGATTTATTCCTAAGTATCTTATGGTTTTGGGTGCTATTGTAAATGGGATCGACTCCTTAATTTCTCTTTCTTCTGTCTTGTTGTTGGTGTATAGAAATGCCACTGATTTCTGTGCATTGATTTTCTATCCTGCCACTTTACTAAATTCCTGTATGAGTTCTAGCAGTTCTGGGGTGGAGTCTTTTGGGTTTTCCACAGAAAGTATCATATCATCTGTAAAGAGTGAGAATTTGACTTCTTCTTTGCTGATTTGGGGTCTTTTATTTCTTTTTGTTGTCTGATTGCTGTGGCTAGGATTTCTATTACTATGTTGAATAGCAGTGGTGAGAGTGGACATCCCTGCCGTGCTCCTGACCTTAGGGGGAAAGTTCTCAGTTTTTCCCCATTGAGAATGATATTCACTGTAGGTTTTTCATAGATGGCTTTTATGATATTGAGGTATGTATCCTCTATCCCTATACTCTGAAGAGTTTTGATCAAGAAATGATGTTGTACTTTGTCAAATGCTGTTTCTGCATCTATTGAGAGGATCATATGGTTCTTGTTCTTTCTTTTATTAATATATTGTATCACATTGATTGATTTGCGGATGTTGAACCAACCTTGCAGCCCAGGAATAAATCCCACTTGGTTGTGGTGAATAATCCTTTCTTTTTTTTTTTTTTTTTTTTTTTTTT
>NW_022589719.1:25269809-25297691 GCF_004348235.1 Phoca vitulina | reverse complement strand
CCTCAATACCCATCACCAGGCTAACCCATCCTCCCAACCCCCTCCCCTCTAGAACCCTCAGTTTGTTTTTCAGAGTCCATCGTCTCTCATGGTTCTTCTCCCCCTCCGATTTCCCCCCCTTCATTCTTCCCCTCCTGCTACATTCTTCTTCTTCTTTTTTTCTTTCTTAACATATATTGCATTATTTGTTTCAGAGGTACAGATCTGAGATTCAACAGTCTTGCACAATTCACAACGCTTACCAGAACACATACCCTCCCCAGTGTCCATCACCCAGTCACCCCATCCCTCCCATCCCACCCCCCACTCCAGCAACCCTCAGTTTGTTTCCTGAGATTAAGAATTCCTCATATCAGTGAGGTCATATGATACATGGTGAATAATCCTTTCAATGTACTGTTGGATCCTATTGGCTAGTATTTTGGTGAGAATTTTTGCATCCATGTTCATCAGGGATATTGTCTGTAATTCTCCTTTTTGAGGGGGTCTTTGTCTGGTTTTGGGATCAAGGTAATGGTGGCCTCATAAAACAAGTTTGGAAGTTTTCCTTCCATTTCTATTTTTTGGAACAGTTTCAAAGGAATAGGTATTAATTCTTCTTTAAATGTTTGGTAGAATTCCCCTGGGAAGCCATCTGGCCCTGGGCTTTTGTTTGTTGGGAGATTTTTGATGACTGCTTCAATTTCCTTAGTGGTTATAGGTCTGTTCAGGTTTTCTATTTCTTCCTGGTTCAGTTTTGGTAGTTGATACATCTCTAGGAAAGCATCCATTTCTTCCAGATTATCTAATTTACTGGCCTATAGGTGCTCATAATATGTTCTTATAATTGTTTGCATTTCTTTGGTGTTGGTTGTGATCTCTCCTCTTTCATTCATGATTTTATTTATTTGGGGCATTTCTCTTTTCTTTTTGATAAGTCTGGCCAGGGATTTATCAATCTTATTACTTCTTTCAAAGAACCAGCTCCTAGTTTTGTTGATCTGTTCTACTGTTCTTTTGGTTTCTATTTCATTGATTTCTGCTCTGATCTTTATTATTTCTCTTCTCCTGCTGGGTTTAGGCTTTATTTGCTGTTCTTTCTCCAGCTCCTTTAGGTATAAGGTTAGGTTGTGTTTTTGAGACCTTTCTTGTTTCTTGAGAAAGGCTTGTATTGCTATATACTTTCCTCTTAGGACTGCCTTTGCTGCATCCCAAAGATTTTGAACAGTTGTGTTTTCATTTTCATTGGTTTCCATGAATTTTTTAAATTCTTCTTTAATTTCCTGGTTGACCCATTCATTCTTTAGTAGGATGCTCTTTAGCCTCCATGTATTTGAGTTCTTTCCAACTTTCCTCTTGTGATTGAGTTCTAGTTTCAAAGCATTGTGGTCTGAAAATATTCAGGGCATGATCCCAATCTTTTGGTACCAGTTGAGACCTGATTTGTGACCTAGGATGTGATCTATTCTGGAGAATGTTCCATGGGCACTAGAGAAGAATGTGTATTCTGTTGCTTTGGGATGGAATGTTCTGAATATATCTGTGAAGTCCATTTGGTCCAGTGTGTCATTTAAAGTCTTTATTTCCTTGTTGATCTTTTGCTTAGATGATCTGTCCATTTCAGTGAGTGGGGTGTTAACGTCCCCTACTATTATTGCATTGTTGTTGATGTGTTTCTTTGCTTTTATTATTAATTGGCTTATATAATTGGCTGCTTCCATGTTAGGGGCATAGATATTTACAATTGTTAATTCTTGTTGGATAGACCCTTTAAGTTTGATATAGTGTCCTTCCTCATCTCTTATTATAGTCTTTGGTTTAAAATCTAATTTGTCTGATATAAGGATTGTCACCCCAGCTTTCTTTTGGTGTCCATTAGCATGGTAAATGGTTTTCCACCCCCTCACTTTCAATCTGGAGGTGTCTTTGGGTCTAAAATGAGTCTCTTGCAGACAGCATATTGATGGGTCTTGTTTTTTTAATCCAATCTGATAGACTGTGTCTTTTGATTGGGGCATTTAACCCATTTACGTTCAGGGTAACTATTGAAAGATATGAATTTAGTTCCATTGTATTGCCTGTAAGGTGACTGTTACTGTATCTTGTCTGTGTTCCTTTCTGGTCTATGTTACTCTTAGTTTCTCTCTTTGCTTAGAGGACCGCTTTCAATATTTCTTGTAGGGCTGGTTTTGTGTTTGCAAATTCCTTTAGTTTTTGTTTGTCCTGGAAGCTTTTTATCTTTCCTTCTATTTTCAAGACAGCCTAGCTGAATATAGTATTCTTGGCTGCATATTTTTCTCATTTAGTGCTCTGAATCTATCATGCCAGTCCTTTCTGTGGATAGGTCTGTTGCCAATCTAATGTTTCTACCATTGTAGGTTACATATCTCTTGTCCTGAGCTGCTTTCAGGATTTTCTCTTTGTCTCTGAGACTCATAAGTTTTACTATTAGATGTTGGGTGTTGACCTATTTTTATTGATTTTGAGGGGGGTTTTCTGTGTCTCCTGGATTTTGATGCCTGTTTTCTTCCCCAAATTAGGGACATTCTCTACTATAATTTGCTCCAATATGCCTTCTGCCCCTCTCTCTCTTTCTTCTTCTTCTGGGATCCCAATTATTCTAATATTGTTTCGTCTTATGGTATCACTTATCTCTCGAATTCTGCTCTCGTGGTCCAGTAGTTGTTTATCTCTCTTTTTCTCAGCTTCTTTATTTTCCATCATTTGGTCTCCTATATCACTAATTCTCTCTTCTGCCTCATTTATCCTAGCAGTTAGAGCCTCCATTTTTTATTGCACCTCATTAATAACCTTTTTGATTTTGACTTGGTTAGATTTGAGTTCTTTTATTTCTCCAGAAAGGGTTTCTCTAATATCTTCCATGGTTTTTTCAAGCCCAGCTAGTATCTTTATAATTGTCATTCTGAACTCTAGTTCCGACAACTTACTAATGTCTGTATTGATTAGGTCCCTGGCAGTTGATACTGCCTCTTGTTCTTTTTTTGAGGTGATTTTTTCTGTCTTGTCATTTTGTCCAGAGGAGAATAGATGAATGAGAGAACAAAATGCTAACAGGGTAACAACAATCCCTAAAAAATATACACTAAACAAATCAGAAGAGACCTGAAACTGGGGGAAAAGAAAGGGAAAGAAAGAAAAAAGAAAGATAAAAAAAGAATATGATCAAATATGATCAGGCTGGTGAATAGATCAGTGTCACACATTAGATTTTGGGCGTATTTTGGTCTGTTAGAAGAAACTGCCTCCCGAAATTTTAAAGAAAGAAAAGATTATATATGTACAAAAATAAGGGTAAATATGATGAAGGGATGGAATATGACTGTAAAGATGAAAATTATAAAAGATTTTATAGAAGGAATTGATAAGATAAAGTTGGTTGAAAAAAGAAAGAAGAGGAAATTTAAAAAAGGGGGGGAGAGAATGTGATCAGGCAGGAGACTAGAGCAAAGCCATACACTAGAGATTTAGGGTATATTTTGGTCTTTTAGAAGAAACTGTATCCCCAAAATTTAAATGAGAACAACTTATATATATACCAAAAATAAGGTTAAGCACTATAAAGGGATAGAATATGACTCTAAAAATGAAAAATAAAATGATTTTTAAAACAGGGATTGGTAAGATGTTGGTTGAAAAAAGGAAAAAGAAAAATCAAAAAAAAAAAAGAAAAGAAAAGAAAAAAAAGAAAATTTAAAAAATTAACTTTGAAAGACTAAAGAATCTGGGTAAAAAAGCCGTGGATTCTATGTGCAGTGTTCCCCGAGCTCTGGAGTTCTGCCGTTCTCATTGATCGGTAAACTTGGTCTTGCCTGGCTGTTCTCGCTGATCTTCTGGGGGAGGGGCCTGTTGCCGTGGTTCCCAAATGTCTTTGCCTGTTAGCCCTCGCCTGGTCTGGGCTAAGTAAGCTGCTCGGGTTTGCTCTCGGGAGCTTTTGTTCCCTGCAAGCTTTCTGTACAGCTTTGGAGGATGAGAGTGAAAATGGTGGCCTCCCAATCTCCACCCTGGAGGAGAAGAGAACTCGGGGCCCCGCTCCTCAACGCACCCGCAGAGAAAAGTAGTCAGTCGCTCCGGTCTCTCTGGTCTCTGGCCGCACTCCGTGCTCACCCAACCAGTGACCGAGCACTTCTATCTCTGGCACACAACCCGTGTGGAGTCTCCAAACCCAGCAGATCCCTGCAGTGCACTCCCCCGCCGCTCCTCCCAGGGGAGGAAGGGGAGTCTCCCCGGATCTGCCGCTTGTTGGGTCCCTGCTGGAGGAGCAGTGGCCTGACTGTGCCGTGGATCACGGTTTATGGCAACCCCAAGCTGAGAGCCCGCGCCTCGGCTCCGTCTCTGCAGCCAGCTTCCCCGCTCTGATACCTGGGAGCTCTGCCGCGCTCAGGCACCCCTGGTCTTTCTGTGACCCTGAGGCTCCTGAGACCACACTGTCCCGCGAGAGTTCCACCCCCAGCTTAGCCACTGGAGCGACTTCCCTCAGCAGAGCTGACTTCTAAAAGTTCCGATTTTGTGCTCCGCGGCTCTATCACTTGCCAGTATTGGCAGATGGAGGCCCCCTCCCCTGCCATCTATCCTCCTGAATATCACCTCGGATTCACTTCTCCGCATGTCCTACCTTCCAGAAAGTGGTCGCTTTTCTGTTCAGAGAGTTGCTGCTGTTCTTTTCTTCAATCTCCTATTGAGTTCGTAACATGTAAGCATTTCTTCCCCCTTTCAGCAACTCAGCCTGTCTCGTGGTGGCCACCCCCTTAATATTCCAACCACCTTCATGGTCAGTCTCATGAGCTTTGGCTTGGACACACCTGGACTTGAATTATGCCCATCAATGAGTAGCTTATGACATGACATATTACTCTCAATATTCTTATCCAAAATATGAAATTAGTAATAAGAATGCAGCTTTATAGAGAGCCAATATATCACAAGGCTTTGGAGTCAAGAGCTTGGGTTTCGATCTTTTTCTATCACGTCTTACCTCTCAAACTCTCGGTGCCTTAGTTTCTTCATCTGTAAAAGAAAGAGAACATTGACAAAAACTGCACTGTAATTTTGTTAGTGTGTGTGTGTGTGTGAGAGACAAATTATATATAATGTGTTTAGAATATTGCATTGCATGTGGTAATCATTGTATAAGTGACAGCCATTGTTAATAAAGCCTTGCCACCTAGCACTGCTCATAAGCTAAGGATGGAAGAGAACAAGGGAGCAATTGAAACTGTGTGCTGTTTACATACCATGTGTCAGTTTCTCTAAAATGTGACCACATAGAAAGATAGATAGATAGATGATAGATGATAGATGGATAGATAAATAGATAGATGATGATAGATGATAGATAGATAGATAGATAGATAGATAGATAGATGATAGATAGATAGATGATAGATAGATAGATAGATAGAGACAGACATAATTTTTTCTAACCCATGAAGCAACTGTCTGAGATACCTGTCATTTTTACAGTATAGATGAAGGTATATACATTAAATTGCACTAGGTCACACATCTCACATGTGGCCAAGATGAGATTCTAACCAAATTCTTACTAACTCTAAAGTAAAATCTTATCTTTTCCAAATATCTTGATGACTTTGGAAACAGACATAGGAATAAATGAACCACTGTCCTATTGTAGTCCTGCATCTCATTCACACTCTGAGGAAATAACATGACAGTATATTAATCCTTCTGGTTCCCTTAGGCTTCTCTGTGCCTGTGCCCTAGGGTGTTTGAATGATTATATGACACAAACAAATGAAGTTCACACCACTGTCACTGAAAGAATAGGTTTTACATAAATGAGAGAACAACCCAAAACAATTTTGTTCCCTTCCTGGCAATATTACCATGGATCATTGAATACTTGGCTTGTTTGTTTTATGTATTTCCAAGTACATCTTTTGAGGTTAAGAGAAAAGTTTTTGTACTTCAAGCTCAAGCTCCATTTTTTTTTCTACTCCTGGAAAAATTCTGAGATCCCTGAAGCAAGCATTGACAGAATTTTTAGACTCAACACCCTGAATTATACTAGCATAAAAATAAATGGGAGCTATTTTTGTTTGCACAGAACATATAATCAGTGAGGAGGCCATATACAGTAATATTTTTGAATTAGAAGCCAACTTATTACTAAATTTTTTGCCCACTTTATTCAGTCAGTCAACTAATATTCATCAGGCACTCACTAGAAGCCAAGAATTCTAATAAATGCCAAAGATAGAGAAATGATTAATTTAATCATTTTGGTTTAGTATCTTCTTTTTTTGAAGATTTTATTTTTTCATTTGAGAAAGGGAGAGAGAGAGACAGAGAAAGAGAGAGCACAAGCAGGGGAAGAGGCAGAGGGAGAAGGAGAAGCAGACTCCCTGCTGAGCTGGGAGCCCCATATGGGGCTCATCCCAGGACCCTGGGATCATGACCTGAGCCGAAGGCAGACGCTTAACCATCTGAGCCACCCAGGCATCCCATTTTGGCTTATTATCTTGATAGGATTTGTGGATTCACCCTACACACTTTCCTATCAAAAATATACTCACAGCTGATTTTAATGGCATTTGTTTTCACTTCATTAATATCACCTTTACTTCATATTAACAAAATGACCAGCACTGCTCTGCCTAGGGTACAGCATACTACTATCTATTAAATCCTGGAAAGAAAGAGCAAATTGCTCTACAGTTATCATTCTAAGGCAGACTCTAAAGTCAATTTATGTTTAATAACAAGTGTATTTTTCTTCTCTTCATATCATTATTAGTCCATCCATTAATCCATCACTTTAATCCCCTGAACCAGCTATTGTGCTATATCTGGGTACAAAAAAGTAAGCAAAATCAGATCCCTACATGCAGAAGCCAACTATCCAATGGAAGACAGAGTTATTCAGCAAACAAATAAGATAAAACTATTGAACATGGGATCTGACAGTTACTAAATTCTGAAATACATCTCTCAGGGTTTATATTTGAAAGGAAGTTTGGGCTTGGAGTCTTTATTTGCTTGTTTGTTTGTTCACTGCAACAGTAAAATAACCACGTAATTATACCTGTTTTTCTCTTTCCCTCAGTGTACCATTTTAGGATGTTAGAATTCTCATAGAAAGAAAACAACACGGAATATGGAATTGATGGATGGAAACTACACTTTGGTGACTGAGTTTGTTCTTTTAGGGTTTCCGACCCACCCTGAACTGCAGATTGTCCTATTCCTTATGTTTCTGACATTGTATGGTATGATTTTAACGGGGAACATTGGACTGATGATGTTAATCAGGATCGATCCTCACCTTCAAACCCCTATGTATTTTTTCCTTAGCAACCTCTCCTTTGCAGACCTCTGTTACTCCTCAGTCATTGTTCCCAAAATGCTGTTCAATTTCCTCTCAGAAAACAAAGGTATCTCTTATTATGGCTGTGCCCTACAGTTTTATTTTTTCCTTTATCTTGGCTGCCATGGCATATGATCGCCATGTCGCCATCTGTAACCCTTTACCGTATATACCGTATATAACCCCATACCGAGTTGTGATGTCTCAGAGCATCTGTACATGGTTGATTGTCTTGTCCTGCATTGGAGGTAACATGCGTTCCCTGGTTCACACATCCTTTGCCTTTATTCTGAAGTACTGTGATAAAAATGTCATTAATCATTTTTCTGTGACCACCCTCCCCTGCTTAAGCCATCCGGCACAGACACATCAGTTAATGAGTGGCTTCTCTCCACTTACGGCAGCTCAGTGGAAATTATCTGTTTCATTGTCATCATCTCCTACTTCTTCATCCTTCGTTCAGTCTTGAAGATCCGCTCTTCCAGTGGGAAGAAGAAAACCTTCTCCACATGTGCCTCTCACCTGACTTCTGTGGCCATCTATCTGGGGACCCTTCTCTTCATTTACTCACGGCCCAGCTACCTGTATTCTCCCAACACTGATAAAATTATCTCCGTGTTCTACACCATTATCATCCCAGTGCTGAATCCTTTGATTTATAGTTTGAGAAATAAAGATGTACAGGATGCTGCTAAGAGAGCTATAAGGTTAAAGGTGGATTCTTTATGAACTATAATGTTCTGAGATTCATCTAAATCCCCAGTTGCAAACTGTAATTGGGAACATGCAACATGCCTACTAGCAGACCCACAAGAGATATTATCCAGCACCTGGTTTTCATACAGCCAAATTCAAGTCATAACCCCGTGACATAAGAAAACATTTAAAAGTTTCAAAATTGCTGCTAAATAATAGACTACCATTCAATGATTACTCACTTGGAGTTAATGCTAAAAGGTGTTTTATCAGGTTGTCTCAAGGATATAATAAATAAATCAGAAAAGTGTGTGTGTGTGTGCTCATGTGTTTGTTCATGTGAAATATATCTCAGTTACATGGTAGATTACTGGATGAGGGAGGAGGCCAGATTCCCTTGGTTCTTATGCCAGCTCCGTATCCGGCTAGTGAGTGGCATTTTGAACAAGTTACTTCATTTTTCTATGCCTCAATTAACTTATCTGTAAAATGGGGAGAATATAGTACACATGTCATCAATTGTTGGATGATTAACTGAACACATGCTGTGAATAGTACCTGTACCACTTTTGGCCCTTGATAGATGTTAATTATATATATTTTTATAATAGTTCACATTATTTAAAATGTATATTGTACAATGAGATGGTAAGAGGCAGGGATGTAATGGAAGCAATAATACAAAATCAAATCTATTTTCTTCAGTTCAGTTCAGCAATATGATGCTAACCTTCTATACGCAATCTACTCCAAAGGAATTTGGAAACTTTTTCTAAATAGCACCTTGAAGAATATAGGTTAATTGCAAGGCAAACTATTGGATTTGTTTCCCTGTCGATCTTTCATATTTTATACACCAAAGTATTATTAGAGGGATGGAACATCTTTCTCTGGCATCTCAGAAACAGAATCAGCTCTCCAATATATCACCTGGATATCCATGAAGAGATCAACCCACATGCCCTGGTGGGACATCTGAAGACTGAAATTAGAGGCATGTCTCTGCAAAATGTATTTCAGTAACTGATATTTTATACTGTACATTATTTTTTTGTTACTATATTATTTTTGTCTCTATGATAATAAATACAAGCTTTGACCCAGAAATATCAAGGTTTAAAAAGTATGTTTAAATCCATGTAATCTTTGCTGCAAAAATCCCCACAAGATACAGCCCAAATCATTGTCAGTTTTAAATTCCCCTAGGAATCTTTGGATTTCAGACCAACAAGGCTTCTCCTGAGCATTTCTGTTGTTTCACTCGCTAAGAAGAGAGCAGTCACTCACAACTACACACCCACCAATATACTCTAATATTAAATTTATATTTACTTAGCCAAGATTTGCTTGGCCAAGATTATAGAGACTCACACAGAGCCATACAGATGAGTATCTATCAACAGCTTTTCATGTTCGCTAAGCTCTTAACATATGCAAGCATCTATTGGTGAGAGGGTTCACGGTGCAATATTACATATCCAGCTGCCTATGAAAATCTTAGTTTTGCAACACCACTGCCTTTTCATGCTCAATAATTATATCACTAAATATTACACCACTTAGGAGAAAATAGAGCTGTTTCCAAGTGAAGAAATAACTAAAAATACAGGGTATCAGAATTTTTTCAAGGTCAGAAGGGCTGTTGTTATTTGTTGAGCTTTCTAGATGGCCCACACGGCTTCTCCCACTGGGAGCATCCTATATTCATCCCCGGGGGGTTCCGGGCACCTGCTAAATTTCCAAGACTGCATGGTAGTCAGCAAGGCCTGAATTTGTACTTTAGGTCCAGCACAGTCAGAACTTTCCGAGGCCACCCACTTAGCTAGGCCTTCCTCTATGGTTTTTGCTGAGGCCTGTGTGGTCCCTGTATTCCTGAAGCTGCTGAATCATCATTTAGGTAATAAAAGCAGAACCACCATAAACATTATGGAAATAGGAGGTTTATGCCTGAACCTCCTGCAAATTTCTTTTTACTAATTCTAACCTGAAACCACACTGGAAAGATTTGGGAAACGCAGATCCCAGCCATAACCACATTGGCAGCAGGATCCCAAATAATCCACCCCTTTTCAACATGTTCTTCAGAGACACATCTCACAATCACAATCAATGTTCAAATAAGACAACAGCAAAGGTATGCTTATATTTAACAGATGCATGCATACAACTGAAAGAAAAAGAGGCTACACAAAGTTTTATATGCCATTTTATCCTTATGGGGTGGTCTAGGGTCCTTCTAGCTAAGAGATACCCTACGCCTTTGATATCCTATAACTTACAAAAAATTTAAGATAGAAGTTTAAACCTTCTCACCATATCTTGTGTTAAGAAGCACGGGGATGGGAGAGGTGGAAATATTGGTTAATATATTTATTTATATCAAAACAAGGGAAAATCACAACCATAACTCCTACAGTCTTGTTTTCACTACTGGCCACATGATCATAGCTGGCACATAGAATTTCCTTTTCTCCACAACCTCTTCCATATTTCCTTTAATTTCAATGAGCATCCCAGTTGCCTTGTCTTCTTGTCTTGTGAAGTGGCCCAAACCTTTATCCCTCAAGTATAGGCAACATTATTAGTTCTTTCTATCTGGGACAGTTACAGTTTTCTGTCAACTTTTTAATCCTAGATATGGAATTCTAAAAGGTGCTCCTAGAGGCTCTCTTGCATTCCAGGAACACACCCCACCACCCCAACTCTATAGTAATGATCACCTGTTCCCTTTATATTCAAGAATGATCACCCCAACTGGTAAAGAAACCTCTTTCTGCCTGTTGAGTAAGAAGCATAAGGGTCTCAAAGTGACCAGATAGCAGTCTTGGTATTAGTTGAATGGAACTAATGTGTTCCCTGTTGTAAGAATTACTTTTTATTTATTTATTTATTTATTTATTTATTTACAAAGACCAACAGCCCTAAAATTGTAAGGACCGGAAGCAAACTTTTCTTTAGTGGGTCATTAGGAATAATAAGAGAGGGACTACCTCTTTTTCTCTCCTTTTTCAGAATTATCAGCATCTAGGTGAACTTCTTTAAATGCATTATCCTTGCACATATGAGATATATTAATAGAAAAATCCCCAAATCCAACATACCACTATTCTTTGCACATCACCTTCCATTTCAAATAGCCAGAAAGACTCAGCAATGAATATTTAGAAAGCAACCACTTTTGCAAATGCCTGTACTAGGGAGTTTAGAGAACACAAAATCTAAACATTGGTCTTATTCCTGAAGTCTCAAATGTAGTATATTTTATATATTTTTATATATAATTTTTACCCATACAAAAAGGAACATAATTCAATAAAGAATGTACTAAGTATAGAGAAGGTGATGGAATCCCAAAGCCAATGAAATGGTGAATGATATGTAGTCGGCGGATGGGAAGAAATGCTCCCTGAGGAGAGCAGCCTGGCAAGCAAGGTGCAATTGACAAGAATGCTTTTAGTGTCATTGTTCACAATAGTCAAAATGCAGAAACAACCCAAATGTTCATGCAATTGATGTATGAATTAACCAAATGTTAATTCCATAAAATGAAATATTATTCAGCTATAAAATGAAACAAAATTCTGACACAAGCAGCAACATGGATGAACCTTGAAAAAATTAGGCCAGAGGAAAGAAGCCCCAGGTGACTTAATGCATGTATATGACGTTGTTCATACAAGATGCCCAGAGTGGGCAGTGTGCAGACTAGAAAGTGGGTTAGTGGTTTTCAGGAGCTGGGAGAGGGGGCGAGGGGTATGGCACCTAATGGGTATGGGTTTCTCACAGTTCTGGGGTTAGATAGTGGTGATGACTCAACAACCTTGAAAATATGTTAAAAACCAAAAAAACTGTATACTCTGAAAGGGTAAATTTTACAGCAATCAATGACACTTCAATAAAAAAGAAAGTACCATCGAATTGTAGTAACATACCTAAATGTGGTGTGAAAGAGAGTGTTTCAAATACAGAAGAAACAAAATGAACAATGGAAAGGAGCTAGAAATGATTAAAGGATTGACTTGGGTTTCATTAGATTTCCTCTCTGACTAGAGGAGAATGATATAAATTCAGAGAAGCTGAAGCATACTATAAAAATAATTTGGGGTATTCTTCCTGGCGTAGATCAACTTGGTGACAGTAGTGAAGCATTAAAGCTCAGCCTTTGCTAAAGTTGTTTCTGCATTCACAGGGGGCTATACAGAACCAGAAATATAATTAATGACATGTTTGTGTAACATCAAAACCTAAGGGCGGTAGCTTCAGAGATTTGAGTCCCAAATGCACCTGCTGAAATAAAATGCTAGCTGCCTATTGTTTGGCCACCAAAGACCTGCTCATCTCAGGTAGGCTTTGAGGTTCTAATTTAAAGAATATGGGGGGAAAAAACTTACCTTTTAGGAAAAAAAAAAGAGTTTTTTTTTTTAAATAAAGCATCTTTTGCCTGTTTACTCAACTAAATAAACTCTGCAATTTAATGGCCAAAATTATTTTCTTTTCAAAACTGAAAGCATCTGTCTAAACTTAGTATTCCCAATATAACTTTTAATTATTTTATTTTATAGGAAAGCTTCTATTCCTTTCATCACTGGGTAAGTATATACATGGATTGAAGTGTTTTGTTTTGTTTTTTTTTTATTTAAAAAATAATATTTTTTTACATTTTACACTTTACAAGTAACAACATGCACAAATGCATCTTCGTGTGAACCACATGCCGTATTTACTTCGGTCTAAAGAACAAGTCCATTGTCCACTTCTTATTCTCATGTACAACAGAGACAGATGTACATGTAAACACATGACATACATAAACACACACACAAGGAAGAGAAGCTTGTGTCTCTCAGAAGCATTTATAGTTCCTCATCTTGTTTCCTTTTTTTTTTTTTTTTTTAAGAGAGAGAGAGAACAGGGTTGGTGGGACAGAGGGAGTGGGAGAGAGAGAATCTCAGGCTCCATGCTTAGCGTGGGAGCCCTACTTGGGGCTCAACCTCACGACCCTGAGATCATGACCTCAGCCAAAATCAAGAATCAGACGCTTACCCAACCGCGCCCCCCAGGCTCCCCATCTTATTTCCATTTTTTAATATAGAGGTCCATTCAAAATCCAAAGAGAAGCAAATGTATGTGTTAAATTCTGTTGTTTTTACTTTTTTTTCTTTTTTTAGAACTTTTCTTTGGTTAAAAGACTCCTCCTTCAGCACCAGACCACTCCACAAATAGGTCATGAGTACTGTGGCAAAGCAATAATACACTTCTAGAGAAAGGTCAATAATGCTTACTTCATGTCTCAGCAAATAATAAAGACAACTCAGACCAGGATCATTAACATAATTATTTTCATTATTATTAGTGTGGGACATGATCATTGTTTCTAAAACTAATACAAAAAATCTTTTAACCTAATCATGTTTTTTGAAGATATAATAAATATACTCTTTTTTGTGTGTTCATGGAACATTTTCAAGCATACAAAATTGCTTAGTCCTACATTTTATAGCCTGGTCTCTCTAACATTGGTGTTTCTTCCATATAATTTTTTTTTTAAGATTTTATTTATTTATTTGACAGAGAGAGACACAGAGAGAGAGGGAACACAAGCAGGGGGAGTGGGAGAGGGAGAAGCAGATTTTCCGCAGAGCAGGGAGCCCAATGCGGGGCTCAATCCCAGGACTCTAGGATCATGACCTGAGCCAAAGGCAGCCGCTTCACAACTGAGCCACATAGGCGCCCCCTTCCATATAATTTTTGAAGATGTAATGAGATATCAATTCATCCAAATATCTTCCTTGACACAAGGGAGGTAATGCTCTGAGAAATGAAAGAGCTTGTAGAAAGTCTCATACCTTATAAATGACATCTAGATTTAGATCAAAGTCCCTCAACCACCTACCATAGATATTTTTTATTATTGCCACATTAGATAGTAATGTGTCTTTAAAGAGTGACTATTGACCAAGTAATTTTATGAGTATACAAGACAATTGCAGGAAGAAATTGTGTTCTGCTTTACAGATATTGTGTGGTTGTCAGAAGAGTTGTATGTGCATCTATCATTTTATTGATCATTTTCTCAAAAGTTTAGACAAGAATAAAGAAGAATGGATGAAGGAAATTGCACATCCTTGACAGAATTCATTTTCTTGGGCATTACCAATAACCCTGGGATGAAAGTGACCCTATTTACAACGTTTCTTGTTTGTCTCATTAATCTTGTTGCAAATCTTGGAATGATCATTTTAATTAGAATGGATTCCCAGCTTCACACACCTATGTACTTCTTTCTCAGCCACCTCTCCTTCTGTGACCTCTGCTATTCCACAGCAGTTGGGCCCAAAATGTTGGTAGACCTTTTAGCCAAAAACAAATCAATCCCCTTCTTGGGCTGTGCTCTTCAATTTTTGATCTTCTGTATGTTTGCTGATTCCGAGTGTCTACTTCTAGCAGTGATGGCCTTTGATTGGTACAAGGCCATTGGCAGCCCCTTGCTCTACACAGTCAGCATGTCCAACAGAGTGTGCTCCCTGCTCATGGCTGGAGTTTACATGCTGGGAGCGGCAGATGCTTTGATACACACAACCTTAGCATTCCGCTTATGTTTCTGTGGATCGAATGAGATCAATCATTTCTTCTGTGATTTACCTCCACTCTACCTCCTTTCCTGCTCAGATACAGAGATCAATGAGTTGGCATTATTCACCGTTTTTGGCTTCATTGAACTGAGTACCATTTCTTGAGTTCTCATCTCTTATTGTTATATAACCCTATCAGTCATGAAGATCCACTCTGCTGAAGGGAGGTTCAAAGCTTGCTCCACCTGCACCTCCCACTTAACTGCTGTTGCGATTTTCCAGGGAACCATGCTCTTCATGTATTTCCGGCCGAGTTCTTCCTACTCTCTTGATCAAGATAAAATGACCTCATTGTTTTATACCCTTGTGATTCCCACATTAAACCCACTGATTTATAGCCTACGGAACAAGGATGTGAAAGAGGCCTTGAAAAAACTGAAAATTAAAAAGTGGTTTTAAGTATTTATATCACATACACATGCTTTGTGGTTGTTGTTTTTGTAAAATTATATTGCATAACACAAGAGAAACAAAGTTGTCTCAAAAACTTTAATTTAACAAAATGAGTTTGTTTTAAAGCCCTATCACTATAATTTTGCATTTCCCTAAATATATCATACTTTATTATGTGTCTATATTTTATATATAGTACTCCCACTTTGTGGAAAGCTTTTCTGACCTTTCTAATTTTGCCAGATATTTATTTGTTCATTCTTTCTTTCAAACATCAATTTATTACACTTAGATGTATTGTGTGTTTACTAAGTGAACTTGAGTATGTAAGTGCTTTATATCCTATGGTACATCTAGTAGTGTTCATCCTAATGAATCTTATAGTTTATTCAAAGTAACCAACATTACTTACCTAAACACCAAGTAATTTGCGAGTCTCAAACTCATTATGAAGTAAAAACATGGGGCTTTTATCCAAAAAAAATGTCTAAATCTAGAGTAAAAGAAAGGCTTCTTTGGCTAGAGCTACTGAGTCTCAGATCTCAAAAGATGCAAGTTGGGAGACGTAAAGATAATAGGCAGACTATCTGACAATTAGAGACATCTTGAGGTGAACAAGTGGTGACTTTTTAGAAGTAAAGAAGTATGGTTGCCAAAACATGGATGGACCTTGAGGACGGAAGTTATGCTAAGTGAAATAAGTCAGACAGAGAAAGACAAATACTGTATGATCTCACTTATATGTGGAATCTAAACAAGTTAAACTCATACAAGCAAAGAGTGGAATGGTGATTACCAGGGGCTTGGGGAGTGGGGGAAATGGGAAGATGTTGGTCAAATAATACAGCCATCCTGCTATAAGATGAATAAGTTTGGGGGAATGTACTGTACAACATGGTGACTATAGTTAACAATACTGTATCGTGTAACTGAAATTTGCTAAAAATTTGCTCTTAAATGTCCTCAACACAACAAAAAATTGGTAACTAAGTAAGGTAATGAATTTATTAACCTTACCAGCAATGATGATTTCACAAATTATACATATATCAAAACACACATTGTATACCTTAAAAAGGCCCAATGCCATATGTCAATTTTATCCTAAGAATGCTGGGGAAAAAAAAGAAGAAAATAAGTCAAATGGTTAGGTTATAAAGAGTAGTGGAAGGGGCCTTGGTAAAATACTTCATTGTCCTATAATTATCAAAAATCAATTCCTCTATCAATGCTCCAGGGAAATTTCCTTCTTTCCTTGTCCCTTCTCAGTCCTGGATAAATGTCCATTTTTGTAATGCACAGTAAAACATCTCCTTTAAACACTGTTTTAATATCATTCTGTTTATTAAATCACTGCTTCTAATATGAGACCGGAAGCATTCTTGGTCAAGGATTGAACATTTCATCCCCATTATCCAAAACACCTGCATACACGCTAGGAAACAAAATGGAAAAGCAAATAAATAATAAATTAAAAACACCAGATAATATTTTTGAGTATTTATTATAAGTTAGAAACATAATTATATGATTGTAAGTCATGGGGCCAGAATATATATATTATATATTATATTATGTTATATATATTATAACTTTTAAGAAAGTACATAAAATCATAAAATGGTTGTGGATACTAAAGTAATGGATCAATAAAGACCTACATATTAATTACACTAGATGTAAAGAGCATTCGTCTGTGTATGTTCTTGATATTGGTCTATTTCATCTTTCTCTGCTCTAGTTTCTAATGGTTAAAGCAAAAGGCAGCTTGTTGAAATAACATGGAAATATCGTTATGTTTAAAAAACCATATCAGACCCAAGGACACTCTTAATTATCTATTACAATTGTAGAAGCTAAAAACCATTGAATTTCTTAGATTTTGTAGCTGCTATTTTAAAATATTTTTGTGCAGAAACACTTCAGAGTGGATGAAACAGCTCCTCTGCTTTTTAAGGGGACATTTGTGGAAGACTGACCTGTCACTAGGTATCATGCTGGGGGAAAAAAAAAACAAAAAACTGCAAAGAAATTTATTTTTTTTAATAAAGGCTTTAAAGATTTCCATCTGTACCATATTTTCTCAATGAACACATACACTTTTGAAATTGTTACTTATGAGCAGCAGAATGGAAGAAAAAATTGTTTTAAATACACAAGTCCAAGAAAAATAGAGTGTGGGTGGATTGTTGTTTAAACTTAGAGGATTTCAATATGTAATCTGATTAACCAGCCTTGCTCCCTTATGACAGCCATATTTTACGGCCTCTAAAGATTGATTTGATCTACATATTGACTGTTTTATCAGATCTAGGGGGTTTGAACTGAGAAATAGAAATGGAATTTCAAAAATAGAATTGACTGATACCAATTAATTGTGGGCTTCCTCTCCCTAAATTTAAAGCCAGGTAATATAAATTTCAGAAGGCCAAGTGCTTGTAAATATGAGCCATTTTAGTGGACGGTTATGCAAATTCAGAATTTCATAGACACTTCTCAAGTGGATATCCAACTTTCTTGGTATTCAAAGAATAAAAATGAATACTTAAATGTAGTATATTATGACTCACCTACAGAATTGCAAAATATGTAAACAATTGAAATGCTGAGTATTGATGAGGATTTGGAGCAACCATGGCTCTTACACACTGAGAGTAGGGAGAAGAACTGGCATTTTACTTTGTAAAGCTCTATGCTTGTCTATGCTGAACACAGAAATGTCTTGTGACATAAAATTCTATTCCAAGATTTATACTGAAGTGAAATGAGTGACTATGTCTGCCCAAAGACATGTACAAAAACATTCATCATTGTGTTATTTATCATAGTATTAGACTAAAAACAACTAAGATATCTCCATATATAGTTAGAAGTCTGTTTCTTGGTTTATCTCTCTTTCTCTCTCTTTTTTCCTTTGCTCTTTTGTTTTGTTTCTTAAATTCCACCTATAGTGAGGTTATATATATATATCCCAACACAATGGAATATTATACATAAATACAATGGAATATTACTCAGCCATCTAAAAGAATAAAATCTTGCCATTTGCAACGACGTGGATGGAGCTAGATAGTGTTTTGTTAAGTGTAACAAGTCAGTCAGAGAAAGTCAAATACCGTATAGTTTCACTTATGTGTGGAATTTAAGAAACAAAACAGATGAACATAGGAGAAAGAAAAAAAAGAGAGGGAGGCAAACTATAAAAGACATTATTAACTACAGAGAACAAACTGAGGGCTGCTATAGGGGAGGTGAGTGGGGGATGGGCTAAATGGGTGATGGGTATTAAGAAGAGCACTTGTGATGAGCACTGGGTGTTATATGGAAGTGATGAAACACTTAATTCTACTCCTGAAACTAATATATATGTTAACTATATGTTAACATATATATATATGTGTTATATATATATATGTAGTTAACTATATGTTAACTAACTAGAATTTATATAAAAATTGGAAACATTAAGAAATAAAGTAACGACCAACTTATGAAATTAAAAAAAAAAACAACTTACAAATTAACCTATCACACTACACATCACTTTGTGGTGGTTCTAGGGATGATTTCTGAAGATGCTAGTAGTGTTCTTTTTTTGGCCTGGTTCTGAGTGAAGGGAATCTTTGTTTCTGAAAATATTTGCAGTATACTTTCTCAAATAAAAATTTTCTAGAAATATCTATATCTATACCTATCTATCTATATATATCATATATATATGATACTCTAAATATATTTTCCAAAAACAAAATATATTTTCTATCAGATTGTAAGCAACCACAGGGTTTTTCTTAAATCTTGTGTTCCTTGCACACAGTAAGTGATGTTCATAATATATCCATAAAATTGATGTAATGCACATATGTCATAGAATACCTCTGTGCACATTCTTCATGTTATTAAAAATTCTGACTTGCTTAGAGAACAATGCCTTTATCCACCTACGGGCACTTCCAGTCTTTCCTCCAGCAGCAGGGAAAGTTAGCGTATTTTGGTACCAGCATCATGCCAGGAACCCTTTGTCATGCTACTCAATGTTTCAGGGACAGATAACTATATTCTGAAAAGTGTGATCTTCTGGGTGGATGCTTGCCTACAGAGTATTGCTTTAGTATCACCAGGGTTGTCCAGAAACCTGTAGTTAGAGATAATCTTTTCTCAGTTGCTTGTAATTCATGTATAGAATTTCTCCTAAAAACATTCTTTTTTTCAATTATTTATAACTCTATTCTTAATGAAAACTGAGATCCATCGGGAATTAAGTTATCTAACGTGTGGTCACACAAGCTCAGGTGTAAATCATGGGAAGGAGTATTCTGAAGGGAAGTTAGTTTACATGATCTTGAGGGGAAGCCCTGTTTGAGAGGCTAAAGTTAGGTCCTAGTTGAACAAAAATGGAACCTGAGGGATTTTCAAGTCCCTCTAGGCAGGGGAGTGCCTGAGGGAACAATTAATTTGAAAGGAATCAGAAGAAAGGACCAAGGACAATTCCACATCCTCCAAATATGTACCAAAGAAGTAAACAATGGTAGAAAATGTCTTGGGTAACACAAATGCATCAGTTTCTTGAGTTTAACTCTTGGGCAATTAGTAGCAATTGGTTACATGGTTTCGCCTTGCATCCCTAATATCTCCCACAGTGATACTTTTGGTATCTTAGTGTTGGGACCATCACACTTTCCAAATTTAAAAGTGTACTAATTTTGTTGAGGATTGTTCTAGCTTTATAGAAAGCAGCGAACAAAAACAACATACCAATAGAAGAGAGAGAGAGAGAAAAAAAAAGAAAACAAACAAGAAGAAATCCTGTGCCCCTGCTAACTCTCAGGTGAAGTTTCTGAATAAATAGGAGAGTACCCGGAGGACTCAAGAACAGAAACTCGTATATGCCTAATACAGCTTACTTCCTTCCCTCCTTAGCTTATGCATTTACTGGTTTAGTAGCAATTAAATTAACTACATTAAGACTCAGAAAATATAGTGGGTGTGCATAATTATTACACATTATGTGGAAATATCTATCAACAGTAGCAATCTGTGGTGTCATGTGTTGTCCTGATTAGCATATTGTAAAACGTCACTCAGGATATGACCAGTCCAGAGAGCATCCCCTGGGGCTGCCATGGTGCACAGCCTCATGGCCACCACTTTTCTTATTTTCGATTTACTCTCCAGAATTATGCAATGCAGCCCCCTCCACATTACATTCTCTTCATACCAATGTCAGTGATGTTCTAGAGGTCAGTTGTAATATATAGCACAGAGCATGTCCCCATCTGGTGACCCTCCTTCTATGCTTCCCTCCGTCATGAACCGCGCAGGCTGAAATCCCACTGCATCACAGAGCACACTTAGAGGAACTCTCAGTGGTTTAGACCCTGAAAATCTGTCATCACTGGTTTAGTTACTTTTCAAACGAGACTTTAAGGTAAACACACGTTAGTCTTCCATGAGATTAAGATTTTATTTCTTTGAGAGAGAGAGCACAAGAGGGGGGAGGGTCAGAGGGAGAAGCAGACTCCCTGCTAAGCAGGGAGCCCGATGTGGGACTCAATCCCAGGACTCCAGGATCATGACCTGAGCTGAAGGCAGACACTTAACCAACTGAGCCACCCAGGCGCCCTAAGAATTATTTTTTTTTTAAGATTTCATTTATTTATTTGTTTGAGAGAGAATGAGGGAGAGAGAGAAACAGCATGAGAGGGAAGGGAGAGGGTCAGAGGGAGAGGCAGTCTCCCCACCCAGCCAGGAGCCCGATGTGGGACTCCATCCTGGGACTCTGGGATCATGACCTGAGCCAACTGAGCCACCCAGGCGCCCATGAGTCTTCCATGAGATTAACGGAGAGAATTATTTCCTAAGAGGGATTTATTTCATGATGCTGTCATCAGGAATCTATTGAGAGCAAGAGGTTTGCAGCCGGAAAACCCTAGTATCTGTGAGACTTCAGATGCCGGTGTCTGTATCTGTATGAGGAGATTGTTAATAACCAGTTGGAATGTAGGAGATAACGTAGTAAATATGTGATATTTCATAGTAACAAAAGAAATAATTTATGAAAACTCCTAGCATTTGAAAGTAACTCCCCAAAATGGTCTCTTTTCTCCCGTAAGTCATTTTCTAAGGATTTCCATAAAGAAACACAGCACAAGAGGAATTATATATGCACACTTCCACTCATTTCAAGTTATTTATGATATAAAGATTGTATATTACAGGGAAGGGAAACTTTCCCTTTCTTCCCTTCCAGGTTCTCTGGCCGTTCTAATAATTAAATTAGCATAAAACAGATTAACAGGAGAAAACAAAATTAATTTCGTATGCTCGGGTACTCATAGAAATATGAGACTCAGTGACCAAAGCAGGCAGCTTTTATGCGTTCTATACAAAGAAACAATACAAAGAAGTTTGGGCTTTAGGTCGTAAACTAGTAAAGAAGTAACAAGGGTTATTTATATATCCTTTTCGAATCTGAATTTCTCTGGCGATAAAGATGTCTCTCTCCTTTCTGGTACAGGGGAGGGAACTTTTCACATGGGAAATTTAGTTCCTGCTTTCAGGAGGAAAAAGGAGGGTCAGTGTGTCCTTCTTGCATCTAAGAAAAACATCACTAGTTCAGTTGTAGATATTAACATATGTTTTTTGCGGTTTTATTATTTAATTTTTTTTTTAGTTAATTTCCTTCTTCATAAAAATAAAAATGTTCAGTTCACATAAACAAAGTTGTCTCATTTATTGTGGAGAAAATCTTAATTAACTGCATATTTTTACCACATAGTGAATTAGAATAGACTTTAGAGATTTAAGTCCTAAGTGTCATTGAACAAAAATGGTTACTCTCTTCTTACTCAGTTTCAAAAAGAAATAACACATTATCAGTCATTTTTATTCAGGTTGACTTTTTTCCAGTTAAATACGTTTCCAGTTAAACGTATTATTTTTATAATAAAGACATGAACTCAAAATAAGGGTTTTATGGTGATACCCTATTTAATGCATGTTACAAATTTTAAAAGCAATCACTGTCTGTTAAATATGGCCAAAAAAGATATTTGATTTGAATTCAGATGTATATATAGATATCTCTCTCTATAGAGAGAGAGAGAGATAGATATAGATAGATTGACATAGATAGATATAGATATATCTGCGTGTGTTTGTGTGTGTGTGAAAGAGAAAGAGAAATGACAAAAAAACACTATCCCTGCCAATTTTTAAGCAGAATAGAAAGAATATTCTAACAATTATATCTATAAACCATGTACCAAGTGCATTCTTGCTATTTATTGATATCATCTGTCTCTGTTCTAGTTTCTAATAATCAAAGCACTGCATCAGCCTGTTGAGACAACATATATATGGCATATATTTGAAGGACCGTGTAAGGCTCAAAGACACTCTTAATTAACCATTACCATTGTAGAAGTTAAAAGCCAATGGACTCTGAGAAACAAACTGAGGGTTCCAGAGGGGAGGGGGGTGGGGGGATGGGTTAGCCTGGTGATGGGTATTAAAGGGGGCACGTTCTGCATGGAGCACTGGGTGTTATGCACAAACAATGAATCATGGAACACTACATCTAAAACTAATGATGTAATGTATGGGGATTAACATAACATAATAATAATTAATAAAAAAAGCCAATGAATGTCTTAGATTTTCTAGCTGCTATTGCAAAATGCCTTTGCGTGAAAACATTTCAGAATAGAAATAAAGCCTAAGAAGATTCTCTGGTTTTCAAAGGAGCACTTGTTGGATGTTCCGACTTTTCACAAAGTATCATGCTGGAAAAAAGCCTATGGAGAATTTTATTACTATTATTTTTTTATAAAAGGCTGTAAGGGTTTCCACCTGTATGATCTTTTTCCAATTAACACATACTCTTTTGGAGTTATTACTTATCAGTAGCAGCTAGGTAGAAAACACTGTTTGAAATGCATTGTCCAAAAAGTATGGGGTTTCAGTGGATTACTACCAATTAAGAGTGTGTAAACCTGTAATATGATTAACTTATCTCTCTGCCTTACGACAACTATATATTACAGCATCTAAAAACTGATTGATCTATGTATTAGTTGTTTTATCAGCTCTAGTGGTTTTAAACTGAAGAATAGGACATTTTAAGCCCTATAAATAGAATTACAAAAGTAGAATTGACTGATTCAATTAGTTGTGGGCCTTCTCTCTCTGAATTTGTGAAATTGAATAACATTATGGAAAAATATTTTTTAGGGAATCGTGACTCAAATAGAAGCTGGGGCAGATGGCCTGTGATGACTATCTAGGTATTTTACATAAATAGAGGACACCATATCAAAAGGTTTTATGTATTCTCACCTGTCTACTTCAATCCTCATCATTCCCTTCCCTTCTTAGTCACTCTACATCACATCCTTCTCACCTATCCCCAGGGACTGACGGCAAATAGCTATTTCCAAAGGCAGTATTATCAGGGCCAAGGGGAAGTCTTTAAATAGGGAAACATAGGAAGCTCCAAAACCTCGCTTCCCACGGACACACCAAAGGACTAGCTACAATTCCTTCTGAAAGAGATCAAGAAACTAGCTGAGTGACTTCCGCACATCAGGCAAGTTAGCAAAAACAGGTACAAATGTAGTCTTTGTAAAAACGAAGTGGTATGACACAAACTTTCAAAAAGTGGGAGAAACCTGTGCAATCTTACATGTCAGTATCTCAGTAAAACTAGGAAATAAGAGCCTCATGGAAATACATAAATGAAAACACACACACACACACAGATGCAACGCACACACACATACACAAACATGTAATTTTTAAAAATGAGATAATCTTACAGACTTTTGAATTGTACTTTCTTAGTGGATAATCTTTCCCTTCATTACTTTATTTCACACATTCATCTCCAGTATGCTACATCTTTTTTTCCTAATGTACACTTCAAAAATCCCATGACCTATGATAACAGCTTGTTCTTTATATTTTCTTATTTTTCACCATGCTCATTCATTAGTAAATATATGATCATCATTTGCTTTTCAGAAAATAGTGTATATATGATTCATTGCATGTTAAATTTCCCAATTAACTTTAGTCTTTTGCAAATCCTTCTGCACCAATATAAAGGACTCCAATATATTCCTTTTAATGATTTATAATGATCCATGTCATGGAACTATCTTAATCCATTAATTTGTTCCCCTATTCATGATTATCTCTTTGTTTCTAGTTTTGATTATTATTAACTTTGTTAAAATAATATATTAGTAAAAAAGTATATGCTTCTTGAAAACTAGTCCCAGAAAGATAATTATTTTTTCCATACTGTATTCATCAAAGCAGTCAAAGGCTAACCCAATTTAATGGGGGAGGGGGGGGAAGACATCATGTGTCCATGGGAGAAATGTCAGAGAATTTGAAACCATCTTTAATTAGACACAACTACCATCAGTCAGTAGTAGAATCTTGAAAATTCTCATTTTCCCATTATTTTGTTATTAGCTTTTCATATATTCAAATTAAATACATAAGTATGTATGAATGAATTTTTCTTATTCTTTGCAAGCACACACAGAACAAAATGCACTGATTGAAAAGAGAGTTGAATTTCACATTACAGAAAGGAAAGGTAGTTGAAAGTTTATACCAGTCAGGTCAGTGTGAAGGACTGATTAGCTCTGGTTATTGCTGATAATCATCAATAGTGACGGGGGCCAAGAGGACAGGAAAAGGTTCAGGGATCATTGAGCATTGCATCACAACTATTGGAAGGGATTTGGAGAGGACACAAAATTACACTCCAATACTTCTCAACTTTGTAAAAATTGGAATAAATAAAAGCAAACAAAATTTTTAAGAAACGAATAGAACCTTGGTTTTTCTTAAATCCTCTTCCATGCACACATGTAATATATGATCTATATTAGTTGAAACAGTTTGTAAAATCTCTGTATTTCAACTATTTGTCTATCACCCATGAGCCTATCCACCTAAAATACTTCAGAACAAAGATTCAATTAGACATTACTTGTACCAGAGCTGGTGCTAGGGCTGTAGGATATACAGAAATAAGCTTAATGCAGCTATTATTACTAAAGAAATAACAATGTAGACACATAGCTGAATAAAGTAAAGATAATGCAAGGAAAAGTGTGCTATGCACAGTGGATATGATAGTCATAAAATAATTGAAATCCGGTTCGATGATGTGGTTGGAGGAATGGAATCACACGTACTTAATGAAAAAAAATGTATTTAATATAACCATTGAAGAAGTGTTCCGTTTCTAAGTGGGAAGGTGAAGGAGTTTGTTTCAGAAATAAAAGAAACAGGATAAAAATAAGGGTAAGCAATAATTAACAGGAAAATAATTTTATTTAATAAACTTATTAATGTAATAAATTAAACAGAATAGATAATAATTAACAGATAAAGTAATTAAGTAGAAGGTCTCTGAGTTACATTAGAAGTCTCATCTGACTGGAGGAAGACGGTGTAGACTCAGAACAGCAATGAATCATACTATGAAAATCATTTTATCTTCCTAAAGATCCATTTGGTGCAAGTGCAAAGAGTTGAAACTCAGCCTTTGCTGGAATTGTTGCAATATTCATGAGGGAAAACACAGAACTAGAAATCTACTTAATCAGATTTGTATAGTATAAAAGTGTGAGGCCAAGGCATGAGAGACTTCAGCCCCAAATGACACTGAGTGCAAATAAAATGCAATCTGTCTGTATGGTGCAGCTGCTAGGGGCAAGCACAGAAGGAGTTACCCATCACAGGTAGGTTTCTGAGTCACTAAATTTAAAAAATCAAGAAAAAAATGCTTATATTTGGAAAAACGAGGAATCAAATTTTTAAAAAATTATAAATGATTTTTTTACTTATTTCCTTTGGTTAATACTCTGCAATCTAGTGGCAAAAAAGGAGGTATTTCTCATTTAAGCAAGGTGAATCACATCCATTTTGATAAGCAAATAAACAATTTTACTTATTTATATCCTAATCAAAATTAAAAAAAAAAAACAGTGGGTTTTTTAATATCTACGAAAGGGTATATGCAAAGTTAATATTTTTTTCTATTTTTATCTGTAATATTTGAGGTATCGTATCAAAACACAAATGCTAACTTGTGTAAATTCAACCCCATATGAACCACATATTGTATTTATTCAAAGCTAAAACAAAATCAGAGCATCCATATTCCAGTTTTCACCTTTCAACAGAAAGACAGGGGCATATATACACACACACACACACACACACACACACCTATAAAAGATACATTTATTACTCTTGTTCCCATCTCTGTTTTTTTAAAAGATTTTATTTATTTATTTGACAGAGTGAGAGAAAGAGTGCACAAGAAGGGGGGTAGTGTCAGAGGGAGAAGCAGACTTCCAACTGAGCAGGGAGCCCGATGCGGGACTCTATCCTGGGACTCCAGGATCATGACCCGAGCCAAAGGCAGTCGCCCAACCAACTGAGCCACCCAGGTGCCCAACTGAGCCACCCAGGTGCCCACCCATCTCTATTTTTAATAAACAAGTCAGGTTTAAAATCCAAAGAGATGGAAAAGTATGTGTGAAACACTGTAGTTTCCACTTGTTTTTAGTATTCTTTTTTTTTTTACTGATCAAGAAAAATGTCCTTTGGCACCAGGTTACTCCTGCATGTAAAAAATAAAAACGTGACAAAATAGTAATATATTACTAGAGAAAAGTTTATTAAAATATATCTAATGTCTAAATAAATACTAAAAACATTGTGGATGGGGATAGTCACAAACATATTGCTCATTATTCTTAAATCAGAGATACGTTCATTGTTTCTGAATTTAATACAGAGGCTTAAAAAAATCATGATACTTAAAGAACTCAGAAAATGTAATCATTTGTGTTCAATTAGCTATTTATTTTTAAAATATAAGAATGTATATTCCAGCCTTGTTTTTAATTTAGGTATTGCTTTCATATTACATTTGACCTGTAATGAGTTTCATTCATGATTGCCCACTGGGATAAAGCAATGCAGGTGCACACAGATCATATACCTTATGGATGATATCCAAATTTGGAATCAAACTTTCTCTAAGATCTTTCCCAAACATTTTGCTTTTGTCAGCAACATAACAATGAAACTTGTCTGACTGTCTAAAGAATAAGACTATAAAGAATATGATGTACTGAAATAAATCCCTTTCAATTTAGAGATGATAGTTTTCTGAGTGTCAAGAAGAGTTAAAACTTTGCTCTACCATTTCTTGATTATTTCTGTAGCATTTTAGAAGAATCAAGAAGAATGGATGGAAAAAATTGCTCTTCTGTGAATGAATTCCTTCTCTTGGGAATTAGCAATGACCCTGGAGTTAAAGCGACTCTATTTATCACATTTCTAATTGTCTATCTCATCATTCTTGTTGCAAACCTCCAGATGATCATTTTAATTGAATGGATTCCCACCTTCACACACCCATGTATTTCTTCCTCAGCCATCTCTCTTTCAGCGACCTCTGTTATTCTACAGCAATTGAACCCAGGATGCTGGTAGGCTTCCTAGCCAAGAACAAGTCAATTCCCTTCTATGGCTGTGCTCTGCAATGGTTGGTGTGCTGTTCCTTTGTAGATTCTGAGTGTCTACTTCTGGCAGTGATGGCCTTTGATCGGTACAAGGCCATTAGCACCCCCTTGCTCTACACAGTCAACATGTCCAGCAGTGTGTGCTCCCTGCTCATGGCTGGGGTTTACATGGTGGGAATTGTGGATGCTTCAGTAAATACGATACTAACATTCCGGTTATGTTTCTGTGGGTCGAATGTGATTAACCATTTCTTCTGTGATGTCCTACCTCTCCTCT
>NW_022589719.1:25254571-25269799 GCF_004348235.1 Phoca vitulina | reverse complement strand
GTCAATTCTTCACAAATTTATCATTTCCTTGTCTAAAAGGCATAAAAGCTACCTTATTTGGTCACTTCTTTGAGTCTCATATTTTTTATGGGGTTCCCTTATGAATGAAATTAAATTTGTTTTCTCCTGTTAATCTGTCTTATGTCAAATTAATTATTAGGTTACTGAAAGAACCTAGATAAAGGGAAAGGTTTTGCACCTCTACATAGTGAAAAAACCATTGAAATGTGGGTTGAGAGAAAGGAAACAAACAATGACTAATGAAAAAAGCAGTATGTTAGACTATCATACTTCTAAATGGGAAGTAAAGGGGACCTTTTAGAAATGGAAAAAACAGGGTGAACAATGAAAAAGAACTGAAAATTATTAAGCAGAATGTTGCCCTGCATTGAAAATAATACACTCAGACTCAATACTGAGTGGACGTGCAGGATTGCCTCTAGAGAACAGTGACTGCGTAAGTTTAGACATGGTTATTTTTTTTTTAATTTCTTTACATATTTTATTTTATTTTATTTTATTTTATTTTATTTTATTTTATTATGTTATGTTAATCACCATACATTACATCATTAGTTTTTTTTTTAATTTTTTTATTGTTATGTTAATCCCCATACATTACATCATTAGTTTTAGATGTAGTGTTCCATGATTCATTGTTTGTGCATAACACCCAGTGCTCCATGCAGACGTGCCCTCTTTAATACCCATCACCAGGCTAACCCATCTCCCCACCCCCCTCCCCTCTAGAACCCTCAGTTTGTTTCTCAGAGTCCATAGTCTCTCATAGTTCGTCTCCCCCTCCGATTTCCAGCCCCTTCATTTTTCCCTTCCTACTATCTTCTTCTTTTTTTTAACATATAATGTATTATTTGTTTCAGAGGTTCAGGTTTGTGATTCTACAGTCTTACACAATTAACAGCAATTTGCTCAGTTTTTTTTTTATTATGTTATGTTAATCACCATACATTACATCATTGTTTTGATGTAGTGTTCCATGATTCATTGTTTGCTCCATTCAGTACATGCCCTCTTTAATACCCATCACCAGGCTAACCCATTCCCCCACCCCCTCCCCTCTAAAACCCTCAGTTTGTTTCTCAGAGTCCATAGTCTCTCATGGTTCATCTCCCCCTCCTATTTCCCCCCCCTTCATTTTTCCCATATGTCTCCATTTTAAATAAGTCACACTTAATATTTGGAAAACTTTCCACTCTTCATCTTAGTGTGCTAATTTTGCATTAGTTGTTTATTTTATGCATTAATTTAATTATTCTAAGAACTATGAGTTTTTAGTGTACACCTTTTGCACTATAAGTGTCTTGTGTTTCATGGTGATTCCAGTAGTTTATATTCCAATGAATTCCATAATGTAATAAAAATAAGTAAAATTAATTAAATAGTCTTACAACTATTGATGAGAAACTCTAAATCTCCCTGAAGTGAAAAGGCAAGAAACTCTAAGTTCAAGCAAAATGTCTACCTGTAGAATGCGGAGAAGAAAGGATTCCTTGAAATTCTGTTTCAGATCTAAATGGTGAAGAGGGATACAATGAGGATGGGAGGAAAAAAGGAATCCAGATGGAGAAGCTGTAATTACAGATCCTGAGGTGGATAGGACAATGTCTTCTTAGAGGTGATGTAGTTGTAAGGGAGCAAAACTTTCCCTTCTTCCCTTCCTGGTTCTTTGGCTGATCTAATAATTAAATTGATATAAGATAGATTAACAGAAGAAAAACAAATTCAACTTCTTATGTATAGGATCTCAAAAAAATATGAAACTCAAATAAGTGGCCAAATAAAGTATCTGTTATATTTTTTAGACAAAGAAACAATACATTTGTCAAGAATTGACATGACAGAGAAGTATGGTCTTGGGACCAAACTTTACTTCTAAGTAGAGAAGTAACAGAGTTTGTTTATACAGCATTCTCAGCCTTCAATTCCCTCTTTGGGGATGAGGAGGTCTCTCTTTCTCCTGGTGCAGGGAGAGTACCCTTCACATAGGAAATTTATTTCCTGCCTTCAGAAAGACAAAGGCGGCTCAGAGTGTCTTTCTTGCACCTGCTATTCCTTAAGTAAATTTGATTTTAAATAATCAGTGGCCCGGGTGCGTGGGTGGATCTGCTTGTTAAGCATCCAACCCTTGCTTTCCACTCAGGTCATGATATCAGGTTTAGGGGATCAAGCCCCAAGACGGCTCCATGCTCAGTAGGGAGTCTGCTTCTCTCCCTCTCCCTCTGCCCATACCCCCTCCACTCCCTTTGTGCACGCACACTCTCTCTCTAAGATAAACAAATAAATCTTTTTTTTAAGATTTTATTTATTTATTTGACAGAGAGAGACACAGCGAGAGAGGGAACACAAGCAGGGGGGAGTGGGAGAGGGAGAAGCAGGCTTCCCACTGAGCAGGGAGCCTGATGCGGTACTCGATCCCAGGACCCTGGGATTATGACCCGAGCCGAAGGCAGGTGCTTAATGACTGAGCCACCCAGGCGTCCCTAAATAAATAAATCTTAAAAAAATAAAATAAAATAATCAATAGCCAAAGTGGTATATTTTGAGGTGGTGTATTCCGCTCCCCTGCAATGTCCAACAAGAGAAGGATAAAAGTGCAAAGTGGAGGGTCCTGGCAAAGTACATCCTTATGTTGAAATTCAACTCAGTCACTTCCACTTGGCTCTTCTTTCCTTCTTCTGCCTTCTCAGTTCTGGTTAAATGCTCATCTTTGTGGTTTATAAATAATACTCTCCTCAAGGCATCACTGTACCTATGGCTCAGTTGATTTGACCGTTGTCTCCAATATCAGACCATGAACATTCTTTGCTGCAGGTTGAGTATCAATTCTTATCAATCATTCTTATCAGTTCCTTTATCTTGTCTGGAACACAAAATGGAAAAACAAATAATAAAAACCACACACGTGATAACATTTTTGAATGTTCATTAGATATTTGTCAAAACATAATTAAATGAGGGTATAATGTATGCCTTGTGTGGGTGTGTGTGAATAACTTTTAAGAAAATGCATAAAAATGATTGTGGATACTAAAGTAATAAACCTATAAAGATACTTATATTAATAACATGGGAAGTAAAAAAAAAAATTCGCCTGTGTACTTTCTGGATGTGCTCTTCTTCATTTGTCTCTGCTCAAGTTTTCTGTCAACCACTGGAAGCAGGCTTCTTGAGAAAGAGTGGACATGGTTGTGTGTTTGCAGGACCACGGAAGACTCAATGACATTCTTTTTTTTTTTAAGATTTTATTTACTTATTTGAGATAGAGGTAGAATGAGAGAGAGAGCACAAGCAGGGGGAGCAGCAGGCAGAGGGAGAAGCAGGTTCTCCACCGAGCAGGGAGCCCAACGCGGGGCTCGATCCCAGGACCCCGGGATCACAACCCGAGCTGAAGGCTGACGCTCAACCGACTGAGCCACCCAGGTGCCCTGACAAAATGACATTCTTAAGTATCTATTAGATTGTACCCCTTAAGTAATTATAATTGTCCTTGGTGAAATAATTTCAGAAGGAATTTCAGAAGCAAACCTCAAAAGTCTCCTCTGCTTTTGCAGGTGGTATTTGTGGGAAACTATGACAGATTGTGGGAAAAGTATGGCGGTGAAAAAAAAATCTATGGGGAAGGTGTTTTGGGGGAAAAATGTTTTAAGAGTCTCTACTTGTACCATATTTTCTTGCTAATCTTTCTTATGAGAAGCAACATAGCAAAAGCCATTTTTTGAAATGTATTAAAGTCTAAACAAAGCAGAGTCTCAGTGGATCAGAGGCTTCTAATTCAGAAGTTGTAAATATGCCATCGTCCATCCATATGACATAGGACAGTAATATCATGTAAAGACTGATCTGATCTACATATTGGCCTCTTCAATCACATCTAATGAGTCTGAACTGACGAGAAGGAAATCATAAACCAATTAAATGAGATATCTTAAGCTCAATGAATGTATGTCTAAAAATGGAAGAAACCAATTTAATTAATTGTAGGCTTCATCTCCTTGAATTATGTAATTAGAGAGTAAAAAATTACTCACTAGGAATGTTGACTAGTAGACTCATGACTTAAATAGGAACTTGGGACAGATGGCCTGAACTAACCCTTCCATATGGGATTCTACAGAAATAGGAAAAATATTAAAAGACTTCTGTGTATTCTGGCTCATTTACCTCCTTCCTCACCAGTTGCCTTCTACTCTCTGTGTGGCTACATCACAAGGTTCTCACATAGCCACCAGGGACTAATGAGAGAATCATTATCCAGTATTATATTACAAATGACTATTGATATAATAGGCATGTTTCTGTATCTGGACTCCTTTCCTTCAGCCTTGCACTGGAATTCCTAAGGATAAAAATGACATAGTGATGGTAGATTTGGACATTTGTACAACACAGTGAGCAGGTAGATGCATACTAGTGGTAGGCTGTCTAGCACCATGTGTTAGAATACAACAGTGGTAAAGCTCAATAACCCAGTAAGTGGGTGCTCCTGTGTGAAAGCCAGAGGTAGCAACTTTAAACCTCTTTGGACATTCCTTTCCAGAAATATGCTGTGAACCTGACATCGAATACAACTCGAAATCACTGTGGTGTTTAACAACTCGCTCTTCCTCACTAGACCTCACCCCCCACTCTGGAAAGAGGATTTCTCTCACTTCTAGTTCTTCTGCTGTGTAAACCTATCTGCACTATTGGAAATATTTTTTAAAAAGGTAAGTAAATAAAGCAAACAAGTGGCTTTCTCTTCATACAAAAGAATGGCATTATGTCTCAAGGCTGATTTGACATGAATGGCAATGATATCGGCTAGAAAGTAGGAGCAGTAGAAGGCTGAGTCCTTGTAAACACAGCTTCTTTCCTGACCTCCTATTCCGCATTCAGGATCTAACAGACACTTCACAGAAATGGTGATACAACGTTATTAGTATTCAGGTAGATAAAAATTAAAACCTCAGTGCTGTACCTTGACCCACCTAAATAATGGCCAAAATGAAAATGATTCACGATCTTAACATCAAGTACTCGTGTGGATGTGAAACAATAATAGCTCTCAGACATCGACAACAGAGATCAGAACTGACGCACAACCTTGGAAAACTGTGTGGCAGGATCTACTACAGTTGGACCCAAAATTCTATCCCTACCTCTACATCCAATACAAATGAGTGACTATGGACATCCCAAGCTTGTACAAAAATGATCATAGTAGCATTATTTAGAAATTGACAATAACATAGGGTATGTTTGTTCATTGGGATACCACACAGTGAAGAGAGTGAGTAAACGATCACCAGGTGCAACAGCATAAGGGAATCATATACATGACAATGAGTGTAAGACATACAAGGTTACAGACCAAATGATTTCACTTCAATATATGAAAAAAAATACTAAACTATCATATTGGACATCAATTGGTGTTAAGGCTCATAGACTCTGAATGCTGTTATGTTCGTGTTTTGGTCTAGGTTATGTGTGCAGGGATGTTTTTATTTCTGAAAAGTCACTAGCTATTTTTTTTAAATAATACACGTACACACAACTTCAAAATTCATTCTAAAATTAAAGATATTTACTACCAGATTATAGACAGCTGCAGAATTTCATATTAATTTTTAAAATCTCTAGCAGTTTATTTTATACGTTTTCAAGATATTTCTGTAAAATTAATAAAGCACGCAACTTTTAGAAAATATTTCATTAAATAATTGTCCTATATGTTACTAAAAATGGGTTGCTTGCTTATAGAATAGAGATGTTAGCAACCTACAACTCCTGATTTTCTTGTTTCCTTGTGATTGGAAGACTTAGTGAACTTGGTACTAGTATCCTGCACAGAACTTATTCATAACAGCCCATGACTCAGGGCCAGAAAACTACTATCTGAAGGAAGGTTTGTTTGTTTTTGTTGTTGTTGTTGTTGTTGTTGTTGGTTTGTTTTTGAGAGAGAGAGAGAGCATGCGAGAGAGGTGGGAGGCAGAGGGAGAGGGAGAGAGAGAATCTTAATCAGGCTCCATGCCCAACACAGGGCTCCAAGCGGGGCTTGATCTCACGACCCCAAGACCATGACCTGAGCCAAAATCAAGAGTCCGACGTTCAACTGACTAAGCCACCCAGGTGCCCCTGAATGAAGGAGTTTAAAAGTAGACAGTTCCTATGTAGTGATATATTTAGGGGCACCAGTGACACCAAGGGAGTTCTTTAGTTAAAGACTTTTTCCCAATTGTCTGTCTCTGACTTCTTAAATTTTACCTTTAGTCTTTCCCCTCATAATTAAAGAAAGCTACTCTCTACTAACAAACAAATTCCTTTGGGAATTAATTTAGATTATCCAATTTTGTGCACTCTATTGCCAGACACACTCCAGATCTAATGGGGACTAGGATTAGACTATGTAGTCTGGAGGGGAGACCATGTTTATGAAGTTCAAGTCTGGCTCCCCTATGAACAGAGTGTAGCCTGAGGAGATTTGACTTCCCTGCAGAGAGACAGACAGACAGACCTGCGGGAAAAATGAGTATGGAAAGGAATCAGAAGAAGGTGACCGAGGATGGCTGCCCCTCCTCCAAATATGCATAAGAGAGGTAGAGAACAGTAGGAAAGCTCTGAGGTAACACAAATACATCATTTTCTTGAGTTCATCTGATGGTAAGGTATTGGCAATTATTTAGGAGCTTTGAGAGTTTTCTCAACAGTATTTCCCAGAGGAGTACATTCGGTATTTGGTATTTTGATTATCACACAAAGAATAACAATACATTTAGGAAAATGCATTAACAATTGTCACGAAAATCACTTTTCCAAAAATTAAAAAATATATTCATCTCATTGACTTTTGCTTGAAGGGTAATCTAGTTTTATAAAAAGTAAGGGGAAATTCTATAACAACAAAGACAAACAAGTGAAAAAAAAAAGTGCAAAACCTATGTTTCTGTTGACTCCAGGTGAGGTTTCAGGAGAAATACTTGAAGCATTAGATGCATAAACTGGTAGATGCCTTTTGCATCCTACTTTTTTGTTGTTTGTTTACACAAATTTTGCGCTTACAAGTTTGTGGCAATTAAATTACCTGCTTCAAAATCTAATATATGTGATGTTTTTACATTTTTTGTAACATTAATCAAGAGTAGACATTTAAAGAATACATAGCAACCTATGCTTGTAGGTGCATAGCAATGATTCACAAACATGATAAACTATGACTCAGAAAACAGACAATACAGAGATTATTCCTCTGAATTGCCAGGTTGCACAAGTTCAAGGAAATAAAATTTCTTTTCTATTCGATTCATGGAATTGTGCAATGCAGGGGGCTTTCAAATCACTCTCCAACATTAATAATGTTCAAGTACCCAGCTAATTTAAGTAACTTGGGTTACTTACCATGTGGCAACACTTCTGCCCTCCATTATCCTTGGGATCTTACCTGCTGAAGTGGGACTAAACAGCCTCTCAGTTCTATTAGAAATCTGAGATGTCTTTGGGAAATCTGTGAATTTTTGAATGTCACTTTAACACACACACTATCACATTCTACCAGAGGATTTAGAGTGCTAGTTTTTTAAGACAAAATTTGTTTCACTACACTATATTCAGGAATCTATTGTGAATAATTTCTGTAGATTCAGTGAGACTCTAGAACTTTACTTATTACCTCTCAGTTTCAATTTCTGTATCATGTTATGAAGTGGTTAGAGACCAGTTAGGACATGTGATACATATGAAATACATCATAATATGTGCCTATAATTAGATAACATAAAACATCTGACTATGGTAAAAAGGTCAAAATTGCCTTTATTTAAGGTCAATCTCTGTGCTCTTAAAAACCATTTATAGAATTTATTTTTTAAAAATATATGGATATGGTGGCATCTGGGTGGCTCAGTAGGTTAAGCATCTGCCTTTGGCTCAGGTCATGATCCCGGCGTCCTGGGATCGAGCCCCGCATCAGGCTCCCTGCTCAGCTGGAGCCTCCTTCTCCTTCTCCCTCTGGCCCTCCCCACTGCTCCTGCAAGCGCTCTCCCTCTCTCTTAAATAAATAAAGAAAATCTTAAAAAAATAAAAAATAAAAATATATGGATATGATAAATTATATTTGTATACTTTTACTCATATCAAAGTTTTTATGATATGTAGAGTTGTATATAAATCAAGTGGTCGGGGTGCCTGAGTCGCTCAGTTGTTAAGTGTCTGCCTTCGGCTCAGGTCATGATCCCAGGGTCCTGGGATCGAGGCCCGCATCGGGCTCCCTGCTCAGCGGGAAGCCTGCTTCTCCCTCTCCCACTCCCCCTGCTTGTGTTCCCGCTCTCACTGTGTCTCTCTCTGTCAAATAAATAAATAAAATCTTTAAAAAAATTAAAAAAAAATAAATCAAGTGGTCATTTAGCAGAGGATAGATAGAATAAATTAATGTACATTAATACAATGGAATGCATGGCCTGTATTCATCATACTTATTTATATATATAATGTTTATATTTAAAAATTAAAAATTCAGTAGACAACAAAATATAGTTATCAATAGGCAATGTGATATCAGTCAGTGGTTTTTTGCTGTTTCTACAGAAATCTTTACGTGGTGAATGTGTTTAATGGGAACGAGTTTGTGTATCTGTGTAAGTACCTGGGCGTGAATAGGTGTGTATTTGTTTTGTAAATTATGAAATTATCACCAACATCAATTCTAGGAGCGTATAGGGATTGGAGAATTAGAAATAAGGAATGCTTGTTGAATGGGGTCATTTTGCTATCCTAAAATAGGTATAATTTTGGGTGGTAAGGTAGAGAGGGACACAAATTTTTTTAATGGTCTGTATTTCTTGTTCAATCAGCTTACCCCTACGAAATATCAGAAAATAAACCACCACAGTATAAGGTATCTCGCTTATTCCTGTGAGACTAAGTGTTGAGCACCCAGGGACCAGACTCAGAGATGACTATATAATCCAGGTCAATCAGGAGACAATGCTGAAGCCTCCTGCAGAAAGAACTGCATGGAAAGGAGGTCAGTAATTCTGGGGCAGGTACTAACAATTTTTGCTGTTTTTCCGATTTTACTATAAATTTTTGTGTTTTTCTAATCCTTTTTTAACTGAAAACATGATATAAAACCAAAGAAGTCTATATGTTATGCAAACTTTCATTTCAATTTCTTTTATCGATCTACTTATTTAAAATAAATATACACATAGAAAGCAGGGAAAACAAAGAAAGCAAGTATAGATTGCACAGATGTCACTTTTTTATTGTTTTTCATGTCTTACTTGTATTTTTATATATTCTTTAAAAATTTATTAAGGAAGCATTTTTTTTTTTTAAGATGTGTCTACAGGGAGTGATATTTAAATGAGTTTAAGCCAAGGGTTTGGAGACCTGCACATTGATCACTAGATCATTATTCAGATTTTTTTTTATCTCTTCTTCATCTAACTTCATCTTCACTTTTCCTAAATTCTCACAAACAGAGGTGGACTTGTATGAGATTACATACAATATAATTGATTTGGGTAAGATAAAACAGTGGAACATAAAAATCAATTGACCTCTCAACCACCATTTTTTTAAAGCAAAAGGAGGCAGATTTCAGAGATATTTAAAGGTAAAAGGGATAAAATAAAACAATATTAAAAAGTCTAGGGAAGTTGGGAAAGGTACAGTTCAGACTTTAATCTCTCTGGGGTGTAGGATTGTGGACATGAGTATTTTTAACATCCCTCTTACAGATCTGAATTATTGGTGAATAGACCATGAAAATTCTAGTAAATTGGGGCAGAGAGACTCACACAGTAAACCACACTCCCTCGTTTGCTGCTCTGTCACCTGCTACCAGAATCTCTATGATTAGAGCCCAAATGTTCTTCATAATCTCCCGTGAGTAACAGCAACTGTCAGAAGGGAGCCTGGTTAGCCCTGGCATTTTCCTGTCTGTCCAATTTAGAGTATTGCTCACGGATACCATCCACCGTGTTCTTCAGCAACCACACCCTCCCTTCTCCAGTGGATCCTGAATCTCATACTGGCTCTATCCCTTGTTTATTGAGACTGGAAAGGACATGCGGTGACTGCCTGGGGAAGTAGAAGCATGTCGTATAAAGGAATATATTCATTACTTGTGCCTAGGAAAAGGGGAAAAGATGGTGGCATTACTTGTGCCTCTCAGTTATGCTTCTCTATTACAGAATATAACAATATTTCTACTAGACGTAAAAAAAAAAAATACCTTGCTGAACACGTGGTTATCTGCCCAAATAATTGTAAGAACTATTGCCTCAAACAATGAGGAGATTAATTTCCTTATAGAAGAAACAATTAGCAAAGCTTATCATAAATACAACATATGTTGGTATGCAAATAGCATGCTTTAATTTGAATAAAAGTGTGCTACAAATTCTGTACAGTGCTGTACGAATGTAGGTAATATAATTATCAAATCATTCATATTGATTTGTATATATTTCCAGGACAGTCTGCTTCACCTAAATAGTCCTGACATTGCTTGTCTCTCTTCCTAAATACAGAAAAATAAGACCAGCAGTTTACCTGCTAAAATGGTAAGATGATGCTAATCCTGGCTCTGTTTCCATCTCTCACAAGCAGGGATTCCCAGATCTGAGCGATGGCTGTTGAGAACTGTACTGTGATTACTGACTTCATGCTCCTAGGACTCTCTGGCAGGAAAGATGTACAGCAGGGACTCTGTGCTCTTTTTGCTAGTTTATGGCATAACCGTGATTGCCAATCTAGGGATGATCCTGCTGATCAAGCTGGACTCCAGGCTCCACACGCCCATGTATTATTTCCTGAACAATCTGTCTTTCTGTGATATCTGCTACTCCTTCACTGTCTCTCCCAAGATGCTGGCTGACTTCTTGTCTGAACAAAAGAGGATTCCATATAATTTATGTGCAATTCAGATGTATTATTTCGGGGTCTTTGCAGATGTGGAATGTCTCATGTTGGCTGTCATGGCTTATGACAGGTATGTAGCCATTTTAACCCACCTCTTTATACAATCGTCATGTCCAGGAAAATCTGCATCCAGCTCGTGTCCCTTGCCTACTTTGTGGGCCAAGTGGATTCGGCAATCCACACCTGCTGCACATTTCGATTGTCATTCTGCAATTCCAATATCATCAGTCACTTTTTCTGTGACATCCCACCCTTGCTAGCCCTCTCATCTTCAGATACATCCATCAATGAGATAGTGATGTTCACTTTTGTTGGTTGTGTGGTGGGGTGCAGCATCATCACCGTCCTCCTCTCCTACAGCTACATCATAACTACCATCCTTAGAATGAACTCAGCTGAGGGGAGACGCAAAGCCTTCTCTGCATGCACCTCCCACTTAACCACAGTGGCTATATTTCATAGCACACTCCTGTTCATGTATTTCCGACCCAGCTCCAGTTACTCCATGGACACAGACGAAATGTCCTCTGTCTTCTACACGGTGGTCATTCCTATGTTAAACCCACTCATCTACAGCTTAAGGAATAAGGATGTGAAAGGTGCCCTGAAAAAAGCAATCAGCACTAAATTATGTTCTGGGTGAAGCTGTATTTTTCACCCAATGGTATTTATTCAAAGATTCTTGTAAATTGAAGCTGAGGTCCTTTGACATACATTCCTGTAGTCTCACCAACACAACTTTCTAGATCTTTCCTATTATTTATCATTATACTAAATTGAGTGTGGGAAGAGTCATTATTGATCTTGGTCTTCTGTTCAAACAAAGGAAGAGTAATACTAGGTTCAATTCCTGGTTTGCAAAAAGGATCTTTTCATACTTGGCTTCTCTGTTCAAAGTTCCACGAATGCAATGCCCTTTCCAGTATTGTTCGCTAATATTTCTACTTTATTATTTACAAAGCTCAGGTCCAAATGTCATTTAAAACATTTGTTAAATAAATGCGTGAGTGTCCCCTGCGAAACTGATGCAAAGGAGCCTTTGCAAATTCACACACACACACACACACACACACACTCATGCACTCTCACACAAACACACACACATACACAAACACACTCACACAGAAACTTGTTTTTTAAATATTATTCTAGTATGTTCATCTTGGATTAAGTCTTCCTGCACATCTTTTCTTTTGGCCTAGGCTTAAATAACCATCAGGGACAGGGAGGGATCATTTGCAGTAAAGATCTTTATGGACCATGTATTCCTCATCATTCTGGTCCAGTTATATCAGCAGACATCCTCAGGATCAATTGTTCTAGATTCATACTCCATCTCAGAGTGCACATCAGCCTGTGGATTTCCCTTCCTGCCCTCACTCTGGAGAACAGATATGGTGCTGTTGACAACTGTATAGAAGCTGCACAAAGGAAAGTTGAAGATAAAGGACCCGCACCTTTTCCAAAGGCCACTGGAAAGACGACTCAGTCTCATTGATGTGTTCATAGCATTGCACTAATAATTTTTTTTTAAATCCCTAATTGATACAGTTTAAATTGAAAGGAAGATTTATTTTGTTTCCTGAGATTAAGAATTCCTCATATCAGTGAGATCATATGATACATGTCTTTCTCTGATTGACTTATTTCACTCAGCATAATACTGAGGGTTGCTGGAGTGGTGGGGGGTGGGAGGGATGGGGTGGCTGGGTGATAGACATTGGGGAGGGTATGTGCTATGGTGAGCGCTGTGAATTGTGTAAGACTGTTGAATCACAGACCTATACCTCTGAAACAAATAATACATTATATGTTAAAAAAAAAAAGATGATAGTAGGAAGGGAAAAATGAAGGGGGGGAATCGGAGGGGGAGATGAACGGTGAGAGACTATGGACTCTGAGAAACAGAGGGTTCTAGAGGGGAGGGGGGTGGAGGGATGGGTTAGCCTGGTGATGGGTATTAAAGAGGGCACGTACTGAATGGAGCACTGGGTGTTATACGCAAACAATGAATCATGGAACACTACATCACAAACTAATGATGTAATGTATGGTGATTAACATAACATAATAAAAAAACTAATGATGTAATGTATGGTGATTAACATAACATAATAAAATTTTAAAAAAGAAAGGAGGATTTATTAACTTAATAATATGTTCAATAAAAAAACAAAGTAATATTTACATAGAATTCTATTTGTAATAATTGGATCTCTGTGCATCTGTGAAATGAACACAATTTTAATAATGGCCATTGCTGAGTAGCTGATGTTAAGTAATCTTGTATCTTTCCCATACACTTAATTAATTGCATGTGTTGTTTGCACTGTCATCACTAAGAATTAATCCATTTATGAAAAACATAACAAGAGGTTTTCAAGAGTATTCTTTTTATTTTAGGTCATTGTCAAGAAGGGAACATAAAGGCATTTTTTTTCTGTTTCCAGGAGGAGAGAGCAATGGTGGTAAAAGGTTTTTCATTTAAATCTTCTTCCAGATTTTTATGTTTTCCTTTAGTGTATAAAATGGGCTAAGTGTACCTCAATATATCATAAGAATTAAATAACATATCTAAAAGATGCAATTTTCAGCAAGTTATTAGTCTTTCATTACTGATTGAAGAGTTTTAAGACAAATCAAATATTTCATTATCTATTGAATATTTTACTTTACAATCTCAAATAATTTATTTGTTGTTCATAGAATATATCATTTATCAGCACCTCTCCATCACTGTCCAAATCCCTTCGCATCGCAATGTACTTTATTGAAATTGTATTAAATATATTCCTATCTGTAAAGATTAAACCTTTTCACGTTATACAAAATTGAATTCACTACCCAGCTTTTATATATGTGTAAAAATAATAGATATTTATTTTTTTCTTCTTTATCTTTTCTTTTAAAGATTTTAATTTAGTAGCCTTTACACATGATCAGGAAACCAGGTTTTTGTTTTTGTTTTTGTTTATGCTTTATTTTCATTTTAAAAAATGGTAAAGATGAGAGAGGGTTTAAGATAAGAACTGGAATTCAGAAGAAGACAGACCTAGTTCACATCTCTATACTATCATTTGCTTGTTAGCTGTGTGACTGTAGATTACTAGTCTTGTTTACACTCAGTGTCCTCATCTCTCTAACATAGCTCTAGTATATATATATTATAAAGACATAGATATTTTTATAATCAGGCATATATCTATTTTCCTGAGGATGATAATGGAGTTTCTAAGATCATTCAGAGCCACCTAACTCCCTCTCAGGAACTAAACTCTGGTGCTGAAAGAAAACATGGCATCATTCATGGCATCCTGTCATGAAATGGTGTCTCCAGGATCCATCCTTATCCACTTTAGAGCCTGCTCACCCAGTCATTCAGATTCTAGTTGTACCTCGTAGCCTCAGGTCCTCTTTGGAGCTCTCTGCCCAGCCACCTTGGGACTTGTTTTTCCTGATGCTTCCTTTACTCCTGGTTGGAGCTGAGCAAAATTTTCTTCACAGCTACCCATGCTGGCCACACCATTCCCAAGTCCAAGCCAGATGTCTGAAACAGTAGTTCTGATCTTAGTCTCAGACCTCACATTGCCAAGAAATGAGTTCAGATAATTAATCCCAGAGTACCTCATTTTATGTTATCCTGTGTGACCCTATCCCAAGGGCCACAGCTGAAATAAGATGTCGTTGGAGGAGGTCATGGAGAGGATGTGATCACTGGTTGACCTGTGAGCTGGACCCAAGGAATCAGAGGATCCTCACCCCTCCCCTGTCCTTGGAATGTACATTCTGCCCACCAATCCCACAGTTTGAACTGTTCCAAACACATAGCCTTGAGAGATCAATGTGGTGTTGAGACCACCTGGATGGTATACATGACTGAACCCAGTTAAGGCCTCTGTATAAACTTTTAAGATTCTGGAGGGCAGAAGTGGAGATCTGCTTATTGTGTGGCTGCCCAAGTTCATTACACCTGCCACCTACCAATCTGGAGTGGTCTGCCTCTTTCTTCCATCTCTCCATACCCTCTGTGGGGTTTCTGAACCAACATACACTTAACAACAAAGGAACAAATATCCATCTGTTGTGATGAACCCATACACTGTAGTAGACATTTTCTGCTCAGTATTTAGGATGAAACACTTGTTTCTCATTGGCATCAAGCTACCATTCCACTCTTCCCTATTGACAGCCCACATTGACCAGAGCCCTAACTCACCACTGAGCTGTATGGACAAAAACCTTTTTTTTTTTTAATTTTTTTATTGTTATGTTAATCCCCATACATTACATCATTAGTTTTAG
>NW_022589719.1:25242583-25254561 GCF_004348235.1 Phoca vitulina | reverse complement strand
GAACGTGCCCTCCTCAATACCCATCACCAGGCTAACCCATCCTCCCAACCCCCTCCCCTCTAGAACCCTCAGTTTGTTTTTCAGAGTCCATTGTCTCTCATGGTTCTTCTCCCCCTCCGATTTCCCCCCCTTCATTCTTCCCCTCCTGCTACATTCTTCTTCTTCTTTTTTTCTTTCTTAACATATATTGCATTATTTGTTTCAGAGGTACAGATCTGAGATTCAACAGTCTTGCACAATTCACAGCGCTTACCAGAACACATACCCTCCCCAGTGTCCATCACCCAGTCACCCCATCCCTCCCGCCCCACCCCCCACTCCAGCAACCCTCAGTTTGTTTCCTGAGATTAAGAATTCCTCATATCAGTGAGGTCATATGAGATACCACCTCACACCAGTCAGAATGGCTAAAATTAACCAGCCTGCATTTTCACTGTCAGATGGCTTTTTTGTCTAATTTACCTTCTCCCACTATTCAACCTCACCTTTGGTTTAACGCTTTCCTTAGGCTTTTTGCCACACTTTGTCTATGGGTCATGTTCCAGTAGCCCACCTAACTGTGATCCCACCATTTGTTCGCTTCTGATTCCATCTCTTGCTGTCAGAGGATAGCTTCTCCCAGAAAGTTCAGCTGTTTGCTTACCAGTCAAGAGATTTCAGACTGAACCTATCCTTGGGGAAAGAGTTTATGAGCCAGACTTTAATTTTGGTGATATTTGCAAATTGTTTTTTAATAAGTCACCATACTTGACAATATTTTGCAATAGTCACATATGTATACAGTACCCTTCTAGAGAAGGAAACAAAAAAAAAAAACTGCAAGGGAAAAAGTTATAGGTATGTAATCTAAATTAAAAACAATCAATAGCAAATATACTCATGTTTATTTCATAAAAATTTACTCAGGATCTACACTGGAGAAAATATGTGATAAAGAAGCAAAGCATCATATAAGGGACAATAATTAATGATCAGTCTAGTAGAGGGATAAAACACAGATACAAACAACTACAAGATTAGATAGAAAATTCTGAGAGTTTTAAAAGAAGCACACTTAAGATTCTAGTGAGGCTTAGGATGTGACTTACCATCTATAATTGAAGGGGGTATCAAAAAAATCATATAGGAGTTAAAATTTGAGGAAGTTTTTTTTAGAGAGAGTATAATTAAGCAAGTAAGCTACAATGCACACATATTTACATGGAAATAAAATTAATTGAGAAATGGTCTCAGTAAATTGCATTTATTTTCTTTCACAAAAAGAGGTTTGTGATATTTTAATGGCTTATCCAATATTGAAAATAATCGCAGTAAAATTTAGGATGGGAGAGACAAGGGGTAAGAATATGGAATATAGAACATTATGCAAAGGGTAAATCTACTCCTGAAATATATATTAAAAATGTCAACTTTAAAATAATAAAGAGATAGACATAATATAAGTAATGTGACAGGACCTGGTTCTTATGTTAGGCTTGGGCCCTAATCTGTAGTTGAGACATCATTACCCACGGATTTGGGGAACGTCCATATTAAACTGACTTTCTCAATAATTAGAACCAAAGGTCAAAGAACAGACACTGTTGAAAAGTTGTCAGGCTCAGTTTCATTCTTCCTTAAGAAAACAATTTTCAACTGATCATTTTCCTAAAGGCATTTTTGACATCTTTGTTCCTTAGACTATAAATTAGGGGATTCAACATAGGTATAATCAATGTGTAGAACACAGAGGTCACTTTGTCAGTATCCAGTGAATGACCAGTGCTGGGGCACAAATAAATAAAAATGAGGGTACTATGGTAGATTGTGACTACAGTCAGATGAGAGGCACAAGTGGAAAACCCTTTTCTTCTTCCTTCACAGAACTTGTTTTAAGAATAGCTGCTATGATGCAGACATAAGAGAGAAGGACTGTTAGAAGACAGATAGCTTCCACCAAACCAGCAAAGACTACCAGAATAATGTCATGCATGTAAGTATCAGTGCAGGACGAAGAGAAAAGCGGGGAGATATCACAGAAGAAATGGTTAATCTCTTTGGAGCAGAAAGACAGATGGAAGGTATTAGTAGTGTGAATAATTGAGCTCATGGTACCTCCCAAAAATGCTCCAATGGCAAGCTGGCAGCAAACCCTTTTGGACATAATAACCTTATAAAGCAGTGGGTTGCAGATTGCTATGTATCGGTCATAAACCATGGCAGCCAAGAGGAAAGATTCCGTGTCAACCAAAGAGCAGAAAAAATATAACTGCAGCACAGCCCTTGTAAGAAATGGTCTTTTTATCGGAAACCAAGTCCACAAGTAATTTGGGGGCAATGACAGAAGAGTAGCATACATTTATGAATGACAATATACAGAGGAAAAAGTACGTCGGGGTGTGCAAGTGGGAACAGGTTGTGATTAATAACATCATCCCAAGGTTCCCCATGAGGGTAACAGAGTAGATAAAAAGAAACACAGACAAAAGAATCCTCCAAAGTTCTGGATGGTCACTAAACCCCAAGAGAAAGAACTCTGTCTTCACAGTACGGTTCTCGAACTTCATTATCTGAAGTGCCCCTGGACTTCTGAAGTTGTGGCACAGTAATGATGGCAATATTAATAACAACCTCAGCATTCACTAAAATATAAGAAATAAAACAGTGAAAATAAATACAAGAGGAATTCTAAATCCACTAGGACATCCTGGTAACACCTAGGCACATCTACAGCTAGTGTAGTATTATGCATTTCAAATTTTCAGGTTTTCAATTTTTTAAAAGATTTTATTTATTTGACAGAGAGAGAGAGATCGTGAGAGAGAAAATGAGCAGCAGGAAGAGGCAAAGGGAGAGGGAAAAGCAGGCTCCCCATTGGGCAGGGAACCCAATGCAGGGCTCAGTCCTAGGACCCTAGGGATCATGACCTGAACCAAAGGCAGATGCTCAACTGACTGAGTCACCCAGGACCCCCGGTTTTTCAAATTTTTGTTAAATTGACAATGTATCGCTTCTATTACTTAAAGCTATTGTTTTCCATATTTAGGAGCACCACCATCAAATCAGTTGTTGAACCCCACTTTCTTCAACTTCCTCATCTTCCACCAATGTCAAGTAATAGTGGTTAACCACGTGGTTATATAACAAACTGAAGAAATAGCCTCTGTCCCCGTTTGTGTTGTTTTTATTTTCACAACAGACAGCATTGCTGTTCCAGGTGAAGCCCCATATAGGTAGAGGAGCAGAAGTTCTATGTTTCTCACCTTGAGATGTGGCTTCACCTCTGAGGAACAAAAGAATTCCTAAGAGTTGTTTGAAATCCACTGATCAAATAGAAAGAAGAAAGGTTCTGCATTAGTTATAAAAGTCACTGAATCCCAGCTCTGTCGCTCAGAAGTGGTGAGATCTTGCTCAAGCCAATGAACCACAGAGTTTCAGTCCATCGTCTATGAGAGTGATAGTACCTTTCCCATCAAATCGTAAGTGTTAAATGAATGTCCTTCTACAGATTCAACCATCTCACCATCTTGTTCCTTTGTGGTTCTAAAACTGGCAGCATAGCAATTCTGAATCAATCCAGACATCTGTTTTAGTTTTCTGGAATTCAATCTATGGAATACAACTAGAGAAATCCTCATGCCCATAAATGTGTTAAATTCAATCCAGGCACTGAGAGGATGATATCCAGGAATGTTTCCATGCCCTCTGCAGTGAAAAATTGTAAAAGATGTTGGAAAAAACCTCACCTACCCAGTTCTCTACCTTTCTGCCTTTCATCATCCTTGCTCTAGTTTAGAAATCTGTTGGACAACCAATAGCAACACTAGTGGTACTTGCCTACAGATATACACATTTTGTCCAGTGTAAAGACAATCGATTTCCCTCCCTCCTGTGGAAAAAGCCAGTTTTGTATCTATTTGTATATTTATTTGTGAATTCTTGATCTATAATTCTTTGCATTATCTTCTATAATAGTTGGAACAGTTGAATGAATGAATGAATGAATGAAGTAAAATCACTGACATGGTTTCATCTTATATTTGTATAAAAGTTAGACATATATATGTGTATATATGATTGAATAAATTGTTCTTTACTATTGCATATCACACACAACTATTTTCCTCCTTTAATCACTATTGTAAACCTTCATAATTCTTAGGTCTCATTCTATGACCTTCTCACTGCCAGAAAATGATTTCTGTCTTATAGACAAAAATATCGGATAGCAAATAAGTATGTGTTCACCTTTCTCATCAAGTCATCATATAAGCATTTGGGTTCATCAATGACCTCCTCTCTCCCTTCCTTTCCATGCTTCTCCTCTATGAGGTTAATCCCTTCAATTGTGTACCCAATTCTGACTACCTGCACAAATTAATATATTTATACTATTACTACTAATGTTTCCTTCATAAACTTGCAGCACATACCATTGAAGTCAATCTCATCTTTAAAAATATTACTCTGTATCTATTTCCATTTATTTTCTTTTCTTTTATTCCAATATTTTCTTACAGACATCTACACTCGTTTCCACTTTCTCACTTCAGCCCACTGAGATAGGATTTTTATCCCAACAGCTTAAAACCCTTTTTGTTTCAATCCCAAACTACACCCTAACTGTCAAATCCAAGGATTTTTGATAGGTAATGAACTTTATTTCTCTACTCCATGTGAGAGCTTTGACCTCTCCCTTCTTTTTAAAACCCCTTCTCTTTTGGCTTCTATATACCTCTCTTGATTTCAGTACTAATCTCAATATGCCCCTACTCAGCCCCCTTCATACATGGTGGCACTTTCCTAGGGCTTCATTCTCAACCTACTTCTCTCCTCACATGCACACTCTCCCTACATTATTCTGTGCCTTTTCTTACAATACCAAGTATACAGTGATAATTTCCACGTACCCATTCCAAAAGCACCTGTCCAACTCAAAGTGAGCTATCAAATAGGCATGTGTACATTTCAGCATGCTTAAAACAAAATTTAATTACTATCACTTCCTACAACTTATGCCTATCCTATGATCCCTGTCTTGGTATACATCTCCACCACCTCCATTGCTAGTCCAAATAAGAAACCTCCTTTAGCTCAAAACTGAATAGAGCCATTGATTCAATCTGTGAAATGTGGCAAATATTGAATGTCTCCTTGTCATCACTGATATTCCATTATTTAATGTCACCCCTCATTTTCCTCAACTTGAACCTCTTAATTGGCCTCATTCTCTCCAGTCAATTCCCATCCTACTTCCAAACATGATCCAAAATGTATCCATAAACCACTGTAAGAGTTACCTGTATAAAATAGATTTTGAATTGTGTTGCCTTCTTCTTAAACCCTGAAATTATTCCCTGTTCCCTACAAGCTCAGCATTTAAATACACTCAGTTTTCACATATATTCCCATTTTTATCTCCTATACTCCATCTCACTCCAAACACTTTGCCTTAAAAAAAGTGTTAATTGGAGAAAGAAGCATCTCAGATCTACTAGTCAACTCTTTGAAACACTCCTTTCCTGAAATATATATGGCATCCTCCTTAGAAAATATCAACTGTCATTGAGTGACAGCCCATCTGTTCCTGTCTATGAATATAGAGCAAGATTGTCGATCGACCTAAAAGTGGAACAATGGCCACTGCTATGAAGGCAAATGAAAAAAAATTATACCAGTGGCTAGAAAGGCAAAGGTGGATGAAAATGCCTCTTTTTTGTGTCATTCACTCTTTTGGAAATTATGAAAAACAACTATCAAAAGGTAGGCATGAAAGAAAGAGGCTCCTCTTTAGGGACAATGTTTAAATAAGCTTGGGGTCTGAGCCATGGAGAACAACCACTCCTTTGCTGAAGTTATTTTCTACCAAATCCTTTATTTCTAATCACAGAAGTAGAGGTACTGAAGAAATCCATTTATATAGAGAATATTTACTTGTAATAATCTTTCAAGGATGTTATATGCTTTAAGACCATAAAAGACTTCCAGGATTGAAAAATGAAATATGAAAGTCAGTGGAACAATAGAAGAGGAAAGGAATACAAGATAAAAAATTAAGAAGAGTCCAAAGAGGAGCCAAATAATCTGTTCTTCTATGCAACTGGCAGGTGAGAACGAAAATGAACTCTAAAACAATTCAGCAAAATTACCTCTTCCTGTAGTCAGTTCTCTATAGTGAGCCTTAGTTTCTACCTTTGTAAACCATTTTTTCTGTTCCCTCAAAGCCACTCCCTTAACCCTACCCCAGTCCTGTTACCTGTGTATTGATAGCTGTTCGTATCAACACATAACCATAGAATAGACTAAATAATATGGTATACAAATTGGGTGAGTCTTAATTTATATCTCAGTCTGGTTAACTTTAAAAAAATTAATAGGCAATGAGCACTGTGTTTATAGTTAGATTTCTAATCAGAGTCCAATAATACTGAAGATTGTCTTAAGAATATCTCCATTAAATGTGCTTTTATGTTGGTGGTGGTGTGTTTGTTGGAAATGCCTTGAGAATTAAAACCTGTGTTATGCTAGGCATATGTATTCTCAAAACATCAGTTTCTTGCATGTAAAAAATGATTATAAGATGAGCACTTAAAATCCTGTTCAACTCTGATATCCCAGGATTATGTGAAGAGCACTTACCAGGTCTCTTTCATTTACCTTCTTATGACCCTGTTATTAACATCAGTTCATTTTTCACTGAAAAATCAGTGTTGACAGTTAAATATTTTAAAAAATTGACCCATTGCAACATTTTCCATAATCCATTCAGGCAGTCCTTTTGTTTTCATAGAAGAAATGTGTGCCTCCCTTAGGAAGGTAGTGGTTCCTCAGGATAATGCAAGACCTTTTATATTTTGCCTCAAGTCTTTTGAGGTTAGCTTTCAGATCTCACTTAGGATCCTAGGAACTCACAGTCTGATATGCAAATCCCAGTGGGAAAAGATATGTGAGCAATTAAACAGTTCTACTGAGGAACTGATTAAACACAAAATGAAATGATGAAATGTGTTTTTCTACATCTTGAGGATGTCTCAAAGAAAAATATATTTTTTAGTTCTGAAATGGTAGATTATTATATATAAAATTAGATTATATTATTTGCTGACTAAATTGATTTAACCAGCTTAGAGCAATTTATCAAACAACTATCAGAGTATTATCCTATGTAGTAAGATAGTAAAATAAACTAGAAAGAAGCAAAAATATATCTATCTGGCTGTTGAGAATTAGAAGACCTTGAAAGTTAAATGTCAGTGGAAAACCAATTATGAATGAAGTTAATGACTCTGATATGTGCTATGTGTGCATCTATTGTAAGTGGAATTCTGACCATCCAAGGACAGAATAGATCAGAGAATATTTCTTTAATGAATACATCTATTCGGCGCAACTGGCTGGCTCAGTTGAAGAGCATGCAACTCTTGATCTCACGGTCATGAGTTCAAGCCCCACGTTGGGAGTAGAGTTTCCTTAAATAAATGAACTTAAAAAAATACATCTACTCTGTGAATATGTATGCCAGGTGACAAAACAGAAAAGAGAATAACTTGCACTACACATTTAAGAACTTTGTCAATGCACACCTGGCTGGCTCAGTCAATTAAGTGTCTGCCTCTGGCTCAGGCCATGATCTTAGGGTCCTGGGACTGAGCCCCACTTCGGGGTTCCTGCTCATCGAGCAGTCTGCTTCTTCCTCTCCCTCTGCCACTCCCCCTGCTTCTGCTCACTCTTTCTCTCTCTCTCAAATAAAGTCTTAAAAAAAAAAAAAGAATTTTGTCAAGTACAGAATATGAGATGGTGAAAGAAACAACATAAGCAATTGCATAAGTATTGGAAAGTGTGTGGCATGACTGTTGACCTGAAAATGAGATTTCGAGACAATGTGTTGCTTCATGAAAAGAGATAATGCTAGGGGTGTGTGTGTGTGTGTGTGTGTGTGTGTGTGTGACCAAGAGTGCCGAGGTGGAGAAACTCTGTTCTAGTTGGAGGACCAAAGGAGAAAGATGTTTCTATCACCTTCATCTTAAAATCCAAAGTCTCGTGGGTGATGTGGGAAATTTACTCCATTTAGAACATCTGAAAAGCAACACAGAGCCATATTTTCATCATACGCATAACATTATTCTATTCATCATTATTTATTCATTTATTAAAAGAAATAATGGGGGCGCCTGGGTGGCTCAGTTGGTTAAGCGACTGCCTTCGGCTCAGTTCATGATCCTGGAGTCCCGGGATCGAGTCCTGCATCGGGCTCCCTGCTCAGCGGGGAGTCTGCTTCTCCCTCTGACCCTCCCCCTTCTCATGCTCTATCTCATTCTCTCTCTCAAATAAATAAATAAAATCTTAAAAAAAAAAAAGAAAGAAATAATGAGTAGCTGTCTTTGCTGGAATATTTCTAAATAACTCTTGCCCTCAAAGATGTCTTTTTAAGAAACATTAGGAAGTATGAATTTTATAAGCCAGGTTTTTGCAGGTATTTTTGTTATTATGTTTAAGTTCAGTGATAACTCTGAGACTGGCCGCTTATCCCCAGTTCATATTTAAGAGACTCGAGGTTAAGCAACTTTAACTATCTTCCTCAAAATCACTCTTCAGGGTCTGAAACTAGACCAGTTCTTTAAGAGTCCAATGCCCATCATACTTCACTAAAGCAACAAGGACCTATGTTACTTTAAATAACCCATCCCAATAAAGATATAAACAATAACTAATATAAAATGAAATCCTAAGAAAGTGAGAAAACAAATGAAGTGTTAACATTGCAGGAACACAGGAAAAGTAAATCACACTTTGGCCTTTAAAAGGTGGATGTGTTAAGTCTGAAAATGGACCTTTATATATATCAAGTTCTAATTCCCGGAACCTGTAAATGCCACCTTATTTGGGGAAAGGGTGTTTGCAGATGTGATTAGGGTAAGGATCTTGGTATCAGGGGATTATCCTAGATTATCTGGGTGGGCTGTAAATGCCTTCACAGGTGACCTTATGAAAGAGAGGGAAGGTAGGGGCATCTGGGTGGCTCAGATGGCTAAGTGTCTGTCTTCGGCTCAGGTCATGATCCCAGTGGTTCCCCGTTCAGTGGGGAGCCTGCTTTTATCTCTCCCTCTGCAGCTCCCTCTGCCTGTGCTCTCTCTCTCTCTCTGTCAAATAAATAAATAAAATAATTTAAAAAAAGAGAAGGAGGGAGGCTGTGTGTGTGTGTGTGTGTGTGTGTGTGTGTGTGTGTGTGTGAAAATGTAGGAAAGATGGAGAGTAGAGAAGTTTGAACATGCCAGCCTTGGTCCCCACAAACTTGAAGAGATAAGGGAAAGTGTTATCCTGGAGAACCTCCTGGCCCAGTGACAGTGATTTCAAATTTCTGCCCTCCAGAACTGTAAGAGAATAAAGTCTGTTGTTTTAAGCCATCAAATTTATACTATTTTTTTTCAGAAGCCACAGGAAACTGCAATCCATAGGTTGAGAATATAATAGACTTGAAAATATAGTAAATGACTAAAATAATATCAGGCAAAACAAAACAAAAAATTCAACAATACCCCAGAAACTTAAGAAAGGTAAGGCATCAAATATATGATCTACTTATTTAATCAAGAAATAAGATAGACTAGAGAACAAAAGGTAAAACTAAAAGTAACGATAGTAATATCGGCAAATACCTCATTAATCACTTATAATATACCATATATAGTGATAAGAATTTAAGATACATCATTTAATTTTCATGGATATCTTATTAGAAAATTAGAGTATTATCTCTATTTTGTAGAAGAAAAAGTTTTTTTAAACTTATTTGTTATTTTATTGATGTATAGTTGACATACAATGTTATATTAGTTTCAGGGGTACAACTTCATGAGTTGACAATCCTGTACATTACACAGTGCTCACCATATAAGTGTGGTTATCATCCGTCACTACACGACATTATTATAATATTATTGACTGTATTTCCTTTGCTGTACTTTTCACTCTTGTGACTTATTTATTTTATAACTAGAAGTTTGTGCTTCTTAATCCCCTTAAAAGAAGTTTTAAAAGTCCTAAGATTATAATATTGCAATGGAAAAAGTAATTAAAAAAACAAAAATGACTGAAAATTCTCAGAAATTTATTTATTAAAACTTTTATTAAACTTTTTATTAAAAACCATATCAGACAGATGTACACTTATTCCATGTAAAAAATGAAATTAATTTAATAAAAAAGGTTGCATGTTTTAATGATGATGAAAAGATATGTCTGTCGATGTGCACTTTGTGAGAAATACATTGAAGTTATCTCAAACCAAGATATTGAGTCTAACAATACCACCCCAAGCCCTTTCAAAGCAATTAGAGATTGGAGAAGAAGAGCAAAGGCACCAAGTGCCTTTGAATTATCCATAAGGAGATAATATATTGCTTAATAAGATAAGCAAGTGGAAAACAAAAAAGAACGCATAGTCCTCCAGCTCATAATATTCTTCCCTACTTTACTTTTTGTTCACATCCACCCAAAATCAGCCCCTCATTAAAAGTCTCTGATGAAACTCTGAGTCTAATTAAGAAAATAGTTTTTCAAAAAGTAATCTAGATCTCAATACTTTCTTGAGAGCTTCTTTCACATCCTTGTTCCTCAGGCTGTAGATGAGGGGGCTCAGCATGGGGATCACTATGGTGTAGAACACCGTGGCCACTTTGTCAGTCTCCACACTGTTGCCAGAACTGGGCCGGCAATAAATGAAAAGAATTGTTCCATGGAAGACAAGGATGGCTGTGAGGTGGGAGGCACAGGTGGAAAAGGCTTTGCGCCTTCCCTCTGCAGAGTGCATCCTCAGGATGGTGATGAGAATCAGCAAGTAGGAAGTGAGGATGATCACAATGGTGGTCATCTCATTGAAGGTGGCCAGGATGTATAGCAACAGTTCATTAATAGAGACATCAGAGCAAGCAAGCGATAAGAGAGGGGGTAGATCGCAAAAGAAGTGGTTAATCACATTTGATCTGTAGGATGGGATCTCAAGAACTAAACACAAGTGGATCAGAGAACACACCATCCCACAGAGGTAGCAGCAAGACATGAGCTCCATACAGAGATGCCGGGACATGGTGACCATGTACAACAGTGGGTTGCAGATGGCCACGAAACGGTCATAGGCCATCACAGCCAGCAGGAAGACCTCAGTGATTGCATAGGTACAAAACAAGTAGAATTGCACCATGCATCCCAAGAAAGAGATGGCTTTATCCCTGTTTAAGATATTGGACAGCATCTTTGGCACGATGATTGTGGAGTAGCAAAAATCCACAAAGGATAAGTGGCTGAGGAAAAAGTACATGGGAGTGTGAAGTTGAGAGCTGACCTGAATCAATGCAATCATGCCTAGATTTCCCAAAACAGTGACTCCATAGATGAGAAGGAACACCAGGGAGAAGAAGACTGTCAGCTCCGGGGCATCTGCTAATCCGAGAAGAATGAACTCTGTCATGAAGGTGCAGTTCTCCTCTCCCATTTCTGCCATATGTCAGGCTTAGAAAAGCAAATGTTAGATTTTGTGTTTCTTCTAAAATGGGAGGAAAAAAATAGGTTCATATTAACTTCAGAAAAATATAGCATTGATATCAAATGTTGTATTTATAAGAAATAACAAAAGCACAGTTGTCAAATAATTCGAAATGTTAAATGTTCATAGATTCGAAATGTTAAATGTTTCAAATTTGACTTCAGCGTCAGGAGAAACATTAAAAAGCTTAAATGATTCCAACCTTTATCACAATACATCGAGATGATTAACTAAGTTCAGTTGTTTGATGGATTTTAAAGTAGAATCAATGATACATTTCAAAGCCACACAGAAATGAACCTCTGTTCTTTGAAAATCCTTAAGAAACTTCAACCAGCACAGTACCACCTACTGTGATTCTATAAAACATATACTTACTTTTTTTCACTGAGTCTCTCAGGAACATATATTTGAAGCAAATTTTTTTATCATTCCATTTTTAGGGAGTGTGACACAT
>NW_022589719.1:25152565-25242573 GCF_004348235.1 Phoca vitulina | reverse complement strand
GCTTTGTCCCTGTTTAAGATATTGGACAGCATCTTTGGCACGATGATTGTGGAGTAGCAAAAATCCACAAAGGACAAGTGGCTGAGGAAAAAGTACATGGGAGTGTGAAGTTGAGAGCTGACCTGAATCGCTGCAATCATGCCTAGATTTCCCAAAACAGTGACGCCATAGATGAGAAGGAACACCAGGGAGAAGACGACTGTCAGCTCCGGGGCATCTGCTAATCCGAGAAGAATGAACTCTGTCACAGAGGTGCAGTTCTCCTCCCCCATGTTCCCACTTTATTGAGCATGGAGAAAAATATTAATAGTTACTCTCCATTATATGATTCCAAATTCATTTTTTGACTGTCTCCTAAAAAAAGACATGATAACAAATAAGAAAGTTAATGTTTTCAGTGAAGAAACAGGACATTGCTTTCCTGAAGTTTAGGAAATTTGCAGGCATTATGGCAAAGATGCATAAGATACCAGTTTAATTCACAGATCACACAAAAACAATCACATCCATAACAGCTTATATGATCCCTTAAAGGAGTCCTACACAATTCAGAGCTTGAAACTGAGTCATTGGAAAGACATCAAACATTATTTAATTAGCCATATTGTTTTATGAAACTGAAATCCCTCTTTCTTGGCAAAATGTTTAATGAGTACTGAAAATACTGAGATCTCGGGAAATAATTTTTAAAAATACACAGCATTCTTCTCTGTTTTCCACTGAAATGATGAAAAGTCTATGTATTGAAGATTGTTAATCCACAAGTGTTCATTTTTTATCAGTATGTTTTAGATGGAGAAGTAGCTTTTATGCTCCATACTAGCTTTTTTTCTATAAAATTAACATAGTGATTTTGTTAATTAAGCTATCCCATGCCAGCCATTGTTCAGGGAATTGGCACTTGTATTCAAACTTCCTCTAACTATGACTCTGAAGCCTTATAAAGACCTAGATGACAAATACATTCACTGCTTTAAATCCATTTGAAGAAGCAATCAGAGATGTACATATGAAAGTATTAAATGTTTGCTGCTGCATTGTAGCATTATTTATGATAGTAAAAGTCAGAAATCAAGTGTCAAACAAGAGGGAAATGGTCAAAGTTATGGTACATATATATTATGGAAAACTATGCAGCTATTAAGGGGATATTTTTGAAGAACATTTAATGACCTGACAAATAACTATGATACAATGGTAAGTTAAAAAAATAGTAAGCCATGGGATGCCTGGGTGGCTCAGTCAGTTAAGCGTCTGCCTTTGGCTCAGGTCAGGATCCCAGGGTCCTGGGATCCAGCCCCACAACGGGCTCCTTGCTCAGCAGGGAGCTTGCTTCTCCCTCTCCCACTGCCCCTGCTTGAGCTCTCTCTCTCTCTCTGACAAATAAATAAATAAATCCTTAAAAAAATAGCAAGCTAGATTGCACAGAGAGAATATTATATATATATATATACATAAGTTGCTTTGCATATTTAACCCTCACAAAATCCATGAAAAGTGAATATTTTATTCTAATCATTTGAAAAAAAAATGTAGAAACTTGCCTTAATTCATGACGTGGAGACACGTTGGTTATTCCTGGAGGAAAGAGTCTACACTAAAATTCAATGCAGTCAGGTATTTCCCCTTTTTTCAAATGACTTCAAAGAGGTAAAGCGTATGTGCCTTAAGAAGTCCCAGTTGAAATCTTGAAGAAAATTGAGTAATAAAAATCATTTGTTAAGGATCTGAACAACTGAAATAGGCTTGTTTTTAAGAGTTCTACTATGTAAGTCACAACTTGAAACATTTCTAGTTAAGGACAGTATCTCAGAGTTCCAATAATTGATGTCACAAGTAGTTGAATAATTTGCAAGTTAATGCGGGGGTGATATAAGGATTGCTAGCCTATATAATATTCAAGACTACTTTTAAATTTCAACGTTTTATCCTGGTTTTTAAGACTTAAGAGGTGGTCTGTAATGGATTCAAATGTTTCATTTGTAGTATAATGAAATGTTTACAGAAAGATAACTTTTTCATTAAAAAATTTTTAGAAATGTGAAAAAAAAAGAAATCTCAGTTTGAAAACAAATAATTATTCTGATAATATGATTTCTCTCTTCGATGACTAGTATAAGTGAGTTGTCTCTTTCTGAGTTCAATGTAGTACATAATCTTGAAAATCTTGCCTGTTTTCCGGTCTAAAGGTGAAAAATCAGGATTTTGTTTATTTATAGAGAAGTGGTTCTTAACCAGGAGAGATTTTTTTTTAATGTTCAGTTAGCCAACATGTAGTACAACATTAGTTTTTGATGTCGTGTTCAACGACTCATTAGTGGAATATAACACCCAATGTTCATCACAACAGGAGAGATTTTGATCCCTCCGGGACTTTGGTCTCTGTCTGAAGACATTTTTGTCTGTGACAATAAGAAGGAGTGCTAGTGACATCTAGTGGTCAGAGATCAGGGATGCTGCTGAACACTCAAAGATGCACAAGGCAGCCCCACCCCTGCCTCCCCCCACACACATACCAACTACACATGCAAACACAAAAATAGTATGTGGCCCAAAAGGTCAACAGTACTAAGGTTGAGAAGCCTGCTATGGAAAGACATTTCTGAGTGTGGTGCCCAAGACCAAAATAATTCCTCTCCTTTCTGCTTCAGAGGTGATCCCCATGTCTGTGTCCCTCCACAAAGTCCTGAGGGCCTCTTCCTGCAGCTCTCAGCATCAGAGTGACTGTTGGGAATTTCCATGTGGTCTTTTCCAGGTTCCATGGATGAGTCAGTGTGAGCGAGGTGGAAGAAGATTGGGGGGAGACCAAGTATTCTTTCCAACTTGCTTACACCCTTTTCCCTCTTACACCTCTTACCAAGGTATTTGGTCCTGCAAATTAGACTTGTTTCCATCCCCCATTGAGATTGTTTCTCAATACACAAAGAAAAAACGTTTTCATAAAGAAGTGATCCAAACACGGCATTTCTTAAAATACTCTCTAATTAAGAAAGAGCAAAACACAGATTTTTATAAATATGTTTAATACTACGGCCCTCCTCTACTGTTCCTCTTTCTTGTATACGTGGCTATAATAACTTACCTTATGAGAAAAAAAAAAGAGAAAAAGCTTCTAGCTCTGAGAAAATATCATTTAAGTCCATTCCCAAGGAAAGAGAGTAGAGCCCAACTAACCTGTGGGTGAATATCGCTTCCTCTGTTTCTGAAGATGCGATCATGGAAAGGCTTTATGTTTTTGTGTGTACATATCTCTGGGACTCATGTTCCTTAAGCCTCCCAAAATAATTACTGATCTCTGTGGCATATAAATGAGATATCAAGAAAACCATACTATCCTGAGACTCAAACAACTAATGACCTCTATGAAGTATAAACAAGGAGAAAAGCTATCCCAGCTTGGCACATGTTATTATTATCCAACAAGGTTCCTTTCAGAGTTCATGATAAATTCCAGAGCAATGTATCCTGCATCCTAGCATTGCTTGGAGAACCGGGGATCATACTGTCATTATGAAATATATGAATAGGTCTTATAAACTTTGCCTGTGTTTTACTGAAGAGCTCCTTCCTGGAAGGCATGGGGTCTGAAAAGTCAAACCAGAGTTCTGCCAAATACCAGAAATGGGTGGGAATAATGAACCTCCTTCACTGAGACTAGTAATAAATGCTCACATATACTGACCACTTTCTACGTCCTAGGCACTGTTCTGAATACAACTATTAACACATTTTATCTTTATAAAAATCAGTGAGATTGGGGCGCCTGGGTGGCTCAGTCGTTAAGCGGCTGCCTTCGGCTCAGGTCATGATCCCGGGGTCCTGGGATCGAGCCCCGCATCGGGCTCCCTGCTCAGCGGGAAGCCTGCTTCTCCCTCTCCCACTCCCCCTGCTTGTGTTCCCTCTCTCGCTGTGTCTCTCTCTGTCAAATACATAAATACAATCTTTAAAAAAAAAAATCAGTGTGATCACTACAGTTATGCACCTTTACGATAAGGTGATTGAGGTACGGACTGTTGTAACTTGCCCAAAGTCACACCCAAAATCATAGATAAAATCAGGCCATGTGCTGCTTTTAAATCTGTGCCACCCATATGACCACGTGAGGAAGAGCAGAGCTTCTGACGGTGCCAGGATGGCATCTCCCTGCTGGACTCCAGAAGCCATTAAGCAGGATTGGCTCTAGGATTTCCCCCAGGTGTGCTGTAGAATGCCTCCTAAACCAGTAGGGTGCAAACCACTGCCTGGGGTTTGTGTCCTTGCATATAATCACACATTTCAAGAACTCCATGGATGTAATTAGTTACAGATAATCAGTTTTCAAATTTTCATTAACTTACATGCATCTTCCTAAGATTGATTCATCTGATAATTCCCTGAGTTTGAGGCATGTTTCTGGGTGTCTTTTTTACCTACCCCTCGTACCCTGTTGTCTCCTAAAACTCTGTCCATCCTGTTATCCAAAGCCAAGTTCAAACAATACCTAGTTTCTGAAGGTATTTTTAAGTACACCACTCTAAAACCCTAAAATGGACTTGAACTTTTCTTTCTTTCAAACACAATGGCCTCTTTCTTCACTGCCCTACTGTCAACACAGGATTTTGCATTCCTTGAAGATGAAGACTGTGTCTCATTTTAACTGCTACTTGTACTTTTACGAGATAAATTCATGTGTTTATTGACAGCCTAGTCTATTCCAGGTGGGTGATAAGAAAGGGGAATGAAATTAATGTTTATTGAGATTATACAAAGTATTCCAAATGATATCTATATTATCTTTTAGTCTTCACAATCAGATTAGGAGCTAGTTTATGTTACCACAATTTTGTAGATTAAAAACCAAAGATAGGAGAGATTGCTGATTTTTTTTTCCAGTAAGCAAGAGACAAGGGTAGTCTCTTTGAATCAAAATCCACCCCATTGTACATTACCTCTTCATTAATTTTAAAGATATCTTTACAATCAACCTTTATGGGCACACTTTATTTACATTTCAGGGATAAATGCTACTAACATTTCAGGGATAAACGCTACTAAAATAACATGCTCAAAAAGAAAAGGCTTCAGTGTCCATTAACTTGCTGACTGTACCCTTGACATCCTTATTTCTCAGACTGTAGATCAGGGAATTCAACATGGGGATCACCACTGTGTAAAACACAAACACTACTTTGACTGTGTGCCTGGAGTTTTTGGAGTTAGGCACACAGTAGAGGAAGAGGATGGTCCCGTGAAAGATGGTGATGGTGGTCAGATGGGAGGCACAGGTGGAGAAGGCTTTGCGGCGGCCGCTGGCTGAACGCATCTTGAGGATAGTGACAATGATAAATACGTAAGACAAGAGAGTGATGAGCGGTGTGCTGACCTCATTAAAGGTGGCAAAAATGAAAAGCAGCAACTGACTGATGTAAGTATCAGAGCAAGACAGGGAGAGCAATGCAGAGAACTCACAGAAAAAGTTATTGATTGTGTTGAAACCCTGAAAAGATAATTTGATAGCAGAGCATGTATCAAAGACCATGCTACTCCCCATGTATACGATCCGACCACCATCGTGGCACAGAGTTTCTGGGACATGGCAACTGTGTAGGGCAGAGGGTTGCAAATGGCCACAAAGCGGTCATAGGCCATCACAGCTAATAAAAAGGATTCAGTTACCACAAAGTTACAAAAGAAAAAGAATTGTACTACACATCCTGGAAATGAAATGCTTCTGTCTTCTATAACCAGGTTTTCCAGGGCCTTGGGAGCAATGATGGAAGAGTAGCAGAAATCTACAAATAAGAGGTGGCTGAGGAAGAAGTACATGGGGGTGTGCAATTTGAGGTTAATCTTGATTATAACTATCATCCCAATATTCCCTACAACAGTGACACTATAGATGGCCAGAAAAGTCAAGAAGAGGGGAACTTGCAGTTCTGGATAATCTGAGAAGCCCAAGAGAGTGAATGTAGCCCCACTTTTATTTCTCTGACAGTAACATGATGGTTTTTGTTTGTCAGAATCTGAATCGGTCCTGAAAACAAAAATATTAAAGAGAGTGAGGCTATGAGAAGTTTGTTTAGCTACCCTTTAGCAAGACTGGAAGAGGAAGCAAAATATCTTTTCATAATTTCTCTATGCTATGTGTTTATTATGAAGATATGCAAATGTCTAAGATTTTAAAACATGAAAATCATTTTTAAAATTTTCTTTAAGTAAAAAAGCAATACAATTATGGACTTAAAAACTTATAAGTTCTTAACTGTAATGTTTAATATTTACAAATAAGAATATGAGATAAAGGGATTTATGGTTATTTTAAATCAAATCTTCCTATAACACTTTCAATTCCTCTTGAACATTATAAGTTCATACAAAGATATGGCTAGCATAATATGATGACTGATTATGTCAGTCCTCTAATCAGTACAGAAATGAGAAATTTCCAAACAAATTAATTTTTACATCACAGGTTCATACTGTGGCATTAAGAATAAACACCCTCTTTGACCTTGGCCACAGAAACTTCTTGCAAGACACATGTCCTAAAGGCAAGGGAAACAAAAGAAAAAATGAACTATTGGGATTTCATCAAGATAAGAAGCTTCTGCACAGCAAAGAAAACAGCCAACAAAACTAAAAGGCAACCCACACCATGGGAGAAGATATTTACAAATGACATTTCAGATAAAGGGCTAGTATCCAAGATCTATAAAGAACTTCTCAAACTCAACACCCAAAAAACAAATAATCCATTCAAGAAATGGGCAGAAGACATGAAAAGACACTTCTCCAAAGAAGACGTACAAATGGCTAACAGACCCATGAAAAAGTGCTCCACATCACTTGCCATCAGGGAAAGACAAATCAAAACCACAATGAGATATCACCTTACACCAGTTAGAATGGCTAAAATTAACAAGACAGGGAACAACAAATGTTGGAGAGGATGTGGAGAAAGGGGAACCCTCTAACACTGTTGGTGGGAATGCAAGCTGATACAGTCACTCTGGAAAACAGTATGGAGTTTCCTCAAGATGTTAAAAATAGATCTATGCTACAACCCAGCAATTGCACTACTAGGTATTTACCCCAAAGATATAGACGTGAAAAGAAAGGGCACATGCACCCCAATGTTCATAGCAATATCCACATTAGTCAAACTGTGTAAGGAGCTGAGATGTCCTTCAACAGATGAATAAAGAAGATGTGGTTCATATATACAATGGAATATAACTCAGTCAACAGAAAGGATGAATACCTACCATTTGCATCAACATGGATGGAACTGGAGGGGATTATGCTAAGTGAAATAAGTCAAGCAGAGAAAGACAATTATCATATGGTTTCACTCATATGTGGAACATAAGGACTAGCACAGAAGACCACAGGGGAAGGGAGGGAAAATTGAAAGGGAAGAAATCAGAGAGAGAGAAAAACCATGAGAGACTCTGGACTCCGGGAAACAAACTGAGGGTTGCAGAAGAGAGGAGGGTGGGGAGATGGGCATTAAGGAGGGCAGGTGATCTGATGAGCACTGGGTGTTAAGCAGCTAATGAATCATTGAACACTACATCAAAAACTAATGATGTACTATCTGTTGGTTAATTGAACTTAAATAAAAAATAAAAATAAACACCCCTAACACTTTATATTTGTGCCTTTATTATTAATTTCATATAACACTTTAATCTTTTTCTTTCTGACTCAGTAAATCTGATATCAAAATAAATCTTAGGTTTTTTTCAGAGTAATCCTCTCAACTAGTGAGCTCCTGTCAATCCTTCCACATTGCTTGATGAATAATGCAATTAGAATAGATGATAAAGATAATCATGTCTACTTCCTTATTCTAGAGGTGACAAAACAGAAGCTGGAGAAATCTTGACTTCCCCAATGACATGCGAATAAGGACCAATCTACACATCTGGGACTAGAGCCCTGATTGGAATCCCAGCCATGTGTCCATTCCTTGACCCATGTTCTAGGTCTAGATACTAAGATATTTCCTTTATTAATGATCATACCATATCTGGACCTATGGGAGAGAGTCTGCTGACAGTCTACAGACCACAGAGCTCCATTAGAAAGCAGCATCAAGATGAAATGAGAACGGGATTTAGGGAAATGTTCTCTCCCAGAAATAACTAAGTGTAGTAAAGACAGACTTAGGAACTTTCCTTGCCTAGGACTCTCTCTCTCTCTCCCTCTCTCGTCACATCTCCTCTCCCTTCAAGACGTGGAGGATATTCATTCTGTCCCAGTATTATCTGTAAGAAGAAAGATTAAAAAACTTGAGGTAGTAATGCACTATAAAGACATTTTAGGAGAAAATAGTAATACAAAAGAATCATCATATTTCTCCAGTAGGTGCCCAACACCTCTGAAATCTTACCATACCAGGAAAGTCTTTTTTTTTTTAAGATATTATTTATTTATTTGAGAGGCAGGGGGAGGGGAGGAGCAGAGGGAGAGGGAGAAGCAGACTCAGTGCTAAGTGTGGAGTCCAACGAAGGGCTGGATCCCAGGACCCTGAGATCATGACCTGAGCTGAAATCAAGAGTCAGATGATTAATTGACCGAGCCTCCCAGGCGCCCCATAGCAGGAAACTCTTAATCATCTCTCTGGTAAGGTTATCTCTGGTCCCACAACCCAAGAAATAGTTTTAGATGGCCCATCAATAAAGATGTCAGATCATACTCGAGACTGAGAACTCAATGACCCTCTCTTCCCCACACCCACACATCTGAGTACTAAAGACAACCTCAAAAGACAATCCATCATGAAGCCAGACATTCTAATTATCACATTTTTTGCTTAATACAATATTTAACTTATCTAAAGCATTTAAGAATTTATTTTAAACTAATGTAACATTTAATGTGATGGTCCTTGCATCCCAAATGCTATCATTAAATTGTTGGTAAAAATTTTCTCTATCATTGAATCTAAGAAATATGACAGCTGTAATCTTCTTACCTATGTTTTCCCCATTTTGTTGTAATTTTTGCTTAGACACATGTGTTTCCTGTTTTATAATCTTAATCGAAGCTCGTCCCTTTCAATTTTTTTCACAAGAGAGTCTGTTCCAACTCTGTTAGCTTCATTTTATTTAAATTTTCTCTATTCTACCTTGCCTATTTATTCAATAATTTATAGAAAAAAGACAATGCACATCCCCAACATTTTCAGACCTCTTCTGTTCTCTCACTCCAGGTACCCTTTGTTCATCTGAGCCAGGTCCTCTAATACAAAACTGTGTGAATAAATGCACTTTATCTTCCTTGCATATTCAGATATGTTACTTTTGCACTGACTAAATATTTCTCAAGAACTGTCTAGATCTAAAGGGTAAGTTCCCCCCTCCCGTGTTGTTTTATAGATACCCTACACTGAAGTTAATATCAACCTGTCTCTAGAATCTAAAAACAAACCTGCTGATGGCAAAGGTAGGCCCTCTCCTGGTTGGGACTGATGGATATATTCTTATATCTATAGCATAACCTTTGGGACATGAACTCTAGGGATAATGTCTTGCCCCATTCTCTTGAGGTCATGAAATAAACAATTAAAATTAATCACCTTTCTCTGATGTAATTCTTGAAAACCTGGAGCAGCGTTGGGAGCATTTTATATAAAAATTTATATTTTATTTAATTTATTTTTTGTTTTTAAAAGATTTTTTATTTATGTATTTGAGAGAGAAAGAGAAAGGGAAAACACAGAGGGAGAGTGAGAGGGAGAAGCAGACTTCCCAATAAGCAGAGAGCCCTACATGGGGCTCAATCCCAGGACCCTGAGATCATGACCTGAGCCGAAGACAGACACTTAACTGACTAAGCCACCCAGGTGCCCCCAAAATTTATATTTTAAAATCACCTCCTCAACCCCTGATTACTCCCATACCTTCCTACAATTATCAATATTATGGAATTATAAAAATCATCCTTATCAAATACTGAGTGACTACCATATGCTGGGCATAACCCTCTTCCTCCCTACCATCCACTCTGACCCTGCTGCAGAAGTGTGAAGATCCAACTTTTAGGTCACTATGATTCATTGAGAGTTAAAGCAGAAATACTTACAAAATTAAACATCAAGTTGAGAAAACGATCTAGTCCCTTTGAAATCTTGTCCTATTCTATTACTCTTTCCCATCTCTTCTTCCTCCAGCTAGACTGACCTCCTTGCTTTTTTCCCTTGCTTTTTGTTTTTCAAAAAAAAAATATTACCTACTCATTCTCTATGGTCTTTTCTACTCATGTTTCCTGTATGCTGAAATGCTTTCCTTTAAGTTTTTGTTCAAATGTACCTTTTCAGTGAAACCTTCCATGGACTTACTGTTTTCCTGCAGGAGCTACTTTACTACCCAGTTGAGTGTTTAAAGTACTTCATATGGTTCAAATATATTTTAACCCTTATTTCTTTCATTGTATGTTGCTTGTTTTCCCCTGCTAAGATAAAAATTCCAGGAAAGCAGAGACCATTCACTGCTTTGCTCACTAATATATTCCAAGCTCCTAGGTGAATGACTAGCATAAAGTCGGCGTATCATGAATCTTTATTGAATAATAAATATGACTTTCCAGGGCGCCTGGGTGGCTCAGTTGGTTAAGCGACTGCCTTCAGCTCAGGTCATGATCCTGGAGTCCCAGGATCGAGTCCCGCATTGGGCTCCCTGCTGAGTAGGGAGTCTGCTTCTCCCTCTGACCCTCGCCCCTCTCATGTGCTCTCTCTCTGTCTCAAATAAATAAATAAAATCTTTTTAAAAAATTAAATAAATAAATAAATAAATAAATATGACTTTCCAAAGGAACTGGGAATAGAGCCAAACTACCAGAACTATGAGGAATTTCAGTGCAGAGAAGAGATAGTACACAAAGAATGATAAGAATGTTTCAGAAGTGATTATTGAAACTGCAGTCAAAATAAAACAAAACATAGCCAAACCAAAACAAATGTCCGCTCCACTGAACTTCCTATCTTTAGTCAGGTTTATTATAACAGAAATCTTGAAATTTTCAAGATCATGTACAGCATAGTAAAATTTTATATATATATATATATAAAATATATATATATATATATGTATGTATGTATTTCCCTGATGATGAGTGATGTGGAACATTTTTTCATGTGTCTGTTGGTCATTTGTATGTCTTCTTTGGAAAAATGTCTATTCATGTCTTCTGCCCATTTCTTAACTAGATTATTTGTTCTATGGTTATTGAGTTTGATAAGTTCTTTATAGATATTGGATACTAACCCTTTGTCAGATATGTCATTTGCAAATATCGTCTCCCATTCCATAGGCTGCCTTTTAGTTTTATTGATTTTGTCCTTCAGTGTGTGCAAGATTTATCTTAATGATGTCTCAATAGTTCACTTTTGCTTTTGTTTCCCTTGTCTCCAGCCATGTGTCTAGCAAGAAGTTGCTGCAGCCAAGGTCACGGAGTTTGCTGCCTGTGTTCTCCTCTAGGATTTTGATAGATTCCTGGCTCACATTTAGGTCTTTCATCCATTTTTTTTCTTTTTTTTAAGATTTATTTATTTGACAGAGAGGGAACACAAGCAGGGGGAGTGGGAGAGGAAGAAGCAGGCTCCCCTCTGAGCAGGGAGCCCGATGCGGGGCTCGATCCCAGGACCCTGAGATCATGACCCGAGGGGAAGGCAGATGCTTAACGACTGAGCCACCCAGGTGCCCCAGTCTTTCATCCATTCTGAATTTGTTTTTGTGTATGGTATAAGAAAGTGGTCCAGCTTCATTCTTCTGCATGTGGCTGCTCAGTTTTTCCAACCCCATTTATTAAAAAGACTGTCTTTTTTACCTTTGGATATTCTTTCCTGCTTTGTTGAAGATTAGTTGACCATAGAGTTGTGTATATACCACATCTTCTTCATCCATTCAATCAATGGACATTTACATTCTTTCTATAATTTGGCTATTATTGATAATGCTGCTATAAACATCGGGGTGCATGTATCCCTTCAAATCAATATTTTTGTATCCTTTGGATAAATACCTAGTAATGCCATTGCTGGATCATAGGGTAGTTTTATTTTTGGCTTTTTGAGGGAACCTGCATACTGTTTTCCAGAGTGGCTGCACCAGTTTGTATTCCTATCAAGCGTGAGAGGATTCCCCTTTCTCTGCATCCTCACCAACACCTAACATGGTTGGAGCTAGAGGGTATTATGCTAAGCAAAGTAAGTCAGCCAGAGAAAGACAAATACCATATGATTTCATTCATATGTGGAATTTAAGAAACAAAACAGAGGAACATAGGTGGGGGGAAAGAAGCAAACCAGGAAACAGACTCTTAACTATAGAGAACAAACAGGGTTACTGGGGAGGGTGTAAATAAGTGATGAGTGTTCATGAGTGCACTTGTCATGAGCAACGAGTAGTGTATGTAAGTGTGGAATCACTAAATTCTACACCTGAAACTTATATTACACTGTATGTTAACTAAGTGGAATTAAAATAAAAACTTGAAAAAAATAGACATTCAATTTTATTATGCATCTCAATAATTCTGCAGTTGAGGTGATGTTCTCTGCTATCTAAACCTGCTTGCAAAATTATAACTTGGATATTTCAGGGTGACATTATTTATGGCAAAAAGAAAAGAAGGAATCCTACTTGGGTATATCTGTGGGTGTCCTTTAAAGCCCTGTTTATGCCACTACATTGGTATTTCTTAGAACAATAACAAAATATTGTATGACATTAGTGGAATACTTTTGTAGTACATTTTCATTAAGAAATTACCATTGAAAATTTCGGGTCTGCAGAAATAATCTGAGACAATAAAACTTAAAAAAAGACTTGTCTGTGTAATTTTAAAACTTTAAATCTTTTGGAAATATTCAAGGAAACAAAAATGTGTAGCCATGCCAAAATAGTGCCGAACAAAAATATACTCTTAAAAATTCCACACAGATTTGGTTGTTATAACTGAGTTTCCTTTCTTATGAAAACATTCAGTGTATTATGTAACATTATGTTCCATATATTATGTAACAGTTCTGTGTGTGTGTGTGTGTGTGTGTGTGTGTTCAGGCACATGTGCACGTGTGTACCCACATGTATGTGTGTTCAGGTAATTTTGTGGAAAAATTGGACCATTTATGGAATGCTGCATGTCCTGCCTTTGGCTTACTGCTTTGTTTGGTGTCCCTTGACTTGTTCCTGCTCCAGTTCTTTTAAACTGATACACCAAGAAATCTTACTAGTTCCGGGTCACTCTTGTAGCTTCTTTTAGGCAAGAATTCATATGTGGTTTTGACTATTCCTATTGCATCAAATGGCAAAGCACATGTTAACTTGATTGTCTGGCTTCTAGTGATCTTCAGTGTGATCTGTGAATTCAGGTAGTGTCAGCTAGATTACTTCATTTTAGCGTTTCCCACCAACATTTTGCTTAATGATTTTAATACTTATTGAAGCCATTGCCTTGATCCATTTTTTTTTTTGGAGATCAGAAATAGTGATTTTCTAATTCCATCTTATTTTCTGCTTTTATTCTTTCTGAATTTCCCCCTCATAAACCACTAGGTAACCCTGAAATACAATTCATAAAGGAAAGACAGAATAAATATTTATCTCCTTTATTTACCAGTTTTAAGAGTAACGCCTTGAAATCCCCAGCAACCTTTAATGGTAACCAATGACTCTGTTTTTCTTTTTTAAAAGTATCTAGATTTAAATTTTTAGACTTAAACATATTTGATGCCTTTAAATTAATTGCAGTCTATATTCATTTGTATGTCAACTATAAGCTAGTTGGAGCCATTTCAAATTGCTTCCTATGTCTCTTTGAAATGATCTGACTAGCTGTTAATACTATTTTTGCTTTCTTGGGGTGCCTAGGTGGCTCTGTCGTTAAGCGTCTGCCTTCGGCTCAGGTCATGGTCCCAGGGTCCTGGGATCGGGCCCCACATTGGGCTCCCTGTTTGGCGGGAAGCCTGCTTCTCTTTCTCCCACTCTCCCTGCTTGTGTTCCCTCTCTTGCTGTGTCTTTCTGTCAAATAAATAAATCTTTAAAAAAATACTGTTCTTGATTTCTGGAAAATCAAGTTGCTCAAAGTTCATTAAATCTCTACCTCAGACTTCAGATCAGCTATTTGTCCAGAAAAACTCCAATTCTGTTTAGAAAGCAAATATTTCCTTCCAGAGAAATTTGGGGAATAAGGATATACATTGCTACTGGGTTGTCATTATTAGTGGTATTATTTAGACGAGCAAATAAGAAATAGTTTCAAACTAGATTTCTAATTCAAATTAAGATGAAAATTTTTTACTTACCTTTTCTTACTCTAGAGCTGTAATTTTTCTTTCATGCTGATAACCTTAGTTTCAATGGCATTTTAATAGTTATTTATTTATACTAAAATAAACATTGCATGATGAGAAGGTATACTCAAAGTGCTGTCCTTTAGAGAAAATGTTTTACACCGTGTGATCATGTTTCCAACATTATAAACAGATTCGTTATTATCTGTTTTCAAGTTTTAAAGGTTTATTTTTACATTTTGACCTAAATGTATGTCTTTTAAAATATGTCCACTATCAAATTTCCCCTAAATCAAAGCTTTATTATAAGGTACATTCCTAAGAGTTTCCTTCCATCTCTTCCTATCCTTATTAATTTTGTTTCCTTTCCCTCTTCTTTCACACAAGTTACCATACTAGAAAAACTTTTCTACATCTTGTCTTTATTCACTTAAAAAAACTGTACTGGAGAACATGGAAAATGTCCTCCACAGCAATAAATAGAAACCTTCCTCTTCCCATTTTCATGACCAGATACTTTTTATTGTGACTCATAGGTTATTCAACCACCTTTATGTTGGAATGCATCCAGTCTGTTGTTATTATAAATAATGCTAGTGAGTATGTTACGTATAGTTCTTCTGCTACTCTGTCTTTGGGACTGATTCCTAGAACCATGAACGTTGAAAGAGGATGAATGTGTATGTAAGGTTGCTAGTAGCTCCTATCACATGAAACATGTGATCTTCCTGACCCCGATGTATAAAATGTCTATTTCTCTGCAGATTGACCGACAGGATACGTCATTAAACTTTAGGATTTTTATCATTCTGATAGCTGAGAAGTGATAGTTCAGAGCAGATTTCATTTGTATTTCTATTATTTTGAGTCAGCTTGAAAAATTCTTCAAAGTTTAAAGGCTATTTTTATTCCTTTTATATAGACTACTTAATTCTATTTTATGTCTATTTTCCTATAAGATTGTCATTTTCTTCTCTACTATATGTGGTATAAGTAGTGACTTTTTCTCAGCTTTTCATTTGTCATTTTAATTTCTTTTGTGTTGTTTTGTCAAGAAGTTTTGTATATTCATGTAATCCAAGTTTTAAACTTGCTTTTAGAACTCTCTTTTGGTGTGTGAAATAACGAAGGGATCTAGTCTTATCTTCTTTCTCATAAGGTTCTCTATTTGTCTCAGTATGATGCTGTATTTAATAACAATGACTTTAAATTTAAAATAAGGTTAGCCTTCCTATTACAATTTAATTGAACATAAGGAATAGCATGGAGGACATTAGGAGAAGGAAGGGAAAAATGAAGGGTGGGAAATCAGAGGGAGAGATGAACCATGAGAGACTATGGACTCTGGGAAACAAACTGAGGGTTTCAAAGGGGAGGGGGATGGGGGGATGGGTTAGCCTGGTGATGGGTATTAAGGAAGGGCACGTACTGCATGGAGCACTGGGTGTTATACGAAAACCATGAATCATGGATCACCACATCAAAAACTAATAATGTATTGTATGGTGACTAACATAAAATAATAAAATAAAATTAAATAAAACAATTTAATTGAATTTTTAAGGTGTTTGTTACCAGATATTTGTGCTTGTTTAGTCATTCATATAAACCATTAGAACAGAAACTTTGAAATATGATTCCTTGGTATCCCCAAATAGAACATATATTGCCTTCATCCCAGGCCTAATACATATGAGCTAGACTAGATAATGCTTGTAGAGATTTCCAGACTTGATAATACTGGGAATGCAGCCTTCTGAGTAATCCTATTCAAGCATAATGTAAGAATATTGAAATGACTCCACAGATTGTCACAGAAAATCTAGGACAAAACTAACTTCCGTGACCTCTCAGACTAATAGCCTTGATACTATCATGAAAGGAACACTAGATTTATAGTCAACAGAGTTGAGACCCTTTGATCAGAGATCAATCATTTCAGTCACTTCCAGACTAGTTTCTTGAAACTCTGTGTCATTATCTACACAACAGGTGTAATTGTCCTTGCCCTGTGTCCTTCTCAGCATAAGCTGTTTGAAGATAAGACCATCCATTCATAGAATACATAGAGCCCAAAGAATAGTGTCAGAAAAGAATCATCACCCTCTCCTCTTATCACACAGCATGTCCATCTGCATCTCCCAACAAAGACAATGCTTTAGTGACTACAACACACATAACTTTAAAGGCAAGTAACTTGTCTTCATATGCAGTAATAAATCAGAAAGACCTTTTCTATGGTGAGTTAACATGATCCTTCAGTAACTTTATTCCCCACACTGAACCATCTCTTGGGCTTTGTAATATTTTATGTGTTTGTTTTTAGACAATTTGAAGAAATAGAGGCTTTATGGATCAAAATCCTATGGAATTCATCCCAGAGTTAACTTGCATCTTCAGGGGATTTGAGTTTACCAATTCACAATATATTAACATTAAAGTCATATATAAAAACCTCATGCACACATATGTTAAAGGTTTTATAAGGCTCTGTTCCCATTGTTCTCTGGGATTAAAAACATCTGTTGAGATTAGTTCAGTGGAATGGGACTTTTGTGTCTATTAGTTTCCGGAGGACATCCTTCATATCTTTATTCCTCAGGCTGTAGATCAGAAGGTTCAGCATAGGGTTGACGACTGTGTAAAATACAGAGGCCACTTTGACAGTTTGCCTGGAGTTCTTGGAGTTGGGCACACAGTAGAGGGAAAGGATGGTCCCGTGGAAGATGGTGATGGTGGTCAGGTGGGAGGCACAGGTGGAGAAGGCTTTTCGACACCCGCTGGCAGAATGGATCTTTAGTACAGTCACGAAAATAAAAATGTACGGAGTGAGGATGATGAGCAGTGTGCTCACTTTATTGAAAGTGGCAAAGCCAAAAAGCAACAGGTGGGGAATGAGTATGTCTGAGCTCGAGACAGCAATGAGAGCAGTATATTCACAGAAAAAATGGTTGATTATGTTATGTCCAGAAAAGTTTAGCTGGAGAGCATAGCAGAGGAGTACCAAGGGACCAAACATACCCCAGAGATATGAGCCAGACACCAGCAGGGCACAGAGCCTCTGCGACATGACCACTGTATGAAGCAGAGGGTTGCAGATGGCCACAAAGCGGTCATAGGCCATCACCGCCAGCAGGAAGGATTCTGTCACCACAGCGGTACAGGACAGGAAGTACTGCAACATGCAGCTAAAGTAGAAGATGCTTTTATCCGCCATGACCAGGTTCTCAAGCAGCTTGGGAGTCACGATGGAAGAGTAACAAAAATCAACCAAAGAAAGGTGGCTGAGGAAAAAGTACATGGGAGTGTGAAATTTGGGGTTAATCTTGATGATTACTATCATCCCAAGATTTCTTACCACGGTGATAATGTACATGATCAGAAACACGAGGAAGAGAGGAATCTGAAGCTCTGGGTAATCTGTGAAGCCCAAGAGGGCAAAGGTTGTCTCCACACTCAGATTTCTTACCACCATTACCACAGTGTCCTCGAAAGGAGGTGAGGGGGGCGGGGTATGGGAAGAAGTTGTTTCTGTCAAAGAGAAGCTTTATGGAGTTAGTGACAAATATGCATGATGCTTTATGGTAGACAAAAAAAAAAAGAGAGGCAAGAGTTATCAGTCTTAGTTTCTTCCATACAGAACATGCCTCATGCAGATAACTGCTATGCACATAACCTAGTCCCTGAGCTGAGTCTCTGAAATGTCTTTGCATTTCCACTGCACTTTGTGCATCTTGCCCTAGGCTGTGGGGTGGGTGTCTTTATGATAATCACCTGTGACCAACAAAGAATAACCAGCCCCTAAAAAGGAAGTAAGCCATTGAAGATGTTATCAATAGAGATGTTAAATGATTTAAGTTCCCTGGTTAGCTTTCTATAAAAGACCAACCCTAAAGGCCCTCATTGGCAACCCTGCCGGGACCCCTCTCACTCTTGAGAGCTTTTTCTGTATCTTCATGTAATAAACTTCTATCACTTTACTCTCTCTCTCTCTTTCTCACACACACACACACACAGAAAAAAAAGAAAGAAGAAAGAAAGAAAGAAGGAAGGAAGGAAGAAGAAAGAAAGAAAGAAAGAAAAGAAAGAAAAGAAAGAAAGAAAGAAAGAAATTACCAGGGGTGCCTGGGTGGCTCAGTTGGTTAAACTTATGCCTTCAACTCAACTCATGATCCTGGAGTCCTGGGATCTAGTCCCGCATCAGGCTCCCTGCTCAGCGGGGAGTCTGCTTCTCCCTCCGCCCCCCACTGCTCCTTCTCTCTCTCTCTCTCTCATCTCTCTCTCCCTCAAGTAAATAAATAAATAAAATCTTAAAAAAGGGAAATAATTATACCATATTGCGGTGTGTACATCCACACATTAGCTAGTAATGTAACATGTACATAACTGATAGTAAATGTTTGCACATAAATGCATAAATGAGTGAAAGAGTATGAAAAAATGTGCAATGCTTGTCCCAAAACATACATACTATACTTTGCCTGTATACCAAATCAATTAAAATCTTTAAGAAGATAAGGTCAAAGCAAAATGTTAGAGAAATCTAGGAAAACAGCATAGCAATCCCATTTTAACACCTTTTGTTTAGTAAAGGCTACCTCTCTCACTGAATAGATTAGCTCCTGAGCGGTTCAGAAGGACAATGCATCCTTTTGACTTCTGAGTGGAGTGTACACTTTATTAGGGTTTAGATCCAAAGGGTTAGCTTCTCTTATAGCCCAGGCATTGTATAGATAAGTCTACGGTCCCAAGATTTATCAGGTAGGAGTCCTCTCAGAATTAACTCATTTATGAAAGGTTATATACCAATTTCCAGCGCATTTAAAGAGGATGTGAATAAATATCCATTTCCAGCTGGTAAGTTAATTCTGTTCTTTGTAAAATGGTTGGAAATTGACTTAAAGCCAAATATTTCATGAATGTTAACCTTTCTTTAATATCGTTCACAATTGGATAGCATTTACAGTGATTTAACATGAAAAGTAAAATAAAAGAAGATCCTAGTTACCATATCAGGAAAATAATAACCCCACAATTTCATAGAAAACCTGAATGAACTTACCTACTACAGAGAAACAGGTCACCACCCCCTGTTTCTCAGTAAGCTGAGTGTGACTGGGCCACCAAGGCTGTTATATCTAAGTCTGTAGCCTTAGGGACTCAAACTCTGGAGAATCATGAGCAACTCATTCTTCATAAGCATCAAAACAGGTAATTAAGGAAATGCCAGGTGTTGTGTACAATTTTTAATGACTAAAATTTCCTCGAAATTACATGGAAAAATTGCAGCTTCAATTGCAGCTTTCTACCTTTTCTACCCTTTCTCTCATCTCACAGCTTGTTCTCAACATCAGCCAGGGTTTTTCTTTTAAAAATTTTAGTTAGACCAAATCACTCTTGTAAACCCCTGTGGTGTTTCTCCATTTCACTCAAAATAAAAGCCAAAGTTCTTAAAATGTACTACAAAGCTCTGCTTGATCATGTTTCCTGCCTTTCTGACTTCCTATCCTACTGTTCCTCACCTGGCTCGCTCTTTCAGAAACTTTGTCTGCAAAGATTTGAATGATTCAAAGGAATTTTAGGGGAGTGTATTAGGACCACAAGGGTGATGAAAACTTTATTTCTCTAACTAAAAAGTTTCATATATTTACAAAATTGTGCTTGTTATAAAGTTTGTGCAATTATTAAAATTTCATAATTAAAATCATTTTTATTTTAAACATAATCAAAATCATTTTAATAATTATTTAAATTGTTGTCAATGGAAGAAAAGAGAAACAAGGAGTTCATTCTATAGGCTCTCTATGGACTCCATACACAGTTAGACATGAGTCTACACCAGCTGAACTTTATTTAAAATAAAATCTGTTGGGTTAAAGTCTTGCTACCCAGAGTCTGTGTCCAATGGCTGGGATCACCAGCATCACTTGGATGTCTATTAGAAATGCAGAATCTTAGGCCCCCTACGTGCCCACTGCACCAAAATCTGCACTTTACAGCACCCCCAGATAATTTGTATGAATAATAAAGTTTGAAAATCCCTGGTTTTGATACCTTTGGTTTAATGGAAATTCTGGTGATTTGGCAAGATATTCCACTAAACTAAAAATAAGTAAATGAATATACTCATATATTTTTTTTTCTGCCTTTCTCTTCATGGTTGCTGATCACCTGTTTTCCTCTTTTATTCACAAACTACCTAAATCCAAAGAGAATTCATCCTTTCTCCATTCCCAAGCAAATGTAACACAACGTATGTAATAAATCAATACATTCTTAAGGGTAATGATTGATAATGGTTACTTTGTCATAAAGGTCTTGGAAGAGGGAGTGTATATATTTTGTATCCTTTAAAAACACAACACTGCACACACATGGAGAAAGAGAATCATACAGTCCTCCCTGGTGGAATTAAAACAGAAAGTTGTTTCATTTCCCAGAGTGAACAAACCTTGAGCTGTATTATCTGGAAAGTGTGCAATATATAGTGTATTAGTAATTGGTCAGAATAATATGGTAAAGTTATGTGGAATCCCTACTTTATAACTGAGGAAAATTAAAAGTAGGACACCTATTTATTTTATAATTGTTTACTTTCAGATGTAAGACAAAGGTTTGTGTCACTTTTAAAGCATAAGATGAAGTAAAAAGTCATATTTAAGATAAACACACTTGCTCTTAGAGATGAGATTATCATTTAATTTCTAAAGTGATGTAGAGCAACAATGTTGCATCTCTGCCCAGTGCATATCCTGGGAACCTTGTGTGATACAAACCATGATTAGCAAGAAATAAACAGAGAGAATATTTTGATTTTAAGTCAATCACTGGGTTAAGACCAACAAATGAATAATCAATTTTATTTTTTTTTTTATTTTTTTAAAGATTTTATTGAGAGAGAGAACAAGCGTATGGGAGAGGCAGAGCGAGACGGAGAAGCAGGATCCCTGCTGAGCAGGGAGCCCGATGCGGGGCTCGATCCCAGGATTCTGGGATCATGACCTGAGCCGAAGGCAGACGCTTAACGACTGAGCCACCCAGGTGCCCCTATTTTTTTTTTTTAAAGATTTTATTTATTTACTTGAGAGAGAGAGTGAGGAAGAGAAAGAGAGAGCAGGAGCCAAGCCAGGGAGGGGCAGAGGGAGAGGGAGAAGGAGACCCCCTGCTGAACAGGGAGCCCGACAGGGGGCTGGATCCCGGGACCCTGAGATCATGACCTGAGCTGAAGGCAGATGCTTGCTTAACCAATGGAACCACTCATGCGCCCCTGAATAATCAATTTTAGAGAACATTTCAATCAAAACAATTGCAACCTTGCCGTATTTGTCTGGCAGATGAAGCTACGCCAGCAGGCAAAATGTGTAATTAACTAAAGATTAACCTTTAAAAGCGAAACAGGAATTAACAAACTATGCTTGAAATGTATTACAATATTCACAGTGTTAGTAGCTAGCATTTAAAAAATCAGTTTTGACACATCAGATTGTAACACATGTGAGATAAATAACTGACTTTTTTTTGTTTTGTTTTTGGTCACCTTGATAATCCTTTTGTAAATTTGTGTAAAATAATTTTTATTTGGTATTCAAAGTCATCATGTTTCACATCACTTCCTGTATTAAATAAAAGTACAAGAGGCTCTTGGAAGAAGGAGCAAAGAAATTGGCCAGGTCTTAGAAAGAGCACCTCCAGGGTCATTGCTAATTTTTCCATATTTTCATTCCTAGTTAGTTACCACTTTACAGAATTCCTCCATAACCCTAAAATTCTCATTGGTTTCGTAGAACTGAAGATTGTTCTTAAAATGATTTGCCCTGCCAATATGCAATTCAAGAGACTTGGACTTTATGGTCTGATATTTACTGTTAAATAAGTTTCTTAGAATTGCTGCAGTAAGTTACCACAAATGTGGTGGCTTAAACCAGTGGAAATGCATTCCCTCATAGGTCTTGAGACCAGAAGCCTGAAATCAAGGTGCTGGCAGAGTCATGCTCCCTCTGATGTTGCTAGGGGAGAATCCTTCTTTGCATCCACCTAGAGCCCCCTGGTTGGTAGCAAAGAAACACCAATCTTCACATAGCCTTCTCTGCGTGTCCTTTTTTCTGTCTCGTATATGGACACACTTGTTGGATTTAGGGTCCCACCTAATCCAGTGTGATCTCATCTCAATCCTTATCTTAATTACATCTGCAAAGATCCTATTTTCAAATAAGGCCACATTCTGAGCTTCTGGTTAGACATGGATATTTGGGGAGACACTATTCAACCTGCAACACTATGTTACTTCACATATGATTCATAGCTCTTTTACTAAACTTTGGAGTGAATAGAAATCAAATGATCAAATAACTGGTTTATTACAAGAGATTTTAATCCAGTGAATTGATGAAAAGATTAGAATCCATCATCTCTACTAGAAGCATCAAACAATTCTCAATATAATAAATCAAATCTCTTTTGTAAATACAAATCTTCAACAAAATTGTATTACGTGATTTATTAACTTCCTCACACACTCCTTCACATCTTTGTTTCAGAGGCTATAGATCAGAGGGTTCAGCATGGGAATCACCACTGTATAAAATAAAGAACGTACTTTGACTATGAGCCACGAGTTTTGGGAGTTGGGTACACAATAAAGGAACAGGATAGTCCCATGGAAGATGGTGATGGCAGTCAGGTGGGAGGCACAAGTGGAGAAGGCTTTTTGGCGTCCACCAGCAGAAGACATTTTTAAGACCGTGACAAAAATGAAAATATAAGTAGTGAGGATGATGACCAGGCTGCTCACCTCATTGAATATGGTGATGATGAAACAAAGCACTTGGCTGATGTAGGGGTCAGAACAGGAGACGGAGACAATGACAGAGTAAGCCACAGAAGGATAATGTCAGGAGAAAATAGGTGAGTGTCAGGGGAGAGACTATACCCCATATGTAGGGCCCTGACACCAATGACGCACACAGCTTTTGGGACATGACAACCGTGTAGAGCAGAGGGTTACAAACGGCCACAAATCGGTCGTAGGCCATCACTGCCAACATGAATGTTTCTGTCACTGCACATATACAAGCCAAGAAGAACTGCATGATGCAGCCTATGAAAGAGATGGCTCTGTCTTCCACCACCAAGTTCTCCAACAGTTTGGGTGTAACTGTGGTGGAATAACAGAAATCGACAAAGGACAGGTGGCTGAGGAAAAAGTACATGGGCGTGTGGAGTTGGGGACTGACCCTGCTGATCATGATCATGCCCAGGTTGCCCACCACAGTGACTGTGTAGATGGTCAGGAATACCAGGAACAGGGGAATCTGGAGGTGTGGGTATTCTGAGAAGCCCAACAGGGTGAATGTGGCTCCAATACTCTGATTTCCTTCTGAGAACAACATGATCACAGTTGGAGAAAAATCTGAAATAAAATAAAAATAATAACGAGGATAATAATGATAGCACATTTCTATGACATTTACCATGTGGCAGGCATTGTGCTAAAACTTTAAAATATATAGATTCAGATCTTCAAATAACACTGTGAGTTATAAAATAAGTAGCCTCATATTTTACTTAAGGATGGGGAGGCATGTATAAGTTAAGGAACTTGTTTGAGGTTACACAGCTTATTAGTGATGAGCTGGGTTTGGAAGTTGATCCTGAGTGACAGAACACAAATTAAGTTTAGGGACAGATAGAAAACTACTGTATGCTGTCGTAGAAAACATGTGTCAGTTCCATCATTCTGAAGATCTGTGCTTTTTCAGAGCACTAACATAACAATGAAGATAAATTTACCACTCAGATTTATAATGGATCAGAAGTAAAACATTAGGGGCAATAATACCTCTCGAGTTAGGATGTTCAAACTGAAACTCATAAGAAAGACAGCCTTTAGAAGTCACCACAGGAATTTTGAAGTTTTCACACACACACACACACACACACACACACACACACACACACACTATGTGAATGTTGACGGAACATAGCCCTGGCTGCATATCCTCAAGCTTTCCACTGATTCCAACCAAATGCTACAATAATCCCCTCAGTGTTCCAAAAACAATGTAACAACTTGCTAAAATATATAAAGTTGCCTTTGTGTCATGCTGTTCCCTCACTCCTGTGTTTCCTTTCCTACTTAAGTATTTTCTCACTTAGTGTCATGGATGCTTTCAGCATAGTCACCTAGATTCCGTAATTATATCTTTTAACTTTCTATTAGCTTTTTATCTGGTAACTTTACTAAGCATACATGATATTAAATACTCATAGAATATCTGAATTGGAGAATGACTTAAAATGTGTTTTGCTCAAGCCTCTCAAACTAGAGACTATGGCAATAAACACCTATAGTTAGTTACACAATCACCCTGAAAATTTCTAGTGGGGACATCGGTTTCCATTAAAGCTACATATGTGATTATCTTGTTGTGAGTCATATAATCTTTACTTGTACCTGTTATTTTGAGAAAGCAAAGCATCTTGTATTCACAAGCAGTTTATAACCACAGAAGTATCTTAATCATTTAACAATAATTAAAAAAATAGATTAACCAGTAACAGGCACATATTTGAAATGTTTAGATTTTTTAAAAAAGGCTATTAGCATGCATATCATAAACAAAGACACCGTTTTAGATTTTTCTGACCAGATCAAGGTAAAGAGAAACTATTATTTCCTTCATAGCTAACTTCTATTTGTTGGTACTCATGAAAATGAATTTTCTACATACAGAAAAGGAATGGGTGGGAAAGTGACAAAGAGCTAATGAAAGAAGCATGTGCTTGAAACCTAAATTTAAATTCAATTTCAGGCTTTGTCATTTACTATGTGATCTTTGGTGAATGACTCAAATTTTCTGAGCCTCAGTTTTGTCAGTAATAATGACAGGATGATACATATTGCACTGGTGTCCAAGTATTAAATTAGGAAATGATGTTCATGTACTTAGCACAGAGTCTAAAAATTGTGGACTCCAGGAGATGTGGGTTTATGCACTCTCACCCTTTTAAAAAAATTATTAGTGCTATGACTAATTAATATTATTTTAAACCCTTAGATTATTAAAAATATATAAAAAACAGATCAAGGGCCAAAATGGGCAGCAATAGACATGTGGGTACCATTTGGGGCAGCACAGGAAAGCCCACTTTTCTTTCCCCAATTTCCTCTTGACTCTGTTCATCTTATTTTGCCAATTACTGTCCTTCAATAAATTCTGTTTCCCCCTTTGCCTTCTCATTATTATCTGATTCTTTCTGTCTTCCCTATCGAATCTCAGGGTGGCACGTATGGAATCTTAGCAAACTGCAATCATTACTCAGGTGGACCATAGCAGCCAAGCACAGCCCGCTTGCACTGGGAGAACAACAAATTCTTCTTGCCTTGATTACTGTGGCTATTAGGACAGTCGTTAGCTCTGAAAACTCGGAGTTCTTTCCATTCGCTAATGTATCAAATCTAAATGTCTCTGCTCGGTTTTACCTGAAGCCCAACCCTAGCCATTCCCCAGCATCCAACCTTCTTTAACGCCAATATTCCTGGCTGATAATCAACAACACATGCTCATTTATTGTGGCTTATTTGATTTTTCTTTTCTTTGACCTGAAATAACCTCCTTTTCTCTGGTGTGCTGATGCCACACTTGCAATATATGAAGCATTAAATGAAAACTACTATCACAAAGAAATTTTCCGTTTTCATTCCAGCAATATTTTCTACATTCTTGGTTTACCTGCAGACATGACTCTCAAAAATCAAAATTTCATGATCTATTGTGTTAACTATTACTTTATACATACTATTCTTATCTCCTATAAGATTTTGAGATGTTGAGGACAATTTCAGATTTTATAATATTCCTCTTAAATTTTCCGTGTGACTATGTTATGCTAGGCACATGGTGGATATCCTCAAGGTAAAAATCAGGATGATACCCTAGGGGAGGGGGAAGAAATCAAAGTTCAACAATGTGAGCTGGCAGAAAGATGGTCTCCAGAGATATCATGGCATTTAGACTAACGAAGAGTGTTCCCTGTCTCAAAGGTTGTAGGACTTCCATGTCCCCCTTATTAATGAAAGATTACACAAAAGAGATCAGCCAACCTGAGACCAACTCACCTGAAGATCCTGTTCCTGTTATTAACAGTACCCAAGGACGTTTCTACTCAGAATTCAAACATCAAAAATATTAAGAAGTTGGTAAATATTGCAGGAGTAGACAATAATTTTAATTAATGTGACAGGAATATATTTCTTTCTTAGAATCTAGAAAAACTCAGAGAAAGGTGAGAGGGAGGGAGGGAAGATGGGAGAGAGGGAGACAGAGAATCTGACTCCTAGGAACAAAATGTAGGGTTTATGTAAGCCTCCATGACCCCAGGAACTTAGACATTAGAGAATTTGTACTGAACTATTTCTTTTTTACATCAAAAAACTCAGCAATTAGATTGAATGCTAGCTTGTGTGGCATTTTACAAGAATGTAATTTCTTCTTCTTCTTTTCTTTTTTTTTTTTTTGCTTGTACTCGTTCTATTGGGTATTTGCATTTACTTTACAATTCTTCCACTAACACTCATGGGCTGATTCCTATAACAGGAGTATTTATCTTTCTTTTTTTTAATTTTATTATGTTATGTTAATCACCGTACATGACATCATTAGTTTTTGATGTAGTGTTCCATGATTCATTGTTTGCGTATAACACCCAGTGCTCCATTCAGTACATGCCCTCTTTAATACCCATCACCAGGCTAACCCATCCCTCCACCCCCCTCCCCTCTAAAACTCTCAGGTTGTTTCTCAGAGTCCATAGTCTCTCATGGTTCGTCTCCCCCTCCGATTCCAACCCCCTTCATTCTTCCCTTCCTGCTAACTTCTTCTTCTTTTTTTTTTTTTTTTTTAACATATAATGTATTATTTGTTTCAGAGGTACAGGTCTGTGATTCAACAGTCCTACACAATTCACAGCACTCACAATAGCACATACCCTACTCAGTGTCTATCACCCAGCCACCCCATCCCTCCCACCCCCCACCACTCCAGCAACCCTCAGTTTGTTTCCTGAGATTAAGAATTCCTCATATCAGTGAGATCATATGATTCATGTTTTTCTCTGATTGACTTATACCCTCAGGATAATACCCTCCAGTTCCATCCATGTTGTTGCAAATGGCAAGATTTCATTCCTTTTGATGGCTGCATAATATTCCATTGTATATATATACCACAACTTCTTTATCCACTCATCTGTCGATGGATATCTTGGCTCTTTCCATAGTTTGGCTATTGTGGATATTGCTGTTATAAACATCAGGGTGCACGTACCCCTTCAGATCACTACATTTGTATCTTTGGGGTAAATACCCAGTAGTGCAATTGCTGGGTCGTAGGGTAGCTCTATTTTCAACTTTTTGAGGAAATTCCATATGTTTTCCAGAGTGTCTGCACCAGCTTGCATTCCCACCAACAGTGTAGGAGGGTTCCCCTTTCTCCGCATCCCTGCCAACATCTGTCATTTCCTGATTTGTTAATTTTAGCCATTCTGACTGGTGTGAGGTGGTATCTCACTGAGGTTTTGATTTGGATTTCCCTGATGCCGAGTGATGTTGAGCACTTTTTCATGTGTCTTTTGGCCATTTGGATGTCTTCTTTGGAAAAATGTCTGTTCATGTCTTCTGCCCATTTCTTGATTGGATTATTTGTTCTTTGGGTGTTGAGTTTGGTAAGTTCTTTACAGATTTATCCCTGGGCCACAAGGTTGGTTCAACATCCACAATTCAATCAATGTGATACAATACATTAATAAAAGAAAGAACAAGAACCATATGATCCTCTCAATAGATGCAGAAAAAGCATTTCACAAAGTACAGCAACCTTTCTTAATCAAAACTCTTCACAATGTAGGGATAGAGGGTACACACCTCAATGTCATAAAAGCCATCTATAAAAAGCCCACAACGAATATCATTCTCAATGGGGAAAAACTGAGAACATTCCCCCTAAGGTCAGGAACATGGCAGGGATGTCCACTATCATCACTGTTATTCAACATAGTATTAGAAGTCCTAGCCACAGCAATCAGACAACAAAAAGAAATAAAAGGCATCCAAATCGGCAAAGAAGAAGTCAAACTCTCACTCTTTGCAGATGATATGATACTTTATGTGGAAAATCCAAAAGACTCCACCCCAAAAATGCTAGAACTCATACAGGAATTCAGTAAAGTGGCAGGATATAAAATCAATGCACAGAAATCAGAGGCATTCCTATACAACAACAACAAGACAGAAGAAAGAGAAATTAAGGAGTCGATCCCATTTAAAATTGCACCCCAAACCATAGGATACCTAGGAATAAATCTAACTAAAGAGGCAAAGAATCTATACTCAGAAAACTATAAAATACTCATGAAAGAAATTGAGGAAGACACAAAGAAATGGAAAAATGTTCCATGCTCCTGGATTGGAAGAACAAATATTGTGAAGATGTCAATGCTACCTAGAGCAATCTACACATTTAATGCAATCCCTATCAAAATACCATCAACCTTTTTGAAAGAAATGGAACAAATAATCCCAAAATATGTGTGGAACCAGAAAAGACCCCGAATAGCCAGAGGAATGTTGAAAAAGAAAAACAAAGCTGGTGGCATCACAATTCCGGACTTCCAGCTCTACTACAAAGCTGTAATCCTCAAGACAGTACAGTACTGGCACAAAAACAGACACCTAGATCAATGGAACAGAATAGAGAGCCCAGAAATGGACCCTCAACTCTATGGTCAACTCATCTTTGACAAAGCAGGAAAGAATGTCCAGTGGAACATTGGACTTCAATGGTGTCTCTTCAACAAATGGTGTTGGGAAAATTGGACAGCCACATGCAGAAGAATGAAACTGGACCATTTCCTTACACCACACACAAAAATAGACTCAAAATGGTTGAAAGACCTAAATGTGAGATAGGAGTCCATCAAAATCCTAAAGGAGAACACACGCAGCAACCTCTTCGACCTTAGCTGCAGCAACTTCTTCCTAGAAACATCGCCAAAGGCAAGGGAAGCAAGGGCAAAAATGAATTATTGGGACTTCATCAAGATAAAAAGTTTTTGCACAGCAAAGGAAACAGTCAACAAAACCAAAAGAGAACCGACAGAATGGGAGAAGATATTTGTAAATGACGTATCAGATAAAGGGCTAGTATCCAAAATCTATAAAGAATGTAATTTCTTCTAAATCACTGGAAACAATGTTTCATCAAACCTACCTCATGAATTTCCTCTAAAATGTAATTATAGAAAATATACAAATTGACTTAGAAAATATGGTTATTACAGTAAACACGAGAAGGAAAAATCATCTAATATACAACCACTCAGAGATAACTACTGTTGACATTTGCTGTGTGATTTTTCTCTTTTTCTCTGCAAAATGTGTTGTCTTGAGATATATAAACAACATAATTTGGATTCTAGCTTTTTCATTTAATATGAAATGATCATTTTTTTGTCTGTGGAAACATTGATTTACTTCATTGAAACTAATTTGTGTTTTTTTTCAAATATGGGCAATCTATTCTTCCAAGGTTATATTAATACAATTGAGTATTATAATCTTTTTGTGTCCATACATTCTTAAATATGACAAATGTATTTTGGAAGTATGTTTCTCTCTAAAACCAGTGAGTGTCAACCAACCCATTGGTTCTACTTCACCCAAATACCACCCCATTAGATCCATTCAACACTTTCCCTGGGCCCCTGACAACCTGACCAACTCTTGCCAGGCACTACCAGGAACCCATAACATAACAGAGGCTATTTTATCATAAGGAGTAGAATTATTTATTGTAGATGACATGGCCTTGTTCCAGAATCCCTGGGGTCTGCATTGTTTTTCTCCCACTGGGATTGGCCTCAGTTCCATACCGCCTCTGCTCCCACCACTGACAGCTCTCACCCAGGGAATGTGAATTATTTCTGATTTCCTTTTAAAATTAGAAAGGGGGACACCTGGGTGGCTCAGTCAGTTAATCATCCAACTCTTGGTTTCAGTTCAGGTCATGATCTCAGCGTCATGAGATCGAGCCCCACGTTGGGCTGTGTGCTCAGCGGGGACTCTGCTTGAGATTCTCTCTCTCTCTCTCTCTCTCTCTCTCCCCCCCTGCCCCTCCCCCGCTCACACACACACACACACACACACACACACACACACTCTCTCTCTCTCTCTCTCTCTCTCTCTCTTTCTCTCTCTCTCAAAAGTAAATAAATCTTAAAACATGAAAAATAAAATTAGAAAGGAAAAGAATACATTTGCCAAATCAATGATTGCTTGCTATGTGCTTTAAGCCATGTTCATCTGCACAAGGGCAACTATTTGATTGTGTTTTCCATGGTCTGTAGTTATTCCCCAAGATCCATCTGGTTTCCCTCTGCTTGAGGAACTCTTCTTATGACTTATTTTCTTGGCAGTTATCAGCTTTTTCCTTCACATTCACATTTTTGCTGCTTCTGGGAACAGACTGAGCAGGTTTGGCCCTTGCAGAGGGACAATACTGAGAAAACAATCTAGCAGTGCTTTGTGGACACACGAGAAATTTATTTCATCAATTTATTTAAGAAATTAGTGATAAATTGAAAACTAAAGGAACCCTAAACTCATGACCAATTTTCCCTGCAGGGCATTTATTGTGTTCTAGGGTGCTGCGGAGGCTGGGTATCTGAAACAGAAGGCAGACAGAAATGCCCTATAGAAATTTCATGGTGCTTAAGAAGAAGAAAATTAAAAATCTCACTAGAGAATTGAGACCTTCCACAAAGGCTTGACCATCCATCTTCCCCCATCACAATGTTTGTCTGGCTATTAAGCTGCATTGGGGAGCAGAAGAAAGAACTAAAGTCCCAACACCAGAGTTGTGGAGTGCAAGCATCACACACTTTGAGATCTGAGGGAGGTACATACCAGTTAGGTCTCAGTCAAAAGCCAACCACACTCGAGGAACAGAGATGAATCACAGGATGGCTGATTTTAAATGTTTCTTTGCTAATCTCTGGAAGACCTCTCTTCCCCCCTTTTATCAGTAGGCCTTCTAGGATGACAAATCTTTCTTCTAATTTTCCTCTGTTTAAAGCCAAGAATACTGGTTTTCTTGCCTTGACCAGGCAATTTACTCATATATGCTGTGTCTGTCTTTTCTCAGAATTAATAACAATTTGAAAAGCATTCTTTTATAAACAAACCACACCCTTACCTCGACTCTCAAAAGGACAATTAACATGAGGACAATTATGCCTCATCGGCACAGTTTTCAAAGTCTCGGTATCAGAAGGTCATCAAAGATACAATGAGAAGGTCATCAAAGGCACAATGCAGGACAAGATTTACATACATCGACATTATATAAATACAAATTTCTCTTTGTTAAACTGACAAAAACTTTCCGTACCTTTCCCACCATCTCCTGTTTACCTTTCAGTGGCCTGTAGAAACAGCTCTTCATTAAAGCAAATCTACTCTTTCTAGAAAAATCACTTTTTATTTTATTTATTTATTTTAAGGATTGTATTTATTTATTTGACAGAGAGAGAGAGAGAGAGCACAGCAGGGGGAGTGGCAGGCAGAGGGAGAGGGAGAAGAAGATTCTCCGCTGAGCGGGGAGGTCAATGTGGGGCTCAATCCCAGGACCCTGGGATCATGACCTGAGCCGAAGCCAGACGCTTAACTGACTAAGCCACCCCGGTGCCCCGAAATATCACTTTTTAAAGGAATAGAATTAAAGAAGAGTTCATAAAAGGGTAAAATATCCCCCACACACTGCTTTACTTACTCTTCCATTCCCTGTATTATTGCATATACCAGAAAGGACAATTTTCTCTTCAGTTAAGATAAGTTGGATTTCATTTCTCAAAGATGAATACCTAAAAAGGGAATTGTTGAGGTGTGTGGGAAGTGTTCATATAACTTCAGAAGACTCGGCTAAACTGTTTTCAAAGTCATTTCACCTTTTACCCCCATCTGAAATGTGTGAGCATTCTGTTTGCTGCACATTTTCACCAATACGTGGCATTTCAGTCTTATTTATTTTAACCATTCATATCGGTGTGCAGTGGTAGCTCACTGTGGTTTTAATAAGAATTTCACTTATGATTAATGATGATTATTATATTTTCATATGTTTATAGATGATTTGTATGTCTGGCTTTGCCAAGTGTCTGCTTAAAGATTTCACCTTGAACTAGATTGTCTGTTTTGAGTGTAAAGAGCTTTTTATATGTTCTACAAACAAATCCTTTATCAAACGTGTATATATACACTCACACACATACATACGTGTGTGTGTATGTGGCAAACATATATATGTGAAATATTTACTCCCAGCCTGTGGCTTACATTTTTATTTTCTTACCAAGGTCCTTTACCACTAAAAAAAAACTTTTACAACATATTTTTACGTTGATGAAGTTCTTTTTATCAGTTTTTAGAGGATCCATCCTTTTTGTGTTTTAGCTAAAAAAAAATTTGCACCCCAAATTTCAAATGATATTTTTTGTGTTTTATTCTAAAATTTTCTAGTTTTAATTTTTATGCTTAGAACTGGGATCCATTTCATTGAATTCAAGTTAATGGCTGTGTGTGGTATGAGGTAAGAGTTAAGCCTCCTTTATCCATATGGATACCTAGTCTCTCTGCAATGCTTGTTGAAAATCATCCTTTTTCCATTGAATTATAATGACATGTTTGGTGAAATTTAAATGAGCAGATATGCTTGGGTCCTTTTAAATTTTCTCAAATAAAAGTCAACTTCTGCCATTCAATATAACAAATAGCAAAAGGTCGGCTGCTGTATAAGGTGCAGTGAACTGAAAAACCTGCTAAAACCATCTCTGGAAGAGGAGCAGCCTGATTGCAATTCTAGACCTGCACATATTTGATGAATGGGCAATTAGTTTTATTTTGGAAACATACATATAAAATTACACTAAGTGATAAAATATTTTAAAATAACTTACAAATATTACATAATACAATCAAATAATTTTATTTTTTTTTAATTTTGGTTTACATGTCTGGAGATATTTCACTAAAATTAGTGTACAGAAAAATCAATAATCTTAAAATGTACTGCCATAAATGTATTAACTAATAGCCTGTTGAAAAGTGATTTGAATCATCAACTGCACTATAAGAGTTGAACAATCTCTAGCCTAGTAAATCAGTTTTTTTTTTTTTCAGAAATTAAATAATCTAACAATATTATATTGAGTGACAAAGCAATTTTGCGACAACTAATCTTCTGAATGTGTCTTTCACATCTTTGTTCCTAAGGCTGTAGCTGAAGGTGTTCAGCATGGGAATCACCACTGTGTAAAACACAGATGACACTTCAACTATGAGCCAAGACATTTTAGGATTAGGGATACAGTAAAGGAAAAAGACGGTCCCGTGGAAGATGGTGATGGCTGTCAGGTGGGAGACACAGGGGGAGAATGTTTTCCGGCTCCCACTCGCAGAAGGCATCCTCCTAACAGTGATAAAAATGAGTATATAGGACATCAGAATAATCATCAGGCTGCTCACCTCATTGAATATGGCAATAATAAAACACAGCATCTGGCTGATATAGGGGTCCGAACAGGAGACAGAAACAATTACACAGTGGTCATAGATAAAATTATTTATGATGCTAGACTCACAATAGGATAAAGCAAGAAGAAAATATGTGAATGTCAGAGAACACACTATGCCCCATGAGTAAGACCCAGCCACCAGGAAAGCTCAAAGCTTCTGAGACATAGCTGTGGTATAGAGCAAGGGCTTACAAACTGCCACAAAACGGTCGTAGGCCTTCGCTGCTAACATAAAAGTTTCTGTTACTCCAAATATGCAAGCAAAGCAAAACTGCATAAGGCAACTGGAGAGGGAGATGGTTCTGTCTTCCACAATCAAGTTCTTCAACAATTTAGGTGTAACTACAGTGGAAAAACAGAAATCTACAAAGGACAAGTGACTAAGAAAAAGTACAGGGTCATGTGAAGTTTTGGATTGATCTTGATGATTATTATCATGGCCACATTTCCTACAGTAGTGACTAGATAGATAGACGAGAAAACCAGGAAGAGTGGAACTGGAGTGCTGGATATCCTGCAAAACCCAAGAGAATAAAAGTGGGTATGATACTTTAATTTCCTTCAGATAACGTCATGATTCCTGTTGAATAAAGAACCAAAGTTAGTTCTGAAATGTAGAACTGAATGGAAAAGAGAAACAGAGAAGAAAGAGGCTTCATAGGCTGCTGTGAAGTTAACATAGAACAGTGACTCTCAAAGTATGGTCCCCAAGCCAGCAACAGCATGAGTGCCTGAGAAGTTGTTAGGGATGCAAATTCTCTAACCCCATCACCAACTTTCTGAATCAGAAACTCTAGGATGGGGCTCACAATTCTTGACTTAACCAGTTCTCCAGGTGATTTTGATGCCTGCTAAATTATGGGAACCACTGGTATATAAAATATATATATTAATCATTCTATTGTTTAAAATTTAGCCCTTGTTAGTATTATTACTATTGAATTGAAATATAAATTTAGAACACAAAAGGAATTGTACAAAACAGGAGCAAGAGAGACAGAAAAGAAGCACAGAGTATTTTGTTATGGTTCTAAGAATTATACTAAAGATGAAGATCACTTGGCATTGCAAATGGTGCCACGTAAATCTTAGTATTAATTGTTTTTTATATATTCAATGTTTTCTAGGCATTATACAGAATTAAATACCCCTGGAATTTATGACTTGAAATAAACCTTAAAATGTGTCTAGTCTGTGCCATCCACCTAATGCTTGAGAATCCATTACAGACTCTTATTCATGAAATAATCATCTGGCTTCTATCAAAATTTCCACTAAGGGTGTTCTACCTCCAGGGGTAGTTTTGTAGGTCTTTTATTGACATTTAGCTCGACATATATTATTTTATTAATTAAATTTAATTAATATTTCATTAGCTATTAATGTGTCTTAGGTCATTCATTCTGTTATATATTATAAATTTATAAATATATAACTAAATAGTATATACATAGAAGAACAGAAGTATCTCATATTCACTAACAATAACTCCATACAAAATATGTTCTTTGATACAATGAAAATTACACATTTTCTGGACCAATAGAAGTAAGCCCTCTCCTATGATGAAACAAACTTGGGGAAGATTAGGAAGTAAGAGGAGTAGGCACATAAAATGAATAGTCTCAAGATTTAGACATGAGGCTGCAACAGAATTAGATGAGTTATCTGTTCCATCTTCCGAGCTTTGCCTGGAACCAGTCTCAAATTCAACATGATTGCCTACATTTACACATACCACAAGCAACCCTACACCTAGAGCATCCATCATCAGCATATTCTTTCCAACAGCAAGTGGGGCCGGACAGATACATTGTAAACATACGTTATTGTTCGGGATATTTTAATAAATGAGTTCCCTTCAACATTTGAACCTATTAGCAAAACCCTGGCTTATTAGGGAGATTGTCATTACTGTTCTGGCTTAGTGGCATATTTATGAGGTCAATAACAAAAAGATACTCAGAAAAAGACTTGGTATCCCGACCCTACCAATTTCAAATGATTTTGGTGAAAATCAATGGATTAGGATTAAGTTTGTATTCAGACTGAGACTAGGCCTACAGGATTATAAAATTAACAAATACCCCCATCATTTTCTGTGACTTCCCCATTGCTCACTGTTACCAGTTTCTGTAATACAGAATTTAGTTCTCAGAAACACTTCATGCCTCGTGAGTGAAAATTAAAATATCTCTGACCTCAAAAAGGTAAAAAAAAAATTTTGGAATAATCTATATGAACTGGAGCTCCATGTTTCCCACCTAAATTGAAAGCTACCAAAAGAGAAATGAACTGAGCTGAAACCAGAATTTCTTATTTAATTTACTGAGAATTTCTTCTTATGATTAATGAATCTCGGGCATTTTTCTTCTTAGTAATAAAACATTCTTTAAAAATAGCAACAGGCTTACTGGGTGTTATGCACAAACAATGAATCATGGAACACTACATCTAAAACTAATGATGTAATGTATGGGGATTAACATAACAATAAAAAAATTTTTTAAAAAAGCAACAGGCTTGAGGTTTGAAATAAAGTAGCAGTAAATTTCAATAGGTATGCCAGTAAAATGGCACTTTATTTCCAGAATATAAAAAATCTTAAGAAATACAAAGAAAAAACTTGAAAGTTGAATCCACAATCTAAACGCTGCCAAACTCTGGGTCTTATATCTGCCTCCATGACTATGAAGATATAGACTACAGAGAATTATAATTGGAGTGTTCCTCAGTGCACCACAAATCATAGAATCGGTTGAAACACTGTCTCTTGTGTCATTGTGGCATATGCATTTCCTTTGAAAGATCTAGGGATAATTACATCACTACATCTATTCCACTAATTGCTTTTAGATATTGAATTATTGAAATAATATGTATTTTTTATTTTTAAAATATTTTATTTATTTATTTGAGAGAGAGAGAGCATGAGAGAGAGAATGAGAGGAGAGGCAGAGGGAGAGGCAGGGGCAGACTCCCTGATGAGCAGGGAGCCCAATGAAGGGCTACATCCCAAGACCCTGGGACCATGACCTGAGCCAAAGGCAGAATCTTAACTAACTGAGCCACACAGGAGCACCTGAAATAATATGTATTAACTGAAGAACACATGAACTGTTGAGTTCAAAATAAGAAAAGAGAAGAACAATCCAGAAATAGCTGGGTTTTTTAAATTTTTTTATTATGTTATGTTAATCACCATACATTACATCATTAGTTTTTGATGTAGTGTTCCATGATTCATTGTTTGTGTATAACACCCAGTGCTCCAGAAATATAGCTGTTATTAACTCAACTGTGTTTCAAATTCCACATTAGTGTGGAATACTTGGTCAACACTACCTTAAGCAAAAAGATGAAGGTGACCATCATCTGTGATATAATGAGGATATCATTTACTCCCTGATATGATGTGATGAGAAAGGTTTCACTTCTGTTATATAAAGTTTAGATTTCAGTGATCATAATGTACTAATGCTTCTTTTTAAAAAGAAGATTTTATTGATTGATTGATTGAGAGAGAGAGAGAACAAGCGTGCACTTGCGGGTGGAGAAGCAAAGAAGCAAAGCGTGCACTTGCGGGTGGAGAAGCAAAGGGAGAGAGAATCTCAAGCAGACTCAACACTGAGTGTGGAGCCTGACTCGGCCTCAATCTCACTACCTTGTGATCATGACCTGAGCTAAAATCAAGAGCCGGAAGCTCAACCAACTGAGCCACCCAGGCCGTCCTGTAATGTACTAAAGCTTCTTTTCAAATTTTTCATTTTATCATGGTAATAACACTTAATGTGACATCTACTTTCTTAAGAGATTTTTAAGTGTAGAATACAATATTGTTGACTACAAATACAATTTTGTACAGCTGATCTCTAGCACTTCCTCATCTGTAACTTTATAGCCACTGATTTGTAACTCCCCTTCTCCCCTTCCCCCAGTCCGTAACAACTATCATTCCACTCTCTGATGCCAAGAATTTGGTTGTTTTATATACCTCATATAAGTGGAATTTATTTTTTGTGACTCACTTATTTCACTTACATAATGTCCTTAGAGTTCATCCTTTTGGTCACATATTGTGGAAATTTCCTTTATTTCCTTTATTTTTAAGGCTGAATTGTATCCCGTTGTGTATCTATACCACATTTTCTTTATCCATTGATCTATCCATGGGCATTTAGGCTGTTTCTGCATCTTGACTATTGTGAATGGTTCTGCAATGGACATGCCAATGCTAATATATTTTTGAAATCTTGAGTTCAATTCTTTTGCATAAATATCAAGAAGTAGGATTATTGGACCACATATTCGTTAAATTTTTAATTTTGTGAAGAACCTCTATACTGTTTTCCATACCAACTGCACCATTTTGCATTCCCATCAACAGTGTATAAGGGTTCTTATTTCTTCATATCCTCATCAACACTTGCCATACACACACACGCACACACACACACACACACACACACACCCCTATATGTTTTAGGTGAATCTTACTGTTTTGATTTGCATTTCCCTGATGATTAAGTGACATCAAGCATTTTTTTTTTTTTTTTGCACACCTATTGGCTGCTTGTATATCTTAGAAGGAATATCTAAATTAAGTTCTTAGCCAACTTTCTAATTGGGTTTCTCGTTGTTTTGTTTGTTTGTTTGCTTGTTTTTGTTTTCGTTTTTTGTTTGTTAACTTGTTTTTGCTATTGAGTTGTATGAGTTCCTTAATGTAAGTATTGGAGATTAATCCATTATCAGATATATGGTTTGCAAATATTTTCTAGCATTCTATAGGTTGCCTTTTTGTTATTTATTGTTTCCTATGTTCTGCAGAAGATTTGACAAATGCATCATGGTAATTGTATATGATGTTAACAATGCAGATAATTGAGGAAGGACTGTATGGAAACTCTTAAATATCTTTACAATTTATTTTGTAGAGTGGAAGTTATTAAAAATTTTAAATCTAATTTTTAAAATGTCAACATTCACATTAATAGGCCCATTTCATTGACTCTCCACCATCACAACCATTGCTTCCAAGACACAATCACCTGAAATAGTATAAATGTAACAAGTAACCTCTCAACATCCACATTTGCCTCCACTTTGAATCATTTTGCTATGCTGTTTGCCACTTTGTTTTTAGTGTCTGTGGCTGTGGGTGTGGGATCAGGGGGTGGGAGGTGTAAGGGGTAGTAATTAACATTTTCAAACTCTTAATTACTAACAAAATGGAATTTATTCAGTGAATTCAAACCTACATACTATTTTCTAATAATGAATATGTTTAACAAAGAAGTGAACTAAACATAAAAAATCTAATTTTCTAGGTCACAAAATTGGTATGTAGAAGAATCAGGATTTGGGGCACCTGGGTGGCTCAGATGGTTAAGCATCTGCCTTCGGCTCAGGTCATGATCCCAGCGTCCTGGGATCCAGCCCCACATCAGGCTCCCTGCTCAGCGGGGGGCCTGCTTCTCCCCCTCACTCTGCTTCTGCCCCTGCTCATGTTCTCTCTCTCTCTGTATCTCTTTATCTTGAATGAATAAATAAATAAATAATCTTTTTTTTTTTTAAAAAGAAGAATCAGGATTCAAATTCCAGCCCTTCATGTAAAGAGATACTACAAAATCACAACAGACTACGGAAGTATTTCATTATAGCAATTATCTTAAGGTTGTGTTTTAATTTGATTGCTTTCCTTGTGTATCTCCCTAACCATTGTCAACCCCCACTGTATTTTATTTCGTTAGTGTCTGTCTTAGTTATATATTTAATATTTGTGAAATGAAAAGAAGAAAATAACTATCTCATAGTATAGTTTTAGCCATTTATATTTGCAAACTACAATTACAACTTGCAAAGCAATACTATACATATTATCTCAATTGTTTCTTGAAATAAAAATGGAATTAGCATGAGATTTTAGTGTCTACCTTGTCATAGAATGTGATTTTAATAAAGATAATTGCATTCTGGAGATTAACAATCTGGGAATTGTTGTAAGTACTCCAAGCCTGTGTTGTGCTAATTAAAAGTAGGAATTGGACCAATCCCCAGACCATTAACTCTCTGTAGTATTTGAAACCCCCTGTAACTCTTCACACAATATAGCACAATGGAAAATTTCTGAAAGTCTAACCTAATTATAAGCAACAAAATAACCAGAACCTGAAAACAGATCAAAAGTTTATAATTTCATGAAACAAGCTAAGAGTGTAAAATATGAACATTGCCAGAAATGGTTAAAATAACTATTGAAGCAAAAGTGATGCATCATATTACCGTTCAGAGAAGGCAATAACACTTCTTCTAAAATTATGGAATAAAAGAGTGAAGATGAATCTCAATGAAATTTTAGTTTATTTTTTTACAAGTTCAATATAATCTGGCTCTCAAAGTCATATACTGATACTTGTAATATATTTACAATCTGAAATACATAGATTAAATATGTAAATATTGAAATACTCAAAACACAATTTTATTAATATATATTTATATCTATTATCTGTATAATGTGTATTTATATCTGTACCAATCAATCTACAAAAAAGAGAAAGGTAGAAGCAGATACCTTGTTGATTATAAAATTGAGAGATGATGCCAACATTTTTTAATCATCAATTTCTATACTAAAACCACTTATGATAAATCAATTGTAATGATCTTTCATTAGGTAATACATTTACTTAATGGGATTCCGAAGATAGGTTAAAAAGAAATCTCCCTCCCTCCCTTCTGCCTGTCATCCCATCAGGTTTTCCACCTGCCACCTATTTTTGTTTATTTGTTTGTTTTGAATCATCAAGAAATAATAATACATTTATATGTTCATATATACAGAGATATGCATATGTACTCCTTACATAAATGATGTTAAATTAAAACTACTGTGTGGTTCTTGCTCAATTTTTCTGGAACACTTTACTTTGTCAATATGAGTATATATAAAAATGACTTAACATTTTTAATGGCTACATGGTATGTTCTTTTTAAAAAAATAATTTATAAGCCAAACACATATTAATGGGTATTTCAGATTCTTTAGTCTTTTGCTATTATAAATAATACTTCAAAAATATCCAATTGTATATCTCTTTCGTTTTTTAAAGCATCTCTAGGAAAAATTGTCAGTATTGCTATGTATATTTTCTTAGGATAGCTATTACCAAATTGCTCTCTAAAGTAATTCTGCCAATTTCTACACTCACCAGCAATGTGAAAATATGGACACAAACTAATCAACTAATAGAATAATTTATTATATAATATTTAAATTCATGTTCTCAGGACAAAAAACACTTGATTTAACATTGGAAAATCCAAAAAATATAAGTTGCTATATGAAAATATTAAAGGAACTCAGCTGAAGAAAAAAACAGCTTAACAAAATTCCACATCTACTCTCCAAAAACCAAAACATCACAAAAACACAGACAAATAAAGCACATAACTTTGTTAATCTGGAAAAAGGAGGAATGTACAAAAAACCTATAGAAAACACAATTCTATTTATTTTTTTAAGATTTTATTTATTTATTTATGTATTTGAGAGAGAAAGTGCAAGAGAGGGGAAGTGGGGCAGAGGGAAAGGAAGAAGTAGACTCCCTGCTGAGCAGGGAACCTGATGCAGGACTCCATCCCAGGTCCCCAGGATCATGACCTGAGCCAAAGGCAGATGCTTAACTGACCGAGCCACCCAAGTGGCCCTAGAAAACACCATTTTAAATATAAAATATTAAATGTTTTCCTTGTGAGGTGAAGAAATCAAGGATACCTACTTTTACTATATTCAAAATTGCACTGAAGTTCTTAGGTAGTTAGACAAAACAAACAAAAAAAGCAATTAAAAGGAATAATATTTTTTTTAATTTTTTATTGTTATGTTAATCCCCATACATTACATCATTAGTTTTAGCTGTAGTGTTCCATGATTCATTGTTTGTGCATAACACCCAGTGCTCCATGCAGAACGTGCCCTCCTCAATACCCATCACCAGGCTAACCCATCCTCCCACCCCCCTCCCCTCTAGAACCCTCAGTTTGTTTTTCAGAGTCCATTGTCTCTCATGGTTCGTCTACCCCTCCGATTTCCCCCCCTTCATTCTTCCCCTTCTGCTATCTTCTTCTTTTTTTTTTTTCCTTAACATATATTGCATTATTTGTTTCAGAGGTACAGATCTGAGATTCAACAGTCTTGCACAATTCACAGCGCTTACCAGAGCACATACCCTCCCCAGTGTGCATCACCCAGTCACCCCATCCCTCCCACCCCACCCCCCACTCCAGCAACCCTCAGTTTGTTTCCTGAGATTAAGAATTCTTCATATCAGTGAGGTCATATGATACATGTCTTTCTCTGTTTGACTTATTTCGCTCAGCATAATACCCTCCAGTTCCATCCACGTCGTTGCAAATGGCAAGATTTCATTCCTTTCGATGGCTGCATAATATAAAAGGAATAATATTGGAAACAGCAAAATCGGAATATATTTAATCAGAGAATTTTTTAGTGGAGTGTCCCAAAATAAAATCAATATAACTATAAATTAGATTCTGATTTAAAAATAACACACATCTTACAAATAAAATTTAAAATAGTATGAAAAAGATCACACACTCAGGGATTAATTTCACAAAATATATGCAAGAACTTTACAAAAAACAATGTGGTATAACGTCTATTGCAAAACTTGAAGTAAATCTAAACAAACAGAAAGATATAGCATGCTCATGATTTGGAGGACTTAAGGATGCAAATGTGTCATTTCTTTCCAAATAGATCTATACTTTTGCTATAATTCTATATTAAATGCAAACAAGAATGATTCTAAAATTTGTTTGGAAAGATAAGGATCAAAAGATATCTCAATTATTCTGTAAGAAAGAATAACTTTTCAGGAGTGGCTTTACAGGATACCATCTCTTATTAATTATGTATAGTTCTGACTATGAAACAGAGAGAAGCATATAGAAAGTTTGTATGCTATACATATAGCAACATTTACTGTATGAAAAACCTGGCACTATAGGCCAGTGCTAATGGAGTGATTTTGCAATAAATATTACTGGTAAAATATATATCCATAGGTTAAAATATAAAATCAGCCAATTTTCATATCACACCAAAATTTAATTCCAGTTTGATCTTAGAATAAATTTGAAAATCAGTGTAAAAGGAATAAAACAAAATCTAGAATCCAAGAGAAAATAGAATATAATATCAAAGACATAATAATGTATGAAATCTGGGACAACTTAGCACATAAAAATGGGAATATTTTTGTTCATTTAGGGGAAATAAATATATCCTGAATAGGACATTAGAAGCACATCACTGTAAAGGAAATCTGATAAACCCTGCTTTAGTAAACATTAGGAAATCTGTGCATCTAAATACATCATGGAGAGAATGGATAGACAGCCAAGGTCTAGGAGAAAATAGTCATGGTACTTTTATCAAACAAAGGGCTTTTATTTAAAATATAAAATGAGCTACATGTTTATGACAAAAGACAAACAACCTAATAGAAAAGTGGGCAAAAAATCTAAATAGGCATCTCACAAAGGAAAAAGAGCCAAAGGACTACTAATAACCATTAAAAGAAATTCAAGGTGTGCCTGGGTGACTCAGTCAGTTAAGGGTTGGACTCTTTTTTTTTTTATGTTCAATTAGCCAGCATATAGTACATCATTAGTTTTTTTTTTTCTGATTTTTTATTATTATGTTAATCACCATACATTACATCATTAGTTTTTGATGTAGTGTTCAACGATTCATTAGTTGCGTGTAACACCCAGTGCTCATCACCACACGTGCCCTCCTTAAAGCATTGGACTCTTGATTTCTGCTCAGGTCATGATCTTATGGGTCTTGAGAATGAGCCCTGTGTCAGCTCTGCACTCAGTGGAGAGTTTGCTCAAAGATTCTCTCCCTCCTCCGCTCCTCCTACTCTCTCTCTCAAATAAATAAGTAAATAAATCTTAAAAAAAAAAGAAGAAGAAATTTAACCACATTGATACTAAGAGGAATTTAAAACATAACCTAAGTGAGATACCACTACTCACCTACTAACGTTGAAGATATTAACATATTTAGTGTGATGATATTAAATGTTGGCAAGAATGGTCAGTAATTAGAAATCACACACAATATAGGGGGAATTTAAATTAATACATCAACTTTGGAATATGGTTTGATGGCATCTGATAAAAGAGAAGAAACCAGCTCCCTGTGATCCAGAACTTTCAGACATAAGACACATCCCACCGAGTGAGTGCTTGCTTATGTGCAGGGCAGGAGATGTCTGTGCAAAATGTTCTAGCAGCATTTTCATAAAGGCCAAGAAAAGGAAATGACCAGAAGTTCATTAATAGTATAAATAAACCAACTACGGCATATTTATTTTATGGAACATTCTTCACCAATGAAAATGAACTACTGTTACAGCTAATAACTTCAACATCCATTTAAAACAAATGTTGAGCCAAAGAAGTCTGATAAAATGGAATATATACTCTAAGATTTCACTTATATGAATTTCAAAAGGAGGCAAGGTTAGCATTTATGCTCTCATAACCAGTTCTTAGGAGTTGTAGCTAAACAGAAAGAGTTCTGAACACCACAAACTCCACAATGGAGTTTGCTCCTAGTGGTGCTGAAGAGACAGTGATTAGAAAGTGCTCATGGGTATTTTGAAAAGTGCTGATAATGTTTTGTCTTTACTTTCTTGGAAAAGGTAGTGCACAGAGAAATTAGTCAAAATTACTTCTCTATATGTTTGTCATATTTCATGATTTGAAAGAGAGGAAGGGAAGAATAAGGAGAAAGGGGAGAAAGGGAACATAGAAGGACAACATATTTACAGATTCTGGGAGTTGGGTTGAGGACTTCTTTAGAGGACCATTATTTAGCATACTACACTCTGGGAGTGGAACTTGAGCAGAATTTTCTTTCTTTCTTTTCTTTTAACCTGCAAATGATTTCTTTCTTTCTTTCTTTCTTTCTTTTTTTTTTTTAGATTTTACTTATTTATTTGTCAGAGAGAGAAAGAGAACACAAGCAGGGGGAATGGCAGTGCCAGAGGCTAAGGGAGAAGCAGGCACCCCACCGAGCAAGGAGCCCGATGCAGAACTCGATCCCAGGACCCTGGGATCATGACCTGAGCCGAAGGCAGACGCTTACCCAACTGAGCCACTCCGGCATCCCTGCAAGTGATTTCTTAAAGTACAGTGAGACTTAATAATCACAGATGTATATAAATTAACTAATTTTCTGAATAAATTTTCTCCAATTATTTGAAGAAAAAATTAATAAAATAAATAAATTATAAATGTATCCCAGAATAAATAATTAATAAATAAATAAAATCAATGCAATGTATAAAAAGTATTTGTGTGTGTGTGTGTGTGTGTGTGTGTGCGTGTATGTAAAAATCAAAATTCCATTGAGTGAGAAAGCAGTTTGGTATGGATTAACTTCCTGGCTGTGTCTTTCACATCTTTGTTCCTCAAGCTGTAAATAAGGGGGTTCAACATGGGGATCATGACAGTAAAAAACACAGTAGCCACTTTGACCAGGAGCCACGAGCTTTTGGAGTTGGGCACACAGTAGAGAAGAAGGATGATCCCGTGGAAAATGGTGATGGCAGTCAGGTGGGAGGCACAGGTGGAGAAGGCTTTCTGGAGTCCACCAGTAGAAGGCATCTTGACAATGGTGATAACTATGAATATATAGGAGGCCAGGATAATAAGCAGGCTACAAGCCTCATTGAATGTAGAAATGGCCAAACACGTCATCTGACTGAAGTAGGGGTCAGAACAGGATAAAGAGAGGATGGCAGAATACTCACAGCCAAAGTGATTTATAATGTTGGAACCACAGTAGGATAGTTCCAAAAGAGAATATGTGAGTGTCAAGGAACATATTCCACCCCAAGCATAGGTTCCAGCTACCAAGAGGGCACAGAGTTTCTGAGACATAGCAACTGTGTAGAGCAGAGGGTTACAAACAGCCACAAACCGGTCATAGGCCATAACTGCTAACATGAACATTTCTGTAATCACAATTGCACAAACAAAGAAAAACTGCACCATGCATCCTTTGAAGGAGATAGTTCTGTCTTCCATGACCAAGATTTCTATCAGTTTAGGTGTAAAGACGCTGGAATAACAAATATCCAAAAAGGATAGATGGCTGAGGAAAAAGTACATGGGCGTGTGGAGTTTGGGATTGATCTTTATGACCACAATTATGCCCAGGTTCCCCACCAGAGTGACTGTGTAGATGGTCAAGAACACCAGGAAGAGGGGTGTCTGGAGGTGTGGGTATTCCGAGAAACCCAGGAGGATGAATGTGGTCACAGAGCTCTGATTCCCGTCACCCAGTGACATGGCTCTTGATGTTAAAAAATAAATAAAGGAGAAGAAAAGAGAATTGAGGAGCAGAATTTGAGAAGGAAGAGTAAAAGGAAATCAGGACAGGTCAGTGTAAGCCAGTGACGGTAATGCAGTCAGCGGGTACTCATGAGTGTTCTGCTTCGCTTTGGAGTCTTACTTGACAATTTACTGACTTTTCGATTATGTGCAATTAGCTGTATCCTTCAGTACTTTAGTTTCCTCATCTGGAAAATAAGAAAAAAAAAATAGGACTTATCAGTAGTATGTACAATAAAAGATCTGCAAATATATATGATCCTTAGAGCATTGAATGCCCCCATGATAAAATAGAATTATATGAGAACAATGGAGACATAGAGCAAAATCAGAAAATATACTGAGCATATCTTAGTAGTCAAATGACCATGCAGAAGTGGCTTTGAGAAGATTAAACACTTTTAATACATAAAAAAAACACAATAGTAAATTTCTTTGGGAGAAATTATATCATCTGTATTGATATATTGAATGTTTACCCATTCTAGGTGCATCCCATTATCAGGGGTGCATAAAATGTCTACTTAAGAGGCTAAGTGGTCTGGTCAAAAATTCCACTGATAACTATGTTCTGTCAATTACATCCCCACCATATCATCATTTTTAAGGCTCAAATACTCAATGATTTAAAACTGTTTTCTGAGGGAGTGTTTTGAAAATAGTCTTGAAAGTTTCACATCAAGTATCATCTGTTGGTTATGCAATCTGTAGTGCATATTGTATTAAAATGGAAAAAATGTGAAAAAGAAATATCTCTTACTACAACAACCAAAAACCTTTTTCTGATTTTCTGATGCAGCAAGCCTATGTGTGGTCATCCATGAAGAATGGAAAAAATGTGTTAGATTAAAAAATATAAATAGTTTGTTTATATTGTTAAGTTTAAAGTTTAAATAATACAAATTTCACATGATTAAATTAAAAAAACTTCACATGATTAAATCTAGAAGTTGAGGTGGAGACACAGTAAATACGCTTCTGTCATCTTGAACACATCCATGAACTCACACGACTTTTAGCTTTGTCTGTTACAAGCAACAGCTTATCATTAAGCTACCATTAATCCAGGAACATTGCATCCGTTATGTGACCACATTTTCCATTACATAGCAGACTGGGTTGACCTGTTGTGAACTTCATGTATTTAGTTATATGTATTGATAAAAAAAAAAAAAAAAGAAGTCTTCTCTAAATTCAGGAACTTAGATAGCTTTTATTGGGTCACGTTCATGCACGTTAAGAATTCTGAGATACAATCTGCTATTACTGCCAGAATGTTAGAGGAAATCATTACATCATCTTTGTAGGGACTCTAAACCAAGATTAAGGCAAGACTTGGTACAGTTGAAAGGCAGAGAATTCCTGAGTATTTTCATGTGTCTTTTGGGCAGTCTTCTTTAGTAATACTTCCCCTGCTCCTTTCTTATATTAAAGCTCCTGTCCTCACATCTAATGGTCTCTCTTCAAAGTCTGTCAGTAGAACTTACCAAAGTAGTCAATTCTATGTTTGAAAATTTATCATGAGTAGTATTCTTCCTATTGTATTTTCTGGTGCTTCCAAGGTCCAAATGGCTCTGTCTCTCTCACTCTCTGGAATTCACAGAAATTAAAGCTAACCCTCTATATAAAGAGACTTTCAAATATTTGAAGACATTAAAATAGATCTCTTGTTCTTTTATTCTCTGGGTAACATTTTTAGTGTTGGTCTTTTGTTTTGTTATGTTTTGTTTTTCCATTTTCATCCTCACACTGATTTCTAAATATTCCGGAGGACCTATTCAATATTCTGGGTAGAGCATTGACCCCTCTGAGGCAATATTGAAGCGAAGAACTAAACTGATCTTTTCAGGGATATCTTGTCATGCCAAAAGGCAATGAACTCGGCAATCTGCTTTCACTTGCTATATATCTAATAATAATGCCGGAGTCCTGTAGTCAAATATTTGAACTGTGTTAGGTCAATTTAATGCCCTGCCAAGCTTTGTCCAGGATTTACCAGTAAGCAACAAATCCCAGACTTGGAATGTGCACTTGGAATGTTCAAAGTTGAGGGTTGTGCATTTATTATTAAATTTCATGCACTGTTGACTCCTTTCTTCTCTTCACTGTCTGCATGGCCTTTCAGTCTAACTGAATTGCTAAAGACAACATTACTTTTTGCCTTTCCTCAGGCCACTCTGTCTGCCCAGAATGCCTTCATGTTCCATTCATATTACCAATCACCAGTGCCCATCCCATTCATGTTACTATTGGGGCTATTTGTTAAAATTTTGGTAAATATTCTTTCACCTTCACTTCTGAAGAGTGCACATGTTGTATTCACATGTACCCCACATAAACTTTAAATGAAAGAATCACAGGATTTCTTAACGACCTAGAAGAATGCAAGGTCACTTACAATGAATGTGAGACTTCTTCATCCAAGCCACAATCCTTTCGAGGGTCAGTCTCACATTGTTTATGTGATATATATATGTATATCACAAATATATATATTTGTTAGTTCACACATATATATATGTGTATATATACATATCACAAATATATATATTTGTTAGTTCACAAAGTATACAGGTACAAAAATACATAAAGAAGATAATAATTGTTAAGATAATGTTATGGTGTTATATGAAGAATGGAAAAATGGAAATGGATAATGTTATACGTTGATTTTATGGTGTTATGGTGATGATTTTATCAAAGCAATTTGGGTATTGTTTTTAACTAACTTAGCTTGGTATCTGGGAGTATGACTGGGGTTGAATAAAGAGACTATATCCTTGTTCACAGCACAGAAAAAGGAAAATAAAATATCCCACTTACCTTTTCTTTTTTTTAAGATTTTGTTTATTTATTTGAGAGAGAGAGAGTGCGTGAGCATGAGCTGGGAGAGGGGCAGAGGCAGAGGGAGAGGCAGACTCCCTGCTGAGCAAGGAGGCAGATACAGGGCTCAATCCCAGGATCAGACAATCATGACCTGAGCTGAAGGCTGTTGCCCAACTGACCGAGCCACCCAGACACGCCCCCACTTAGCATTTCTCATCAGAAACTTTTCTTATAAAACTCTACTATCAACCTTCTTTGTTCTTCTCATTCAGAAGAAGGGTCTAACTTGAATGAGTGGAGAAAAGGCAGCCTCACATCCTGCTATTTTATAGAGAACATGGGTTTAGGAAACAAATCCCATTAGTTCAGATTCAACCTACATCACGTACCACATAAGCAGCTTTCACAAATGGTTTAATTTTATGGGCCTCAATTCTATCATCTACATAATGTAGGTAATAATACTATGCTAGCTCATTTAATGTTTAGTGTAAACGTCTTAACTGAGGTCTGACTTTAAAATATCTGGGAACAAATCCTGCACTTGGTTAAGGCGTCCACAAATACCAGCTTCCTTCCATCTTAATTGTCTAATGCTGTTAATTAATCTCCATGGAAATAGTATGAATTTTGAGTTCTTAAATGTTTTTGCAGTGCATATTTGGAAAAGAATTGTATGTCCTGGACTCCTTTTAATTTTAGATTTTTCACTGAATCTGGGATTCCCAATTGTGTCTATTTGTAACCCATCAACATATAATCTTAATTTGCCTTTGCTTTCCTAACCCTGCCTACTCTTTCTGACCTTTCTGCCATCTCGTATCTGTGATAGTGAGAAAGGCAATCAAGGAAAGCTGGAAAGAGGGAAATAGTCAAAGCGTACCTCCCTCTTCATTTCCACTATATCCACTATCCACTTCTTTGGATATAAGATTTCCAACTGTGCCGTCAAACTGCAGTCCAACCTGTAAGATTAATTTTTGTTGACTCTCACTTGGCCTGGAATGCAACAGTGTAAACATTTTTGAGGGCATTTTATACTAAAAGAATCAAATTAAAACTCTTCTTCCTAGATGTCTTTAATATCTCCAGGCACTGTATAACCACATCCTTCGGCGCCTACAATACTGCTTCATTCATAGTAGGGTTTTATTTTTTTATTTTTATTTTTAATTTTATCATGTTATGTTAGTCACCATACATTACATCATTAGTGTTTGATGTAATGTTCCATGATTCATTGTTTGCGTATAACACCCAGTGCTCCATTCAGTATGTGCCCTCGTGGGGGGATGGGTTAGCATAGTAGGGTTTTAAATCTTTATTGTACAAAAACAAGCATTTGTATCTTCTAATCTTCTACCATTCATCCCTCTGAAATGGCATCTTTACCCTTATTTCATATTGTGTTGCCACTTTATGAGGTACCACATTCTTCTTCCAAGAAAACTGCTGGTTAATCTAAATATCTTTTCTCTTACTCTATGTTCTTTCCACTTACATTACCACAATGTCTGTGCAATGCTACACATTTGTTACATGTATGTGCCTGTGTGTGTGTGCAGGTATGAGTGTATGTGTGTGCATTAGCTTTTTCCCTGAAGAATGTCACTTATTTAGGATAACACCTATGCTTAACATTTCTTCTATGACCCCCTAATGTGTTTAGCTTAGCAACTGGAGACATATTTTCAAGTTCAGGACAATAGTCCTGGGGATAATGCAAGCAGAATGCAGCTGGTTGAATATAAACATAAACATAAACATAAACATAAACATAAACCAAGTAGATATTGCTGTTACTCAGCTCACATAAGTTGCTCCTGCCCACAATGTGCTGGATTCCATTTTCCCTCACATCAGAATGATGTTGATGTAGGTTTAATCAACTCACCAAAAGCCAAATTTTCTTGATGTGTTTTTATTGAAGGCGTCTTTGCTTGTATGAATAAGCTGCATAATGTCTCAAAATTGAAATTTCTGTTTAAATGTTTTAGTTCTTTGATCAGAGGGTTGATGATTCTTACAAAATATCATTCAATAAAGATATCAAGAAATTTCATTTTTGCAATGGTCAAGAAATTTTGGAGGGAGTATAGAGATGTCCTTCAGGAGTAGACAGACCTGGAATCTATACTCCATGATGGTGTTTGTTTTATTCTAAATACCTAACCTTGGGGACACAGATCCCAGAGAATCCTGACAGCATGTGTTGTCATGAGCTACAAACAAAATAATTAGAGAGAACTTCCTCTTCGGCAACTTGGACTATAATTTCTTCTAAATCATTGACATATTGATCTTTACTTCTTAAAAAATAATTTGCCCAGGGGCCACATGAGTGGCTCAGTCAGTTAAGCATCCAACTCTTTATTTCAGCTCAGGTCATGATCTCAAGGTCATAAGATCGACCCCACATTGGGCTCTGCGCTGGATGTGGAGCATGCTTAAGATTCTCTCTCTCCCTCTGCCCCTCCCTGCTTGCACTCTCTCTCTCTCAAAAGTAAAATAAAATAATAATAATAATAATTTGCCCCTGTATAGACATTAAACTTATTAGAATCATGAAAAATTATAGTCCTATCTATCCCAATGACCCTAGCATAATTATAGTTGCTATGATATTCTTTTTTTAGTCTCTCACTTTTGCTTATGTGCTTCTACATGGATTTATATAGAAGCACACTTAACATTATACTCTATATGTTTTTACATTCAGCCATTAAGACTTATTGTTTGTGATATGCTTATATGCTTGCCTTCAGCAGGGGTTTGGGAGAGTGGGGATATGTTAGTTATCCTGATCTTGGCTATAGATCCAGCTGTATTCTTTAGGTCCAGCCACAGATGTCATAGTGCTGACATTTTAAGTCCATCTATGTCATTCCTGTACCTCCTTCTCTAGGCCACATATTAAGAAAGAAAGAAAATAGTGTTAAATATTGACCTGTTCTGCCACAGGCCTTGGAGAAGAGAAAGTCACACTTATGCCTACTGCATCCAAAATTTTAAAGCAAGAGTAGCATATAAATCCACTGGTAGAAAAAAATAGCCCATAACCATCACTTAACACAGCCATTAGTGAACTAGCATATTACCTAACATATGTTTAGCTTCAAGATTAGAATGTCAACTTTAAGGATGAAAGTACAACCTGAGGTTTATTGAAAAGCATTTTGCATTATATTTGTGTAAATAAACTGCATATGCAAGAGCATTTACAAAATAAAAGAACATCCTGTTCTAAAAGGATTTTGCAACACTTCACTTTTTCTTGTTTTTGTTTTATTTTCCACTAAAAGACAGAAAACTAATTAAAGTACCAAACTCCAAGTTACATAACTTCAAAATCAGCATTTAAAATTAGAAAATATTCTAATTTTTAATATTAGAGACCTTATTGATTTATACCAAATATTCCATGATACACCCTCAAGCTTCCTAACTTATCTTTGTGTTCTTAAAATTGTAAAAATCTATTACCCTTTCTTGGTGTATTGCAATATCAGGTATTTAGCAAAATGTGTGAAGAAAGAGACTTAATCATAATATGCACAGACTATTTTTATTATGCTGGAGATATTTCTACCACATTATCATCATGCTCCAATTAGTCTACCACAAAACCTCCAAAGATGGGCCACTGCTTCCTGAAGTATATAGTGTGGTTGTTATTTGGTTAGGAATTTTTTTTCTTTTTGGCATTGAGCTGGTTTCATAAACATAAAGATAATCCTTCTAATGCCCTTTTCTCTTAATTTCTTGATCTCTTACAATAATTTTACTTCCACTTGATCTTTTACTCATGGCCATGGTCATACTCTTCATGCCATTAAGTAAGTCCTCAAAAATGCAAATTTTATCCACATCTGTAACATACTTGTATTTTGCTTATTTTTAAATCATTTACCATTTTATCATTGTCTGTTCCACATCAAAATAAATTTGTGAAAGCAAATTTGGGACATTAAAGCAAGAGTGAGTATTCAATAACATTTACTGAATAAATAAAATATGAGCATGTGAATGAGTGAACTCTAGGCATATAATATACATGTATTGAGGTAAAAGCTTATAATAATGCTAAAAAACTTAGGCTTGCCTATTAAATCAGCATCACACACAACGCACTGAGACACACCTTGAGTCCTACAAAACAAGTAGAAACAGTGAAACCCCAAGGGACTTAAACTTCCTTAATTAGCATAAAATGAGGACATTTGGGGGGAGAAAGGAAGCACTGGATTCTTTTCTTAAGTTATCCCATATTCCTCCAAACTGACTGAACTGCCTTTTTCTGCCAATGCAATTAGTTATTCTCAAAGCCACTTTCTGACCACTTCCTGAAATCTAAAATAGCACAAGGCATAGAAGGGAATACCATTCCACACAGAGTTCTGTGAACCTTCTATGTCTTATTATGAGCTGAAATTAAAGTCTGTGGTTTTCACTCAGTTGTTACGATTTTATCCTCCTCTGCACTTAAAAGTATGCAGGAAAGCGTATATATATATAAAGATATCATTCCCACACCCCTGCACTTTTTCTTCTCCAATTGCTCTTTTAAGAGTTCTCTGATACTCGTGACTTAATCTTCCACCACATTTATCATCATTTCCTGAAAATATTTTTCAATATAATATAAAACTCGTTAAGTACAAATTCCATAACCGAACATACTTCTTCCAAAATCTGTATTAGTTCCATATGGCTGTGGCAAGAAAGTCTGAGCAGCTCAAGATTGAGGGGAACATCATCACCATCAAAGACAAATATAACTGGAAGTCTGTATCTCCCACTCCCCTCACCCATTTTTTCCACACCCCAGCCCTTCACTCTGGCAACTATCAGTTTGTTCTCTGCGTTTATAGGTCTGATTCTGCTTTTTGTTTGTCTGTTTCTCATTTGCTTTGTTTTGTTTTGTTTTTGTTTTTTGGATTCCACATATGAATGACATCATATGGTATTTGTCTTTCTCGGTCTGACTTACTCCACTTAGCATAATACACTCTAGCTCCATCCATGTGTGATATTGTGATAGTGTTGTATGGTGATAGATGGTAGCTTTGCTTGTGGTGAGCTCAGCATAACATATAGAGATGTTGACTCTGTTGTACACCTGAAACTAAGCCAATGTAACATTGTATGTCAACTATACTCAAATTAAAAAACAATAAAAAAGATAATTTCTGATTTATATTTAGCTCATTCTTTTCTTTCTTTTTTTTTTTCCCACACATCTCTTTTCCACACATGTAGCTTTCCACTCCATCTCCCGCACTCTGTATTTATACCAACAGACTTGGGGTCAAGGTTCACAGTCCCCCATTTAGCTCTAGGAGGTGTCCACCATGTTCAGCTGAAGGACAGCATAACGTGCTGTGCAGACTCTCTCCCTCCTTTCCAGTGACATCTGTCAAGCTTTCTCATTGCATCTCCACTATGTACTTAGCACTGTAAGGGACAATTTAAAAACTATAAAATGATAAAATGTGGGCTTTATCTTCAAAATTGTTTTTCTTCTGAGAATTATTCTGAGGAATGATACATATTACAAATGATATATTACAACATATAATTCCTATTGTTATTAAAATTTAATTTGTGTTTATAAAGACAGATAATATCATGATCCAGAAAAACTGAAAAATACTCCCTAGTGATAAAGATCAGTGAATAATAATAAATGTGGTTAAAGATAAAGAACTGAGTATTTCTACTTAGCTGAACTAAGTCTCAGGACAGTTAAATTTACACATGTGTTTGTCTCCTGCAAAATTATTGGAACACATTATTTTCTTTCTAAAGGAAAATAAAATAAGAATGAATCAACTCACCTGAGTGCAGAATAATTTGGCTTATTCATTTACTGACACTTCTTTGCTGTGATTAAAGGACTCCAGGAAACTTCCTGCTGAGAATTCAACTTAAAAAAAAAAAACAGTAACAAACCTGAAAAAATAGTAAAAGACTTCTACAGTATATTATAGTGAATATTTCAGGGAAATGATTTTTTCCTCTAATCTATTAAAAAATAAACTCAGAGATGACAGAGAGAAAGGGAGACCAAAAAGCTGAATCCTAATACCAAACTTATCCTACATATATGCCACCAAGACCTTAGGGATGTCAACCCTCGAGAATATCACTGATATTGCCTTGGAGGGCACAAACACAGCAATTAGATAAAGTAATGTCCCATGTGATATTTTGGTCATATATGATTTCTTCTGAAGACTGGGGAGTCATTTCATCATGAACTTTAATACATTGGTTATTTGTTTATTTATTTTTAATTTTTTTTTTTAAGTATGTTCCACGCTCAGCATGGAGCCCAACATGGGGCTTGAACTCACAACCCTGAGATCAAACACTTAACCAACTGAGTCACCCAGGCGCCCCTCCATTGGTCTTTTAAAAATGTTGAACCAGATGATATGTCCTGAAATACCTGTAAAATACAGAAATGTACAAAAGTCAGCTGCTGTGCAATAATCCTGATATAAATACACTTAATCTTTGTTGTATTTGTGGATTTCCCTCTCCATAAGGTTATATATTTATCAGTGTGTATCTGGATATAAAATGTATACAGTAAGTATCATATTATATAGTTATATTGTTTATTATCCTTTTAAAAATTTAACATTATATTGTGAGCTTCATTTTCTATGAAAACCACTGATTTTCTTAAACAAATAACAGTTTGCATCACTCTTCCAAATGTGACCACAGTATTTTCAATGTTTACATTTATTACTGAAACTGAAAAAAAGCTATTACTCTATTTTTCATTTTATAATTTGGGTTTATGGAAATAATAATATATCTATTATTTAAGATGCTGCCGTGTCTTAACATATAAACATCTCAATCTCATACAGTCAAAATAGTGTTTCTTTCTCTTACAAGTGAAACAAATATACTATCCACTAGATGGCAGGATGATACCATAATTTAAATCAAGACACTCAAATCTCTGTATTAATTGCTTTAAAGAGAGTAGGAGAAACAAATAGAAAACATGTTCATAGCTTGAATATACCTTGAAGATTGTTCATTCCACATACCTTACTTTCAGAGATAAAGGAATAAATGTTCAAAGATCGTAAATCACTTGACCACATTCAAGCATTGACTCACATTTATCCTTATTTTCCCATTTATTAATTTTGAGCGAGAAGTAATGTGTGTTGGCTTTTGATCACTTACACAATCACAGAGTTTGGGGAATAAAGAATGTTAACAGTTTATTGCAATTTACTTGTAATGAGTAAATACACAAATCAAAAGGGTGTTAATAATATATAAAGATTTTATTATAAAGATAAAAATCCTTATGAAAATACAAACCTTCCTAAAAAAAAAAAAAAGCAAATAAAACAAACTAAATGGTGAAAAAACATTTATCTATTTATATATACACGAGTGTCATGTCCACATATGCATGTATATGATGTAAAATATCAAGTCTGACATTATTACAGAATGGAAACAGAACACGTTGGTAGATTTAATGACAAAGTTAAATCCAACACTGTTCTATATACCAGAGAAACTCGTAAGCAAAGAGATTCAGCAAAGTTAAAATTAAGGAATAAATTAGTGATTTCTAAATTAGTTTCTTTGTTCTCACAGAAAATATTCTGACTGATTTGAGTCCTTTGAAATTTGTTGTTGTTTGCTTTATAATCCAGCAAATGCTCACTTGTGATAAATTTTCTATGTGCACTGAGAAACACATGTGTTCTATTTTTGTTGGGAGTCATATTCTATAAAAGTTAACTAAGTCAAATATGCAAATTATGTCATTTAGAACTTCCATATTATTAGACATCATATTGCTGTTTATTCATTAATTGAAAAAAAAAATGTTAAAATCCCACACAATGATGAAGGGCTTATCTATTTCTTCTAGCTCTGGATTTTTTTTTCTTTACTTATTTTGAAGACCTATTGTTGAGTGCATGGAAACTCAATTGTAATCTCTTCTTATTAGGTAAATCCCTATATCATTGTGAAATAATCCTCTATCTTCAGTAATTTTATTTTACTTAAAATCTATAATGTCTTATATTATTATAACTGCATGAGCTTTCTTTAGACAGTTTGCTTTGTATACATTTTTACAATACCTAAAATAGATGAACACATGCAAAATTTACCAGAAAATTTACCCAGGTATATAACCAACAGAAGTATATTTATGTTCACCAAACAATATGGCACGATTCTTCATAATGTCATTATTTATAATACTTCTAAAACTTAGAAAGCCATCAACATTTTTATGGATAAAATTTGGGGTATATTTATTCAGTGAGTACTATACAGCAAAGAGAATAAAGGAATTTGCAAACAACAAGATGAGTAAATGTTATAAACAATGCTGATCGAAGGAAGCCAGATACAAAAAATTTAAAAAAAAAATTAAAAAGACATGTTCGGTATAGTTTCATTTATATAAAGTTAAAAAAAAGTAAAATATTGGTATTACAAATTTGAATTTTATTTTGGTGAAAGGAAGGCTAATGAATGAAAAAAAGTTCAAGTGTTTTTTTTTTTCTTCTGAGTTTTGTTAACGTCCTGCTTTTTGATCTCTGTGTTGGTTACAGATGTGTGGTCATTTTGTTAAAATTCTTGCTACCAAGAATTTTAGCCTTTCTGTGTAGCCTTTTCTCTGTGCATGAACAGGATGCCTGAGCCTGCAGAGGTCCCAAGCACTGGAGTAGGAAAACCAGTTACTGTCAGTGAGCCCGGGAGTGGGCTCTCAGCTGGAATCACCATAAACCTCCATGATTGGGTGTCATGATTGGGTGATAGCTCCCTGTGTGGGAGCCCTGCAAAGGGCAGAAATCTGGTGGCCCTCAACCTTCCCCAGGGAGGATCATGCAGGCATGCACCGCAGAAACCTGCAGAGTTTGGCACACACAAAATTGAAGGCTTATCCCTGAGGGTTTACTAAAGAGAGGGGACCAGGATTGTTTCAGAACCAGGGCTGGAGATCAGGGTGTGGCCATTTTTTTTTTTTCCCCTCTAAAGAGGTACAGAAAGACTTCAGGAAACAAAAGCCACATAGAGCAACCAGAAGCAGCCTACCTTGAGCCTGGGCCCCTGGCAAGGAGCAGTGCAACTCTGCACAGGCAAAGACTCCTGAAAAACAGTGCAGAAGGCCCCTCACCCAGAAGACCAGCTGAAACAACAGGTGAATACTGTTTATGGAGTATACAGGACCACAAAACTCCAGTGCTAGGGGAAAGTAATATATAGAATTCGAGGGTTTTTTTCTCATGATTCATTTACTTTTCAGTTCAAAATTTTCCTTTTCTTTTTTCTTTTTTCCTTTTCAACTAGTTTCTTGTTTTATCAACTCTTTGTCTTTGTCTTTTTTTAACTCTCATTTTTTGCATTTACAATTTGTAGATATACTCTACATTTTTGGCTTCCTTTCACTGTGTTCATTTTTTTTCTGTATATATATACAGAAAAAAAACATATATATATATATATATATATATATATATATATATATATGTTTGGCTTTCTTTACAATTTTGGGACTTAGTGTCTTCTAACAAACAAACCAAAATACACCCAGGACTAAGTGGATCACCCTGTTTTGTCCACCTGGGAAATTATATTCTCTACCCTCACTTTTTTTTTCTTTTCTTTTTTAGTTTCCAACTTCTTCAAATTTATCTAGTGTGTTTCACTTGGGTTGATATTTTTGATTTTGTTCCCTCATTCATCCATTCTTCTTGAGTAAAATGACTATAAGAAGGAATTCACAACAAAAGAACCAGAGATAATACTCTCTGCCACAGATCTAATTGATATGTATATAAATAAAATATCAGAGCTGGAATTCAGGATAAAAATTATCAAGTTACTAGCTGGGCTTGAAAAAGGCAGAAAAGATACTAGAGAATCTCTTAGTGCAGAAATACAATCTAATCAGGCCAAAATTAAAAATGCTCTAATTGAGATGCAGTCTAAATTGGATGCTCTAAAAGCAAGAATAAGTGAGGCAGAAGAGAAAGTAAGTGACAAAGAAAATAAGTTGATGGAAAGGAAGGAAGCTGAGGAAAAGAGAGAAAAACAACTAATGGACCATGAGGGGAGACTTCAAGAAATCAGCAATACCATAAAGTTAAACAGTATTAGAATTATTGGGGTCTCTGAGGAAGAAGAAAGACTGAAACAGAAGGACAGAGGTATATTTGAACAAATCATAGCTGAGAACTTCCCTAATCTAGGGAAGGAAACAGGCATTCAAGTCCAAGATGTAGAGAGGATCCCTGATATAAAATAGTGAGGCTTGCAAATTTCAGAGATAAAGAGAAAATCCTGAAAGCAGCTTGAGACAAGAGGTTCTTAACTTACATAGGTATAAACATTAGGCTGGCAGCAGACCTACCCACAGAGACCTGGCAGGCCAGAAAGGGCTAGCATGACATATTCAGGGTGCTAAATGAAAAAAACATGCAGCCAAGAATACTTTATCCAGCAAGGGTGTCACTCAGAATGGAAGGAGAGATAAAGAACTTCCAGGAAAAACAGAAACTAAAAGAATTTGTGATCACTAAACTAGCCCTGCAAGAAATATTAAAGGAGACCCTGTAAGTGAAGAGAGAGCCCAAAAGTTACATAGACCAGAAAGAAATAGAGACAATCTACAGAAACAGGGACTTTATAAGTAATATAATGGCACTAAATTCATATTTTTCAATAGTTACTCTGAATGTAAATGGGCCAAATACTCCAATCAAAAGACACAAGGTATCAGATTGGATAAAAGAAGCAAGACCCATCCATATGTGGTCTACAAGAGACTCATTTTAGACCCAAAAACACCCCAAATTGAAAGTGAGGGAGTGGAGAATGATTTATTATGCTAATGGATATCAAAAGAAAGCTGAGGTAGCAATCCTCATATTAGACAAATTAGATTTTAAACCAAAGACTGTAGTAAGGGATGAAGAGGGACACTATAACATACTTAAAGGGTCTATCCAACAAGAAGATCTAATAATTATAAATATTTATGCTTCTAACTTGGGAGCAACCAACTATATAAACCAATTAATAAAAAATTAAAGAGACACTTGATAATAATACAATAATAGTAAGAGACTTCAACACTCCACTCATAGCAATGGACAGATCATCTAAGCAGAAGATCAACGAGGAAACAAGGGCTTTGAATGACACACTGGACCAGATGGATTTCACAGATATATGCAGAGTATTTCATCCTAAAGCAACAAAATACATATTCTTCTCAAGTGCACATGGAACATTCTCCAGAATAGATCACATACTGGGTCACATATCATATCTCAACCAGTACCAAAAGATTGGGACGATTCCCTGCATATTTTCAGACCACAATGCTTTGAAACTTGAACTCAATCACAAGAGGAACTTTGGAAGGATTTCAAACACTTGGAGGTTAAAGAGTGGCCTACTAAAGAATGAATGGGTCAGCCAGGAAATTAAAGAAGAATTAAAAAATCATGGAAACAAAAGAAAACACGACTGCTCCAAACCTTTGGGATACATCAAAGGTAGTCCTAAGAGGGAAGTACATAGCAATAAAAGTCTTTCTCAAAAAATTAGAAAAGTCTCAAATACACAAGCTAAACTAACACCTAAAGGAGATGGAGAAAGAACAGCAAATAAAGCCTAAACCAAGAAGAAGAAGAGAAATAATAAAGATTAGAACAGAAATCAATGGAATAGAAACCAGAAGAACAGTAGAACATATCAATGACACCAGAAGCTGGTTCTTTGAAAGAATTGATAAGATTGACAAACCCCTAGCCAGACCCAAATTAATAAAATCATGAATGAAAGGGGAGAGATCAACACCAATACCAAGGAAATACAAACAATCTTAAGGACATATTATGAGCAACTATATGCTAACAAAGTAGACAATCTGGAAGAAGTGGATGAATTCCTGAAAACTTATAAACTACCAAAACTGAAACAGGAAGAAATAAAAAACCTGAACAGACCCATAACCAGCAAGGAAATTGAAGCAGTAATCAAAAATCTCCCAACAAACTAGAGTTCAGGGCCAGATGGCTTCCGAGGGGAATTCCACCAAATATTTAAAGAAAACTAATACGTATTCTTTTGAAGCTGTTTAAAAAAAATAGAAATGGAAGGAAAACTTCCAAACTTGTTCTATGAGGCCAGCATTACCCTGAACCCAAAACCAGACAAAGATCCCATCAAAAAGGAGAATTATAGACCAATATCCCTGATGAACATGGATGCCAAAATTCTCACAAAGATACTAGCCAATAGGATCCAACAGTACATTAAAAGGATTATTCATCATGACCAAGTGGGATTTATTCCTGAGCTGCAAGGGTGGCTCGACATTTGCAAATCAATCAACGTGATACATCACATTAATAAAAGAAAGGACATCCCTCTACTACTCCTCCCTGCTTGTACTCTTTCACTCTCTCTGTTGAATAAATAAATAAAATCTTTAAAAAAAAAAAAGAAAGGACAGGAATCATATGATTCTTTCCATTGATACAGAAAAAAGCATTTGACAAAGTACAGTGTCATTTCTTGATTAAAATTCTCCACAGTGTAGGGATAGAGGGATAGAGCTTGTGTAGATCACCATATCTCAATGTCATAAAAGTCATCTATGAAAAGCCCACAGCAAATAACATTCTCAATGGGGAAAAACTGAGAGCTTTTCCCTTAAGGTCAGGAACATGACAAGGATGCCCACTCTCACCACTATTGTTCAACATAGTACTAGAAGTCCTAGCCTCAGCAATCAGACAAAAATAGAATAAAATTGGTAAAGAAGTTAAACTCTCACTCTGCAGATGACATGATACTCTATGTGGAAAACCCAAAAGACTCCACCACAAAATTGCTAGAACTCATACAGGAATTCAGCAATGTGGCAGGATACAAAATCAATGCACAGAAATCAGTTGCATTTCTATACACTAACAATGTGACTGAAGAAAGAGAAATTAAGGAATCAATTCCATTTACAATAGCACCAAAAACCATAAGGTACTTAGGAATAAACCTAACCAGAGATAAATGATCTATACTCTAAATATTACAGAACACTTATAAAAGAAATTTAGAAAGACATAAAGAGTTGGAAAAACATACCATGGTCATGGATTGGAAGAATAAATATTGTTAAAATGTCTATGCTACCCAGAGCAATCTACATATTCAATTCCAAGCCCTATCCAATTACCATCAACATTTTTCACAGAGCTGGAAAAAATAATCCAAAAATTTGTATGGAACCAGAAAAGACCCTGAATATCAAGAGGAATGTTGACAAAGAAAACCAAAGCTGGGAGAGTCACAGTGTCAGACTTCAAGCTATATCGCAAAGCTATAATTAGCAAGACAGGATGGTACTGGCACAAAAACAGACACAGAGATCAATGGAACAGAATAAAGAAACCATTAATGGATCCTCAACTTTATGGTCAACTAATCTTAGACAAAGCAGGAAAGAATATCCAATGGAAAAAGGACAGTCTCTTCAATAAATGGTGCTGGGAAAATTGGACAGTCACATGTAGAAGAAGGAAACTGGACCGTTTTGTTACACCATACACCGAGATAAACTCAAAATGGATGAAAGACCTAAATGTGAGACAGGAATCTATCAAAGTCCTAGAGAAGAACACAGGCACCAACCTCTGTGACCATGGCCGCAGCAACTTCTTGCTAGACATGTCTCCAAAGGCAAAGGAAACAAAAGGAAAAAATGAACTATTGGGACTTCATCAAGATAAAAAGCTTCTTCACAGCAAAGGAAACAGTCAACAGAACTAAAAGGCAACCTACAGAATGGGAGAAGATATTTGGAAATGACATATCAGATAAAGGGTTACTATCCAAGATCTATGAAGAACTTCTCAAACTCAACACCCAAAAAAACAAATAATCCAGTCAAGAAATGGGTAGAAGACATGAACAGACATTTCTCCAAAGAAGACGTACAAATGATCAACAGACACATGAAAAAATGCTCCACATCACTTGGCATCAGGGATATACAAATCAAAACCACAATGAGATACACCTCACATCAGTCAGAATGGCTAAAATTAACAAGACACGAAACAACAAATGTTGGAGAGGATGTGGAGAAAGGGAAATCCTGTTTCACTGTTGGTGGGAATGTAAGCTGGTACAGCCACTCTGGAAAACACTATGGAGGTTACTCAAGAAGTTAAAAATAGAGCTATCTTATGACCCAGCAATGGCACTACTGGGTATTTACCCCAAAGATACAAATGTAGTGATCTGAAGGGGCACCTGCACCCCAATGTTCATAGCAGCAATAAATATCCACAATAGCCAAACTGTGGAAAGAACTGGGATGTCCATTGACAGATGAATGAATAATGAAGATGTGATATATATAATCAATGGAATATTACTCAGCCGTAAGAAAGGATGGATACTTACCATTTACATGGACGTGGATGGAACTGGAGTGTATTATGCTAAGTGAAATAAGTCAATCAGAAAAAGACAATTATATGGTTTCACTCATATGTGGAATATAAGAAACAACACAGAAGATCATAGGGGAAGGGAGGGAAAACTGATTGGGAAGTCATCAGAGAGGGAGAAAAACCATGAGAGACTCTTAACTCTAGGAAACAACCTGAGGGTTGCTGGAGGGGCGTTTGGTGGGGGGATGGGTAATTGGATGATGGGCCTTAAGGAAGGCATGCGATGTGATGATCACTGGGTGTTATATGCAACTGATGAATAACGGAACTTTACATCAGAATTTCTGTATAACTATTCCCATATTAAATGGAATCTGAGCTGGTCTTAGTTTCCATATACAAACAAGAGAAATTTGCCTTGATAAATAAAATTATTTTTAGGTCTTGGAATAAAGTTAAAACATTTTTAAACATTAAAAAAAAGTTCAGCTTCACATTCGTCCAATGATCCCAATGGGGATTTCTAACCTCACAAATATACTGCAATAAATTTCTGCAAGTTAGGTATCTCCCAGGTAAAGCTGTTTGGGAATCAGATAAGAACCATGTATTGTCTTTGTTTTCATTTCCCCCAGAGAATGCCATAAAAGTGCTATTTGAGGAGTGATAAAGAATAGTTGCCAACATGAATGCTGTAGATATCAGTTTCTTCCTCTACTGAGTATTAAAATATAACTGGGAAGACTCTTGAATTTGCTTTAGAAGAAAACTGGACACCCTACCTTAGAGAGCAGGTAAGTTGTAGCTTCAGGATTCTTCGGAACAGTCTACAAAATGAAATTCATTAAGACACATTCAATGACTTTATGCTTGATTCTGAGTGTGGTAGTTTTGAATCATTGCATGTACCTTAGATGTAAGCCAAATATCTGGTGACTTGGACACAGTTAAGTTTTATTTAACCAACCCATAATTATTCACTGTCCTTAGATCAGTAAGAAATATTATCTTAGAATTTATTGTTAAAATATCAATTTAATGATTATTTATGCCTTGACTGATGTTTATTTGAAAACTTTAGCCATAATTTGTATACAATAAGCTATTGAATCCATTGCTTCTTCTACCTGGTATTACAGAACGCCTCTTGTGGTTACATACTTTTTATATAATCCATATATAATAATTTATCCTTTCTGTGTCAATTGCAGAAAGGAATTCAAAACATCACAGTGCTAAATGTCTTGTTTTTTGATGACTTGAGATAATTTTAGGGGAAATAAATAAAACAGAAAGTTAGTGATTTGTATTTTGGTGAAGGATACAGAGAAAATCTGAAAAGGAAAACTCAAGAAATACAGACTATATCAAGTGACCATTCCTACTTCTTGTTAATCGTCTATGTCATATTTGTAGTTTGTGTTTTTCAGTTTTGTATTTAAACACCACCTATTCTGATTCTGCCAAATCTGGGCTATCTGTTAAAATAGGAAATTAATAAGGATGATCTTTTTTTTTTTTTTTTTAAAGATTTTATTTATTTATTTGAGAGAGAGAGAATGAGAGAGAGCACATGAGGGGGGGAGGGTCAGAGGGAGAAGCAGACTCCCTGCCGAGCAGGGAGCCCGATGCGGGACTCGATCCCGGGACTCCAGGATCATGACCTGAGCCGAAGGCAGTCGCTTAACCAACTGAGCCACCCAGGCGCCCAATAAGGATGATCTTTATGTGCCTCCAGGATGGGTGAAAGAGTGGAGAATAAAGCACAGCCAGGTTTATATCTGTGCATTTTGGGGACCACCAAGGGAGGAACCACCACTTTTGGGGAAAGTGACATGAGTATTAACATAAAAGACTACAGTCAAGAGTGTCATCTCTACAGTAAGCCAATGGACTAAGTAAGGAATGAGGGACTGTTACAGGGATGAGATTTATGTGACTACCAAATAAATTTCACTAACAAACAGGTACTGGTAGAAATCAATAGGACCTTTCTAAATGGCTACCTCTGCATCTCTATCATTCAAAGTAAATTTGATTATAAACATTCTGTATTTTTATATCTCCTCAATATAAGAAAAAAATATAATGATAATGATATATAATTAAAATGAACTTCCATTCCATTCTTTTAAACATTGAAAGTAAATTATTCATTAATTTGGTAAATGCATACTCATTACTTAAAATGATCAAACTATAATGTGTGGCTATAGAGAGGAAAGAAATGGAATAAATATTTTAATACATGCTGGGGCCAACTGTCATCTAGTTGATTAAATGATGAATGTATCATCTTATTCATTGAATTCCTCACAATTAATGATTTAATTATCCAGTCACAGTCTTACTATGGAAGAACCAGATAACTATCTTACTAAATAAGAACTTGAGTGAAGCAGAGGTGACCTCAGGCTTCTGCCCATCAAGCACAATACCTAGCACATAGTAAGCGTGAATTCATTCATTCATTCATTAGACTTTTTCCAAATTGACAGGAGATCAAATTTATTTTTCTTACTTGATAGATTAAAAAGTGAGGTTCAGAAAGTTCACATAATTTGTCCAAAAATCAGACACCCAACAGATTTAACACAGATCTAAAAGGCATAAACTTTTATTTTGTTTTGTTTTGTTTTTCCATTGGGTCCATTTACGTACTGGCACTAACACTCACCAAGATTCCTTTAGAGAGATAGGCCAAAGCATTTAACAGACAAAAATACGCAATATGAAACAAAGTCGTTAGTTCAAAGTAGGAAAGATTTGGAATATTGGAATGTGAGTAGCATGGTGGGCTGCAGGAGTCTGTAAAATCTCTCTGGAAATAAGAGCAGCTGAATTGACTCTGACAGGATTGAACAGGGCCTGACTGGGCATGGTAAAGGTCCAGTAACGGTACTGCAGAGAGCCCGGAGGAGTTCCAGAGAACACTTAAATTTAAGCCTATAGGCACTGCTGGAGATTTCTGCGTACCAGAGCACATAAAGGAAACTGTGTTTAGGGAGTTTAAAGTAGCAAGCTATGAAGGATCCAGGGAAAGGGATCCTCTTTTGGGGAGAAAGGCCATTTTATTGTGATTGTGCATTTAACTCTGTTGACCTTAAAGGAGATAGGGACAGCAACCTGAAGCTGTAGTTGAAATTTATTCTGAGGTGTTTGGAAGAAAGGCAATGGGCCATCAGTAGCCATAGCTGCTGACTCCTAACTGAGGTCAGAATCAAGGATAGGTCAGTCCCAGAAGAAGTCTCCTTAAGGATCTAGTTTAACACCCACAGATCACTTAGGATTAAACTGAATACATGAAAGGAATGCAGCATATTAAAATCATCCAGTTAAGAAGTAATAGAGCCAGATGATGTCTTGCTCTATTTTACAAACAGCCCAGTGTTTTAAGGGATATCTACTGATACACTGATGTTATTATCTATGCTTTAAAAATAGGAAATGAATCTTGTCTTGTATAGGAGTCATCCCTTCTTCACTTTCTATAGAAATACTTGAAAATAAGGGAAATAATACTTTCAAGTGATTGAAGAACACAGATTATAGGTTTTGAATCATGTACTATGTAGATTTTGTATTTCTAAAAGTAAATTAAATAATAGGCCTTTCCACATCTTTTTTTCCCCATCTTTTTAACAAGGTGCATTGGGGGCATTCACATGATTATACTTTTTAAAAGAATAGTGTAGTTTGTCTGAAATATCTGAGTATTTGCTAAAACAAACTAATCTGCATTTTTAAAAGCCTTGTTTATTTTCCTGATAATCCCTAATCATTCTATGGATTTTCCATTTTGGGTCTGAAAGCATACTCTTAATAAAATTGCCCTTGCACCATACTTTTCAAATGTGATTTAATCTGTTCCCTGACAAAAAGTCCCCTGCAGATTAGATCTAGCAGAATTTTAGAGTGCCATTAAGGGATAAAATCGAGGAAAACTTAAGTTAATTGATCACCTCATGCAGCAAGTTAATCGTGAAGTAAAATTAGACTGTAATTAAAACTTTAACTTGCAGTTCCTTTCCCTAAATCACAAGAATAGAATTTTTGGGAGAAGTTATACTAGAGCACTAAATTCTTTTAAGTTGTTGGGAATGATTTTAAAAGCCTAATATGTAATTGTCAATTGAGTGAGATGGCTTATTTGACCACTATCAATATTCCTTCTTCATTTTATGGAATAAAGGATACCAAAATATCAATTTGTGACAATTGATATTAACTCTCATACACTGGATAGATTTATATCTTTTTCTTTTCAAAACCCTACTTTAGGAACTTTATGTACATAAATTTAAATGGTAACTGCACTGAAAGGCAAAAGGCGAAGGGACATGTTATAGTTTTGAAAATCAATTGTAAATATATTGGTGCTGAAGTTATGAATAATTAACACAAAATGTTTTAAATACTAAGGTTCAGTGTTCTGTGTAGCCAAAGCAGAGAATTGATGGTATAATTTAGTGGGAAGTTGAACGCTTATTTCTCAAAAATTCTTCCTTAGTCTATTGATGACATTTGAAAGTCTACCAAAAGAAAGGAATTTCTCTGTCCTGGGGTTTGACAGATGTTACCAAAGTGACATTAATAGAACTGGTTGTACATTACTTTGTTGCAGTGAGAGCGAAGTAAATTCAATGGGAATGAAGGAGGAAAGAGATGTTAAGACTGGCAATGTCTAAGTGAAAGGAGCACACACTTTCAGGATGGGTGGTTAGGAAAAAGTGAACAATTTACGTACATCAATTAAATAGAAGCCAATTTATGCAAGCAAGTAGGGCATTACAGGGAAACTCTAAAATCCAAGCTCTACCTATTACCATTATCCTCAAATGCCTTGATGAATGTCAAAGGCATTTGTTTTGAAAAATAGAGATATTCATACTTCTCTTGTTATCCATTTATTGACTATGAAATATAATGCATCCTTCATTTGTAAATTAAATATATTTACAAATTAAGCACAAGAGAAATATAACTGATTATACCCATGTATAAATACTTCACAGTTCTAAATACATTGGTTGGTTTTTCTATTTATTCTCTTTCCACATGGGACATAGGGCAGGAAATTTCTCACATATAACATTATCCACCTATTATATGACATAAATTTGCATTTTTGTGTTTTTTCTCTCAATGTTTCATTTGTGTGTCTATTTTCTCAGTAATAAAGAATGAGAACAGCAAGGATATTTTTCTTTCTCTAAAAATACCATTTTTGTAATTCTATTGCGGCATATTATCCAGTGATGTTTTATAATACGTGTTAAGAATGATTACATAAATATACTGTATTTTACAATGTTAATATTCATCTCGGGCACCTAAGATGTTTATCACTAATTAATATTTTCAAGAAAGGGACAAAAAGACCTGCAGAAAAGCCTTCATTGATAAAATTTAGATTTCTATTTTCTTCAACCTTTGAACGCTTTCCATTATAATCTGCCCCTTACCAACGAAAGATAACGTCTCTTCATATTTAAATATATGTCATAAGAATTCATAATTTATCTAATTTCAGGTAGCTACAAACTGCTCTGGATCATGCAAAATAGGAATAACATCACAGAATTTATTCTTTTAGGACTTTCTCAGAAAAAGGAAATAGAGATCTTCTGCTTTTTACTGTTCTTACTTTGTTACATTGTAATTTTGATTGGAAACCTGCTTGTCATGATTTCTATCACCTGCAGTCAACTTATTAACCACCCAATGTATTTCTTCCTGAGCTTCCTATCCCTGGCAGACCTTTGCTACACCACCACTGTGACCCCCAAGTTAATCATTGACTTGCTGGAAGAAAAGAAGGTCATTTCCTACAATGGCTGCATGACACAGCTCTTTACCATGCACTTCTTTGGGGGGATTGAGGTCTTCATCCTCACTGGGATGGCCTATGACCGCTACGTGGCCATCTGCAAGCCCCTGCACTACACCCTCATCATGAGCAGGTGGAAGTGCAATGCCATGATTGCAGCTTCCTGTTTTGGTGGATTCCTACATTCCTTTGGTCAGTTTCTCCTCGCCATTGTTTTACCCTACTGTGGCCCCAATGAAATAGATCACTTCTTCTGTGATGTGTATCCTTTGCTGAAGCTGGCCTGCACAGATACAAGCAGAATCGGTCTCCTAGTCGTTGCCAATTCAGGACTGATGGGTCTGGTGACTTTTGTGGTCTTGCTGGTATCATATGCTGTGATCCTATGTACTGTCAGGTCCTACTCTGCAGAGAATCGTCACAAAGCGCTTTCCACATGCAGTTCCCACATCACTGTGGTGGTTCTCTTTTTTGCTCCTTTACTCTTTATTTATATTCGACCAGCAACGACATTACCAGAAGACAAAGTGTTTGCTCTTTTCTATACTGTCATCGCCCCCATGCTCAACCCTCTCATATACACACTAAGAAATATGGAGATGAAGAATGCCATAAGGAAATTTTGGTGTCATGTCATGGGAAGTTAAGGACATAAATTGAAACGCATCCCTGATTTTCACCACAGAGTGTGTTGAATACATGACTTCTCTACTCTGAAACCTTTAAAATGCATAATGCTTGTCTCTGTGTCTTGTATGTAGGCTGCGTGTGTAGCCCCAAATATGAGCAAAAGATTAGGATTCCCCAGATTTCTCTCTGCTGTGTTTTCTTTTGTAGTTTTCTTATTTATATAACCTCTGCCCCGTTGATCCTTTGTCTGTACAACTAACTTAGATATTTATCAGCAGACTACCCAAGGCAGTGTGCTACACAGATTAACCCTGCAAACCTACATAGCTCATTTTTAGGCGTGGCTACATTCAATGAAGCCAATTCTAGCCACCGAACAATGCTAAAAAAATAATTCTGAACTTTCACTTGCATCTATTAAAGAATATCCTAACATACCTAATTCAAGTGCCACAACATATTTCTCAAAAAATTCTCCTTCTATTCTGATCATTTTGTAGCCAGTGGTATTCTGGAGCATCTCTCATGCTGAACACCAGCACTTCATCCCAAGCCGCATATTAAAACCTTCTCTTCTGCTTTAAGGCACATGCTCTCCTAGCTCTCTTCATATATAAACTAACTGCACCTCTCTGGCTAATTCTAGCACCTTTCTGTGCAGATGTGAGGTATAAGGATGGAAAAAGTTGGGGACCACTCACATATTAATGTCACATTTCTGTTCCTGGTGAACTTACATTTTTCTCAGAATGGGCAAGTGGAAAATATCACTTAAACTCAGTGGTATGCTTTTTTAGCACTGTAAACATTAAAGACAGGTTTTGTTTTGTTTTGGTTTGGTTTTGGTTTTAATGGTAATTGAAGTTATACTTGGCCTACCAACTTCAGGTATAACATCAGGTTGAGAGGTCTTCTGTTTGATGTTTGGGGTTGAATCTGAGAATTTTGAGCACCCAAATGCCCTGAAATCCCTCCACAAACAGAATCCACTTCCTCCGTCTTTCTAGAAGAGAACAGATTCTCATGGCCTGGGGATGATATAATAACTTCACCTGAGTTATTTCCTTGCAAAATGATGCTTATTTTCTTAAAGTCTGATGGGCTCAAGAAATTTTGATAAAAGTCCTGCGAAATCATCTCCTTTCTCTCAGTCAACACCTGTAGCTTTATGGGGAGTTGGCCAAAGAGGAAATATATGATTGTATCTGTTTATATTTAGTTCTATTTGGCACCAACTGAAATGGAATATTGTAACATTAAAGCCCCAAATACGAAAGTCCTAAAAAAGATAGGGGTTAAGGAAAATCTTCTTAGTTAACAAATTCTTAACCAGTGCATTTGGTTGTCTACTTTGTACAGACCAAGAGATAACTAGAGGCATAGATCTATTCCAATTCATGGCAATTGCTAAAGGTTTCACTTGTATTTAGGGATTTAGAAAGTATGGGTAGAAGGTGTGACTATATGGGTAGAACTCATGGACAAAATGTAAGTCATACAAATGCTCACTACATGGTGTACATTGCAGAGGAAATTCTCAATGGTGGTAGACAAGATGACATGTTTCGTGGATCTCAACCATCCTCTTTTCCCAGCTACCCACATTCTAACTCATTGGTCTAGGTCTAAAGCAGCCATGAGTGGGGCGCCTAGGTCTAAAGCAGCCATGAGTGGGTGGCTCAGTCAGTTAAGCATCTGACTCTTGGTTTCAGCTCAGGTCATGATCTCAGGGTTGTGAGATCAAGCCTGACATTGGGCTCCACTCCCAGCATGGGGTCTGCTTGAGACTCTCTCTCCCTTTCACTCTGCCCCTCCCTCTGCTCTCTCTAATATAAATGAATAAATAAGTAATTCTTAAAAATATTTAAAAAAATAAAGTGGTCAAGGTGGTTTAGGAAGCATCCTTATGAAGGCTATTGCTAGGGCTGAACAATATGATATTTACCTCATGGAGGTTCATCTGGCTTCTGTGACTACTGAGTACTGAATGTTTGTAGTTATTATGATTGTGTAAGATAACCTCAAATTTAGTGTGTAAACAACCAATTTATTATGCACTTGGACTCTGTGGATCAGGAATTTAGACATAGTGAGAATGGCTTGTCTATGCTCCATGATGTTTGAGGTCTCAGCTGAGAAAACTCAAAGACTGGGAGTGTTCACTAGCTAGCAGCTGAAATCATCTGGGGTCACCTTGACTTACATGTCTGGCAGTTGCCACTGGTTGTGGGCCCAGACATCAGATGAACTGTTGGCCATAAAATTCTATATCTAGCCTCTACATATGGTATCTCCATATGGATTAGTTAGGAAATATTGCTGTGGCCATGTTTGGAAGCTACTTTCTGTCACACCAACATTGAATGCCCAACATGTACACTCCTCAGGGTGACTACTCAGTCCTGTGGTGGCAAGTTGATTACACTGAAAACTTTCTATCATGTAGGAAACAGAATTTGTCTTCACAGAAATAGACACTTATTCCAGATATAGATTTATCTTTCCTGCTTATAATATTTGTACCAGCTGCACAATGCATTGACTTATGGAATGTCTTATTCACCATCATGTTATTTCACTTAGGATTGATTCTGATCAAGTAATGTAGTTCAGAGTAAAAGAAGTATGGTAGTGGACATACACATAGGAATTCATTGATCTTACCACATACTCTGTTATAGACTGAATTGACTTCCTGAAAATTCATATATTGAATACCTAAATCCAAGTAATTCAGAAGGTGACTATTTAGAGATAGGGCCTTTAAAGAGGAATTGAGTTAAAATGAGGCCTTTAAGGTGGGCCCTAATCCAATGTGATGGGCATCCTCATAAGAGAAAATTTGGACACACAGAAAAAATACCAGGAATGTGTGTGCACAGAGAGAAGACCATGTAAGGACACACAGAGAAGGCAGCCATCTATTAAGCCAAGGAGACAGACCTTTGAAGAAACTAAACCTACAAGTACTTTGACCTTGGACTGTCAGACTCCAGAACTGACAGAAAATATATTTTTATTGTTTAAGTCACCCTGTCTATAGTATTTTGTTATGGTAGCCCTAGCGAATTTATTTCTACCCCATTTCTCTTAAGTAACTGATTAGATACAATGAAGAAATGGCTTACTGAATAAAGTGCCAATTGAGAAACAGCACCCTGAAAAGCTCAAGTTATATCTTCAAGGATGTGTTGACCAACAGATGATTATAATTCTCCCATACCCATGATAAACAGTTATAGAATCCTATGGAATCGAAGGATGTATATGCAAGTATATTTATTATACTAAAATCCTTTATAGAATTTTTGCTTCCTGTGCCAGCATTTTTCAGCTCAGTTGGCTTATAGGTTTTAGTTACAGATGTTATGCTTTCATGAGGGAACACAATTATTTTATTGAACTGGAAATTGAAGTTGTCATCTGGACATCTTTTGGACTCCTCATGCCTCTACTAAACCAAAAGACAAAAAGGGGCTGGAGCAATTGATATTGATGATGAGATCAGATCTGTTTGTTTGACACAATGGGGCATGGATGATCAATATCTGGAACCCAGGCCATCTCTTAAAATTTCTATAACTAATTGTAAAATTTAATTAAAAAAACAAACAAGAAAAATGGCAGGACCATTAAAGATTCAGAATTTCAAGAACGAAGCTTTGGTTCACATTAGTAGATAATGAACCCCAATAATAAAGGTTAACCTGAAATCAAAGGGAAGAGTGAGTAGGCAGTGCAAGAAAGAAAGGTATAAATGTTAACTAAAATCTCATGGCCAATTATAGAAACAAGGACACTTGTAGCAATGTATTGAGTAATTTTGCAGTCTGTTCTTAATGTTACAGATTTATAAGGAAAGATGATAACCTGAACTAGAAGAGAAACTAACATTAAAATTAACTTTGTTCAGAATGTTGAGGATGTTATGTTTCCTTTCTGGAAGGGAGACAGTGAGACTAGGTTCAAATATCATACAAAAGAGTGTTTATCAATGTTGAATAGCTCATGTGCCTATTACCCTCAGCTCAAAAACCTACCTTTATATGCTCTCCTCTGAGATGCTGGGAGCAAAATCTACCTATATTTCTTATCTACCAGATGGTTTCCTATTGTTTCTGTCAATAGGAGTGCACACTCTAGTGATAGTGGAAGTCAAGAGGAAGCGGGAAAAGATTTCCTTATATGTTCAAGATAAAGTATCAAATTAAGGAGGACTTAGGACTGTAATGTGAGGAGAATAGAGGAAGAATGAACTGAAAAAATAAATGAAAATTGTCCAATCATCAAAAATATTGTAATAACTTTGTATGGTGACAGATGGTAATTAAACTTGTTGTGGGGCTCATTTCAAAATGTATCAAAATATTGAATCATTGTGATGTACACCTGAAATGAACAGGATATTGTATGTCAATAATACTTCAATAAAAAAGAAAACATTTTTTAAAAAATAATAAAATCATCCAGTCAGGAGGGGTCAGAGGAAATGCTAAAGATTCTAATCTCCAACCTGTGGTTGGCTTTTGCAATCACTATACACTCTTTGTATATCATTTATTATTAATTCTAGGGCTCAGGATAGAACCCTAAAGTGAAATTCCAGAATGCTTTTAATACAAGTTACTTCCCTTCCAAACACAAATGATGACACCACATTTTCCTCATGGCATTCTTCATCTCCATGTTTCTCAGCGTGTAGATCAGAGGGTTGAACATGGGGGCAATGATGGTGTAGAAAAGAGCAAACACTTTGTCTTCTGGGAAAGTTGTGGCTGGCCGAATGTAAATGAAGAGAACAGGCACAAAGAACAGAAGCACAACTGTGTCCATCAACAGATGAATGGATAAAGAAGATGTGGTATATATATACAATGGAATATTATGCAGCCATCAAAAGGAATAAGATCTTGCCATTTGCAACGACGTGGATGGAACTGGAGGGTATTATGCTGAGCGAAATAAGTCAAACAGAGAAAGACATGTATCATATGACCTCACTGATATGAGGAATTCTTAATCTCAGGAAACAAACTGAGGGTTGCTGGAGTGGGGGGTGGGGTGGGAGGGATGGGGTGACTGGGTGATGGACACTGGGGAGGGTATGTGTTCTGGTAAGCGCTGTGAATTGTGCAGGACTGTTGAATCTCAGATCTGTACCTCTGAAACAAATAATGCAATATATGTTAAGAAAGAAAAAAAGAAGAAGAATGTAGCAGGAGGGGAAGAATGAAGGGGGGGAAATCGGAGGGGGAGAAGAACCATGAGAGACGATGGACTCTGAAAAACAAACTGAGGGTTCTAGAGGGGAGGGGGTTGGGAGGATGGGTTAGCCTGGTGATGGGTATTGAGGAGGGCACGTTCTGCATGGAGCACTGGGTGTTATGCACAAACAATGAATCATGGAACACTATATCTAAAACTAATGATGTAATGTATGGGGATTAACATAACAATAAAAAAAATTTAAAAAAAAAAAAAAAAAAGCACAACTGTGACGTGGGAAGTGCAGGTGGAAAGAGCTTTGGTGCGGCTCTCTGCAGGGTAAGCCCTGATGGTGTATAATATCAGGAAATAGGACACCATCAAAATCACAAAAGTCACCAGAGCAATCAGGCCTGAATTAACAACTACGAAGAGACCAATTCTGTATGTGTCAGTGCAGGCCAGCTTCAGTAAAGGATACACGTCACAGAAGTAGTGATCTATCTCATTGGGGCCACAGAAGGGTAGGAAGATGGTGAGGAGGAACTGACTGGCAGAGTGAATAAATGCCCCAGTACAGCAAGCTGTGATGATTGAGTTACACCTCTGGCTGCTCATGATGACGGTGTAGTGCAGGGGCTTGCAGATGGCCATGTAGCGGTCGTAGGCCATCCCTGTGAGGACGAAGATCTCCACGCCTCCAAGAAAGTGCAGGATAAAAAGCTGTGTCATGCAGTTACTATAGGAAATGGTCTTTCTTTCTGCCAGTAAATCTGCCATCAGTTTAGGTGTCACTGTTGATGTGTAGCAAAGGTCAGAGAGTGAGAGGCAATTAAGGAAGAAATACGTGGGTTGGTTCACTAGTGGACTGCACATGATAGAAATCATTATGAGCAAGTTTCCCACCCAAATTGCAATGTAGCAAAATAAAAATAATACAAAGCAGAGGATTTCAATGTTCTTGTTTTGAGACAGTCCCAAGAGAATAAACACAGTGACATTATTCCTATTTTCCATGATCCAGTGCAGTAGAAATGCATAACAGTCCGCTGAAAAGACAAGGCATAAGTCAGTGTCAGATGTTTACATGGATCATATGGATGATGGCACTGATATCATGAAGCTATATTGAGTGGATATGATCCTAGCATTTTAGAAATTTAATAATTTAATAATTTTTTAAATTATTTTTTTCTGATTAGTCTCCTGATGATTTCCATAAGTCAGTTTTTCAAGACATTATGTTCGATCTTGACATTATGTTTTATGAATGAATTCAATCAGTAAATTAAAAAAAATATTTAAAAATTATTATTAGTTGCCAAAAAATTTTCAATTCTAGAGGAATATACAACCAAGTCCTTGGAAAGGACATTTCTCTGGGTCCTTACAAACTCTAATTTGTTAAAGATGCAAGTATAAGTCATCAAAGTTGCCGTTAAATGATATAGCAGCAAATGCCAAGCTTGACAGTGGTCACTAGTGGAATATATGCTTCCCCAAAATAGTTTCAGAATGAGGAATACTAAAGATTTATATGAAACATATATATTTACAAAGTGGAAGATAAAAAAATCTCTGCAGTACGCCCCTGAGTTTGAATAATTGGTTTGAATAATTTTTTGATTGCTTGTTTATCTTTTACTTAGTGATTTGGGACAGTAAAATGATAACGTTTTATATCAGAAGTTTATTTTTATAGGCACGTCAATACAAGTCATATACTTAAATGAACCACAGAATAAAGCGATAGTTAAAACTAAAAAGAAGAACAGAAGGCAATTTTACCTTTGTGGTTTTGCTCTTGACTCAGTGTATCATAATTTGCAAGTCAGTTTCTTTTTTTTTTTTAATTTTTTTATTGTTATGTTAATCCCCATACATTACATCATTAGTTTTAGATATAGTGTTCCATGATTCATTGTTTGTGCACAACACCCAGTGCTCCATGCAGAACGTGCCCTCCTCAATACCCATCACCAGGCTAACCCATCTCCCCATCCCCCTCCCCTCTAGAACCCTCAGTTTGTTTTTCAGAGTCCATCATCTCTCATGGTTCTTCTCCCCCTCCGATTTCCCCCCCTTCATTCTTCCCCTCCTGCTACATTCTTCTTCTTCTTTTTTTCTTTCTTAACATATATTGCATTATTTGTTTCAGAGGTACAGATCTGAGATTCAACAGTTGCAAGTCAGTTTCTTCACAGTGGTTTGAATTATAGTATGAATTTCTTTTAGACATTTGTCCAATGCATGTCTTTTGCCAAACCTTTAAAGAATCTTGATGCTGCGTAATTCAAACAAAAAACTTAAAGGAAAAGGTTTATATGAAGACAAACAGTTGGGATCCAGGCTCCATTACTAATTATACCAGTGTGTGAATTTGGATACCAATTTTTTTAATTTAAATTATCTCATTTGTAAAATAAGAAAATCTGAACTTTGCCACAAAATGGTTGAGAAACTCAAAAAAAATCAAGAAATGACCCTTGCTTTATTAACCATATGAGTATTAATTGCTGATTTTATTATCTTAGTGCTGGTGTTGCCAAATCAGTAAAGTTTTCAATAATGAAGTCCAGTAAATATGACTCCCATACAGAAAATAAAATTTTAATGTCATAAAATTATTTTGAGCAGGAAGGTAACTTTGAGATCTGCACTAACCAAGTCTCCTAGTTCTAGATAGAAGGGCTTTTACTTAAAAGTATATAGAAAATACAGGGACACCTGGCTGGCTTAGTCAGTGAAGCAACTCTTGGTCTTGGGGTTATGAGTTTGAGCCCCATGTTGGGCATAGAGATTACTTAAAGAAAATCTTAAAAAAAAAAAAAAGCTAAATAAAAGTAGATAGAAAATACATAGAATGAATGAGGATAGCTTCAATCTCTTCATCATTCACTAATTATATGAAACCTACAGGATTTGATATACGAAAAGACAGGCAATTTAGCTGTGGTTGACCATAGTTTCTGCTAACTTAGTTTGAACCTCAGGGCTAATGAAAAAATAACATTGAGTTGGTAACCCATGATCCAATTGTTTTTTCTATAAATTTTGACCTCAAAATGCATCACTAATATTTATCACCTTTCTTTAGAATTTTTGATATATCTTCTGCCCTAATCTTGTAGCTACAGTTTCTCATCAATTAATTTTTTAAATTCTCCCCTCATCACTCTCTTTTAGAGATCAAGTTGACAGTAACACCCACCAAATATAAAATTCCTTTGTAATACGGCCTTAAAACAAATGAATTTATTTCTTTGGTACAATTTTAAGATTTAGAATTAGCTTAGAGAGAACCATTGAAAAGTTAGATTTCATGCCTCCAATGACGCCATGAACATTTCTTCTTACCTATAAATAAATACACACTATTTTAAAAATAATATTTAAAATATTTGTTTGGTCATTTTTTAAAGTAATTCCTTGTTCCTTTGGATGGACATAAATAAAATCATTACCTTAATCATGTGCATAGAAATAAACAACCACCTGAACTGTTTTTCTTCTTCTCCTTTCCCAAAATTAAACAAGAAAATTTTACTTCATACCTGAAGTTAATCCTCTGTAGAAACTAGTTGTTAGAATATGCAGACAAAGCCCATCATTCTATCTTCATTTGGTACAAAATTAATTTTCCAACTGATTAAATGTAGTCTAACCTTCTAACAAAACAATATTGCTAAATATGTGGTTCAGTTTCCTATTTTCTCCATTCTCAAGTCCACAGATAATGCTTCATTTCCCTTCTTTTTTCATTTCAGTGTTCCCCAAACTTGTGTGGTTCATCAAGTATAAACCACCACCTATATTTCTAGCTTCTCAATATTATTTTATTTTTTAAAGATTTATTTATTTATTTATTTATTTGGGAGAGAGAGGGGGAGAGCACACGAGCAGGAGGAGGGGAAAGAGAGAGGGAGAGAATCCTCAAGCTGACTTCCCACCAAGCGCGGAGTCTGATCCTGAACGCTGAGATCATGACCTGAGCCAAAATCAAGGAGTTTATGCTTAACTGTCTGAACCACCCAGGTGCCCCTCTACCCTCTCAATTTTAGAGTGCAAGAGGATCTCTAATTTCTATTTTCAATTCAGTCATCAATTTTAAGTGTGAACTCCGAACTTCATTTCCCTCAACACTTTTGTTTAACTAAAATATAGACAAATTATTTGTTCCCTAAATAAATCAGAGAGTTATGAGTTTAAAATTTAAAAATAGATGTATGAGAACTTTGAAAATAATACTATCTAAATGAATATGGTATTAAGTGCAGTTTGATGCACATACAAGAGTAATAATACTTTACAGAGATAAAAATTAGTTGAAGCTTTCCTGATAAAGTATACATAGAATGCCTAACAAGTATTTAGCAAAACAGAATTCGAAACCAGCGTTTCTGAACCTAGAACTGAGTCCATACATAAAAGACGTAGAATAAAAGCAACAGAATAAATTTAATGTTAAAAACTCCTTTCCTCCCATTACCTAATTATTTCATGCAAAACAAGATAACCTCCAAAATCATGGTTCTTAAACCATTTCAGCCATTCTAATCTTGATATGCAGATGATGAAATGAGATCATAAATTAAGCCAAACTCTTTTAGTCTATAAAATACAAAAAATGCTCAAACAAAACTACAATCTCAATCTGTTCCTCTCTCCTGCATATGTAGCCCAATTACAAAGAGTAAGAAAGTTCTCACATAATGAATAAAATACACTGAATCTTGTCATGCTCTCGGACATGCTACTCCAGCCACAAATAGTCCCTTTGTAAGAGCAGTGGTTAGAAGAAAGAGATTGTAATTTATTATCTGCTATAGTTCTTTACTCACTTTAGGAACTTGTATTCACTTGCTCTAGAGTCCCCATCTTCAAAAGGATAACTCTAGTCTTGATAATTTATATGTTTCAGTTAAGATTTTGCATAACCCAGGGTGCCTGGGAGGCTCAGTCATTAAGCGTCTGCCTTTGGTTCAGGTCATGATCCCAGGGTCCTGGGATCGAGCCCTGCATCAGTCTCGCTGCTCTGCGGGAAGCCTGCTTCTCCCTTTCAAACTCCCCCTGCTTGTGTTCCCTCTCTCACTCTCTCTCTCTCTCTGTCAAATAAATAAATAAAATCTTAAAAAAAAAAAAAAGATTTTGCATAACGCTTGGGTTCTCTACTATTATTAAAGTTTTGAAAAACCTTGAACATAATGAGGTGAACTTGCTTGGGTTTACATTCTGGTTTTGCTATGAATGAGCATATGGCCTCATTCCATTACTTTACTACACTATCAGTAGGTCTAACAATTCATATATTAGCTTACAATTGAGCATTCCCACATGCCTAACAGAAACTTTTTAAAATTCTCACAACAATTCTAAGAAGTAAATATTACTAATTAAAGCTCATTTTATAAAAAAGGAAACTGAGTCAGAGAGAAATTAAGTAACTAGCCCAAGACCATAAACCTAATTAGTAGTCTGAAAACCTGAAACATGTCTCACTTAGCAATACACTTAGCAAAATGTTATGTACTTACCATAGTTACTGATACTTAGTGTATACTCAATAGGTATTTGATACTATAATTACTTAGAAGAGTGCCTCACTGACCCCAATATTTCCATTTTTCATTTATGCCAAAATAAGTTTTGTGATCCTAAATTCCTGAAGGATTGAGAGACTGTCTTACATTCTGCCTTGAAATACTAAGAAATGCTTGCACAAATTTAACTTTGAATTCTAGCCATGTCTCCCTGATCTGTACGATCTTTGGCACGTACTGTTTTTTTTTTTTTTTCTCAGATCATCATACTGGCAATGGATAAGTACATCGGTGGTGGGTACATCTATCTCCTGACACTGTTGTGAGAATTAATTGAATAAAATTTGTAAGTCACGCAGTACAGGGTAGGGACTCGATAAATATTTCTAATTATTTTATCTTTGTTCTATCTCTTCTCAAATACAGGCTACCATTTATTTAACCAATACTCAGTAAATGTGTAAATGATTAAAAGAAATAACTTCAACGATATCAAATGGTCTGTAAATAAAATACTCCATAATTGGAATTATTGTCATGACACTTGTTCCCAGAAACAAGGGCAGGCAACAAAATAAACAGAGATAAGGTAAACAGAGACTCAAGTTTTGAGATACTTTCATTTCATTTTTTTTTTTTTGGTGAACTGAGTAGGGTCTTAGGTTAACTTAATTCTTAGGGATTTTTTTTTTTTTAGGAGGAAGGAGGTATCCGTAATCATGATAGTGGTTACTGCAGAGAGCTTATTTGTCCTTTGAATTTGGGCTTTATCACTTTCCTAGTAACCTGCGAATCACTTTTTTCTTAATCAATACTTCTTCAGCTTTCCCCCAAAAGTTCTAAAAGTTTTTTTTTTTTTTAATTTGAAATTTGCTATCCACCTAAGCATCATGTCTAGTTCACTGCCTGTCTCTTTAGAATGTTATATGGCATTCTCACTGGGCAGCTCTTTGAATTTATCACTGCCCCAACCTCAAAACAAACTAGCCTATAAAATTCAGAAAAGATGTCTATACTTAACTTTAACTGAGAGTCAGTCTGCTAGCTATACAATGGAGGCAAAAATAGATTTAGTGGATATCACACAGTCAGGCAGGATAATGGGAAGGGAAGAGAAATAATCCACCATATGTTCTTTCACTTCGTTGTGGATCCATTCCTACTTCTTCCTTCCAGTGTCCGCCCTTTCTTCACTGAAATTCTGGTCATTTCAGCTTCTTGAATTCACATTTCACTCAGCGTAACTCATTAGTCATTCACAGAAAGAAATCTTATTCATTTTAGAGACAAATGACACCATTCAACCAACCTTCACACAATGAGAAGTCATACATTCAGAGTGACAGTTTGAAGTCAAGTGGAATAATTTTATATCCAAAGGGATCAAATCACAATATATATTTTCGTCATTAAAATTATTCCTAGAGATGTCCAAGCTCACATGATTAATTAATACTTAATAGAAAATACATTCTAAAACTACATTTCTTTTATTCTAGAGCACTGACTATTCTTTCCAAGTAGTTTGGATTTACCTTTCCAAATATAAGTTCACCAGATAGATTTCCTTTAGATCTAAGTTATCAGACAAAGTGCAGCTAGGATAGAATCTGGATTATAAACAGTATGTAAGCCGCAATTAACATTGTGGGTGATTTAGGAATTTGTCATTAGAAATTCCTCCTGGGCTCCAGTGACTGAATTCCCCTGCACTTAAGGAATTTTCTGATGAAAACAAACTTGAGGGACTTTTTCTTTAAGGGTCTTATCCTTTCTCTAATCTCTATAAACTGACAGGAAAATAGGACAGTGCTGGCCCTCATGGTAGCTAATGGTCTTCATCTCTCCTCAAAAACTGTCTTTTTTTTAAATTTAATTTAATTTAATTTTATTATGTTATGTTAGTCACCATACAATACATCATTAGTTTTTGATGTGGTGATCCACAATCCATTGTTTTCATATAAAACCCAGTGCTCCATGCAGTACGTGCCCTCCTTAATACCCATCACTGGGCTAACCCATCCCCCCACTCCCCTTCCCTCTATAACCCTCAGTTTGTTTCTTGAAGTCCATAGTGTCTCCTGGTTCATCTTTCCCTCCGATTTCCCCCCCTTCATTTTTCCCTTCCTTCTCCTAATGTCCTCCATGCTATTCCTTATGTTCCACAAATAAGTGAAACCATATGATAATTGACTTTCTATGCTTGACTTATTTCACGTAGCATAATCTCCTCCAGTCCCATCCATGTTGATAAAAAAGTTGGATATTCATCCTTTCTGATGGCTGAGTAATATTCCAAAACATTCAAAGAATAAATAATACCTATTCTCTTGAAGCTGTTTTAAAAAATAGAAACAGAAGGAGAGCTTCCAGACTCATTCTATGAGGCCAGCATTACCTAAATCCCCAAACCAGGCAAAGACCCCATCAAAAAAGAGAATTTCAGACCAATATCCCTGATGAATATGGATTCCAAAATTCTCAACAAAATCTTAGCTAATAGGATCCAACAATACATTAAAAGGATCATCCACCACGACCAAGTCAGGATTTACCCTCGGGATGCAAGAGTGGTTCAACATTCGCAAATCAGTCAGTGTGATAGAACACATTAATAAGAGGAGAGAGAAGAACCATATGGACCTCTCAATTGATGCAGAAAAAGCATTTGACAAACTACAGCATCCTTTCCTGATTAAAACTCTTCAGAGTATAGGGATAGAGGAAACATTCCTCAAGTTCATAAAATCTATCTATGAAAACCCACAGTGAAAAACTGTCTTTATTGTATTCGCTAAGAGAATGACAATGAGTTACAGTGTATTTCCAAGTATATAGGTAAATTTCTGGGAAAATTATAAACTAATAAAACTTAGTATTATTTTGTAATATTTTTGGTTTAGAAAAAAAAATCAAAGATTTATTTTTAGAGAGAGAGACTGAGAAAGAGCACAAGCAGGGGAAAGCGCAGAGGGAGACGGAGAGAAACTTCAAGAGACTCCCCGCTGACACAGGACTTGATCCCAGGACCCTGAGATCATGAGCTGAGTTGAACATTTAATGGACTAAACCACCCAGGTGCCCCTGGTTTAGAACATTTTTAAAAAGTAATTTGAAAAATAAAATTTGCATTTGAACACAATTTGCATTTGAAAAATTTTAAATGAGGTTTGCTGTGTGTCATACATTAAATACTCCTGTTTAATAGTCACAAGGACCCAGTGTGTTCTTATTTTACCCACAAGAAAACTCTGTAACAGCTAAGATAAATACTTGGCTAACTAAGGTTGCCAGGCAAGGAGGAGATTGCAGATAAACGTCAAGAGAATAGTTGGTTCTGGGGAAGGGGAGGAGTAAAGACAGGATGGTTGACTCTGGAGATGATGTTAGTGTTGTACTTTTTGATTCATATGGCAATTACAGAGATATTTCCTGCCCAGTTCTCTCCCCCAACACAGCCCCCATCCCCCCCGTCTCTCTTACAAGTTTCTTTGTGTGTTTTATTTCATAAGTTAAATATGGGAAAAATACGTAGCAAGACAACCCTAAAACCATATCCAAGGCACTGAAGCTACCCAGGGTAGAGTGTGAAGTTGTATTTTGCCTTCAAAGAATTTACTTGAAAGCAAGTCTAGGTATTTCATTTTGGTCCAGTCTATTCCCCACCCTCCTAAGGAAATCTTTTTTTTTTTTTAACTTTATTGAGGAATCATTGATAAATATATTGTATATATTTAAAGTGTACAATGTGATGATTTTAAATGCATATACATTGTGGAAATATTACTAATGCTTTATTACCATTATTTTACATAGTTAACCACTAATTGTGTGTGTGGTAAGAATGCTTACGATCCACTCTTCAGCAGCTTTGAAGTATACAAAACTGTATTATTAACTGTAGTCACCATATTGTGGTTACATCCTCAGAACTGATTCTTCTCCTAACTGAAAGTTTCTACCCTTTGACCTAGGTTGCCCCACTGAAACCTGATTTAAGGCTGATTCTAACACTTTGCTTAAAGATGCCTTCTCCAGTCTAGGTCAAGTTTTCACCATTATTCCTATTCTCAACCCAGAACTTCCATGGGATCCTTTCTGAGCTTCTGGTTTCCCAACCATGTGGGTATCTCCAGGCTCTGCTCTGCAGTCCCTACTCCTGAATCTTTCTAACTTCACTTCCTCACCAAGGAAGAGAATTTGCCCCCATAGACTCACCATCCTTCAAAGTGAAAACATCCAAGTAGGTCTTGTTATACTGCCTTTTTAGAAAATATCAATTTAAAAAAGTATATAAACTATAGTATCCATATAGCTAGATAGAAACACCAGTAATATATATCACATATGACAATTTGCATTTCTTATTATTTTCTCTCCCTTTCTTTCCCCTTCATTTTTTTTAAAGATTTATTTATTTATTTGAGAGAGAAAGAGAGCACAAGTGGGAGGGGCAGAGGGAAAGGGAAAGAGAGTCTCAAGCAGACTCCACGCTGAGTGTGGATCCTGACACCAGGGTCGATCTCACGACCCTGAGATCATGACCTGAGCCAAAACCAAGAGTCAGACGCTCAACCCATTGTGCCATCCAAGCGCTCCACCTTCCCCTTCATTTTATGTTATGGTTGAAATTTTTTTTTTTTTTGAAATTCTATTGCATTTTGTTTTCAGGTATTCTTCATGTTTTTAAAATAACTCCCCTTGATAATATTATACTGTTGCCCACCTTCTTATGAATGTCAATTCTTTTTTATAAAGATCCTAACTATTTGCATCTTATTGATAATAAAAAACATTTTCTTACATTGTTTTCTAGTTCTCTCGGGAAATCTTTCTCCAAAATACCTACAGGTAATATGTTCTATTCATGGATGATGGTAGTATATCTTTTAATATCACAAATAACAGTGTTTTGTTATTATTACTTCTTTTCTCACATTAAGATGAAAAAATATATACAAGAAATATGCTAAAGGAAAATTTCTATTTTAAAAAAGTTCAGTTGGCCCTATTCCTTGTCCATTAAGATGAAAATGGAATTAATTTCTCATGTCTACATATCAAGGTAAGCTGATATGTGCAGTTTCTCTCAAATGCACAGTTTTGAGATCACTCAACTAATTGAGCTCTACTGGAAGGGGATACGATCTATTAATTTTCTCATCTTGTCTTTCCACATTCTGAAATACTGATAAATACTCCAACAGAAACATAAATTTCCACCTGTCCCTTTGTCCCTGCTTATGACACTTTAAGGGAGATGGGGGTGGGAGTGGGTGCTGCAGCTCCCGGAGGACAGGTATAACCACCCCTTTTTCTTTGCTTTTTTTTGGTTTAGAACCAAATTATCTATGTGGATTTTTTTCATCACATAATTTATTTCACATAAGATTTAGATGAATATCCTACAGGAAATAAAGTTCAATAACAAAAAAATGTCTTTTTTCATTTTTGAAAACCACTTCTAATCTCCATTTCTACAGAATGCCAAAATGTTGTCAAATCATCATGTATAAATTTCATATGCAAGTGAATATTAAAATTCACAGTCAGCCTCACAGCTTCAGAACTGCTTACTGTCTGTGACATAGCTACTGGTCCTTTAGCTTAGCATATTTTTAATATACATATGCCCCTACCCAATTTCAGTTCCACTAGTAAAATTGTTACCTTACTCATAATTCCTCAGCTTATCATCTCCAACATTCATAAAGTGAAAGATTTGGTTTCAATGATCTGAAAGCTAATAGAGCTCTCTGATTCCAAGTCCATTTTTGCTCCTGCATAAAGTTTTTAGCATATTGAGTAGGACAAATCAATTATGTTTTTCTTCTGAAAACACCCTTTGACACCAAACCCTTCTCATGGCTTTTTTCATCTCTGTATTTCTCAGAGTATGGATTAGGGATTCAACATAGGAGCAATGATGGTGTAAAATAGTGCAAATATTTTATCATCAGGGAAAGTGGTAGGAGGTCTAAGGTAGGCAAAGATTGAAGGCCTAAAAAATAAGATGACCACAGTGATATGAGACCGACAGGTAGAGAGGGCTTTGGGTCTTCCCTCAGCTGAGTGATTTCTTAAAGTGAATAATATAACAACATAAGACCCAAACAAGAGAACAAAGATTACTAAAGCGACCATTCCTGAATTGGCAACCACAAGGATCCCAGTGATGTAGGTATCAGTGCAGGCAACTTTCAGCAAAGGGAAGATATCACAATAGTAGTGATTGATTTCATTGGGGCCACAGAAGGGCAACTAGATTATCATAGAAAACTGAGAAAAAGAATGGAGAGCCCCACCAGCCCAAGCAGCCAAGACTAGGAGATTGCATCTTGTCCTGTTCATGATAAGCAGGTAGTGGAGAGGTTTGCAGATGGGAGCATAGTGATCAAAGGCCATGACTGTAAGGATGAAGATTTCAATCATTCCCAAGAAGTGCAAGGAAAAGACCTGTAACATGAAGTTATCATAAGAGATGGTTTTTCTAGCCAGTAGCCGGTCACCAATCAGTTTGGGTGTCACGCAGGAGATGTAGCAAATGTCCATAAAGGATAAGTGGCTGAGGAAATAGTACATCAGTTGGTAAAAAAGGCCACTGCACTGAATGGAGACAAGAATTGGGAGATTTCCCACCAAGATGGAAACAAAATAAGAAGAAAACAAAGCAAAATATTTATATGTTCTGATTATAGGAAAGTCCCAAAAGGATGAATTCTGAGATATTCCTCTGACTTTCCATAAATTGTGTGCTATGCACAAATAACTGAGTATCTGAAAAGAAAAAAAATTTGGATGAAAACATTGACAATATAAGCACAATCATATAAAATCCTCTAACAAAACATAAACCTAATTAACAAATCACAATAGCTAATTTATAAATCAATATTACTATATTTTTTCTTAGGAATCATAACTGATTTTGCTATGATTTTTTAATTTTTTTAAATATTCTCTTACTTTGAAATACTAAAAATACTTTTGATTAAATTTTGAAAATATGATTTAAAAATTACTATTTTCTAACAGGAAATTGAACCACTGTTATTTATAACATTTAGATGGTAGTGGCATTAATTTAATGCAGGAAATTTATTTTATTCATAATTTTCCATTTTGTTCTTTACTCATAAGAGGATTTTCATTCTAGGTAATGTTCCATTTCCCCAGCATGATATGGAACATCCTCCTAAATTGGCTGTAGACATATGATCAAGGAATGTAGTTGCATTTAAAAAAACAAAATCAAAAACACATTTGCCTAAATTGTGAGTTGGGTGATCAGGATTGCAAATAATATTCTTCGAAATACAAGGGTGTGTGTGGGGTGGGTACTATATATTGAGCTTGAGAAACCAATCTTGCTAGCTATGTTATAAAGCAAAACTAGTTGAAAATACAACAAAAAGTAGATTTTTTTGGTCAGTGAAATTTTGAAAAATAATTAGAAAAATATGTATATTTCTTATTTAAATTTTAGTGTAAAAGAATGTTTTAAGGTAAACTCCATAGCCATTAAACTTAATAATGTAAAGAAAAAAAGAAAAAAAAAACACTAATGGAAATGGAAGACATTCTAGTCTCCCTTTTTAACATGAAGACATCAGGTCTTATCCTCAAAATTGTACACAAGTTATAGTTCTTTCATAATTTAACGTTTTTATTTTCTTTTTTTATATCTTTATGTATATTATTACAATTACAGTTACAAATAATAACTAGTTTATGAAAATACTATATTGCATTCCTTTAAATAAGTATGCATAAAAACTGAAACTAAGAATAATTTTGAAAATAATTATTAAATAATAAGCCTAATTATGAGAATGATTTAAATATTAAAGTACTCATCTAATCCCACCATATTCTTTTCAATGTAGAAGGAACAGATTAAGAGAAACTAAGTGAATTTCCCAAATCAAACAGCCAATAAACTGAAGTATTTATAAGTTATATCTCCTAATTCTTATTCTTTTAGTGTGGCTTCCCACAGGAAAAGGGCATGCATCAGAGAAGACAGCAGTGGAGGAATTATCATAATTTTCATCTCATGAGAGATGACAGACTCCTAGATCACTGTAAAATACAGCACAATAGTTTTAAGGATAAATGTGTGGTGTTGTAGCAGGTCTCTGTTTTGAAATCCCTTCACAACATTGGGCTTTTAATTTCACCACTATAGCGGTTAACTATTCTAATCTGTGTACTCATGGAAATATCATCACTCTTGGATGCGTTAGTAGAACGACAATGTGACCAACTTCCTGAGAAAGAAATTTTAGAGAGGGAAATACATGACTTTTTTTTTTAAATCTTCAAAACATTAAACATAAAAATGAAGAAAAGGAGACATTACCAAGTAAAAGAATTAGTGATGTTACAAAAGCAATACAGACAGAATTAGAAATGATGGGGAAGATAAAGTAAGGTAGAGGACAAACCACTTGTATTCAAGCATTGTTTATATTATCACTAAATTTCTGATGCTATTGGTCACCTAGAGGCTTTCAACATTCAGTTGTTTGATACCAAGTGAAATAACATGAACTGAAATGTGGCAACTTTTGGGTTTCAATCTTGATAATTTAGAACCTGACATCCAAATCTAAGCAGATTAGAGGAGATAATCATCAAGCATGAATTAGGTAATTGTCACACCTTATTCCCAAAGTTTTACACATTTTGTATTCTGTTACCATTTATAATGAAATTTTAACAAAAATAAGACTATTTTGGATTTCTCCATTTGCACAAGCAGTTCTCACTGGTACAAGACATTGAACCTTTCTAATCTTGAGGTTCAACCTCTGTAATTGTGATCTGAACACATCACGCAAGGAAACAATGATGAGTTTATGAAACAAAATTGCCAGGGAAAATTGAGAATATGTAACAATTATATATCTTTTCCTTATGTACCTCTTTCTTGGAAGGAAAAGATTAAGAAGTAAATTGTCCTCCAAACAGACCTACATCCTGAATCAAATCTCTTGAAATAAACAAAAGCAAAACTGCAACAGAGATTTTAGGGGACAACAGAAACAGACTTCAAATGGATAATGTTTTGGTTGCAAAATATAATTGATCTGGTGAAATCGTTGGTTACCTGGGGGAGTTTCTTAACACTTACTTTTAAATAAGTAGTCTTTTCTCAT